>NC_053154.1:251980302-252337802 GCF_016835505.1 Polypterus senegalus
ATCAAGTAGCACTGCTGCCTCTTGGGCTTGAATAGGTACTAGTGCACTCTTTACAGACTTTGGAATTATCCCTTCCTTTTGGTTTTGGAGAACTTGATAGAAGGCATGATGAGCTACTCTTCTTCAGACAGTGCAGGCAGATCCAATGCTACCTTGGAGATCTGGCCTTTATAGCTTATGGAAGGCTCACAAGTGTTGGGATACCAAGGGCTGTTTGGTAGAGCTCTACCTTGGAATCAATGGAGCAAATCAAACATCACTCAAACCACAAAAGTAATTCAATGGGTTGGTCAGAAGCTACTACAGGGTGCGGTTTAAAGAGACCAGAGACCAGCTCAGTGTGAAGTTGGAAGGAGGCCCAGAGGCCAGTAATCATCTTGCAGTAAAAAAAGAAGAGAAAAGATAGGCAGCGAATGGAGGTTGTGAAGTGCATTCCTTTGACATGGGCAAGTGAACAAGTCACCCCAATGGACAGACTGGGAGGAAGAGTACAGTGTGTGATACTAAGTGGCTACAAGAGTATACTTTACTTCTTTTATGTTGCACTTTCATCATTCCCTCTATTTATTCTCTTATTACTTACAACAAAAACCTTTATTTTGTTACTTTGGCATCCAAATACTCCACTTAAAATGAAATAATGTTCCTGTAATTTAAGTTCCTTAGTTTCCTATTCTCTCCACATTTGGTAAAAAGTGGAGAGTCAGCTTGGACATCCTTTAGCATGACACATACAAAACCCTATCTTCTAAAGTGATGCTGTCCATATTGGTGCCAAAATGATCTTTTGTCTACACAGGACAGATAAAGACATTATTGTCAGGCAGATGGAGTGAAACCTGTTGGAATTTACCAAAGGATGCTGGCTTGTGCAGATCAGTTAGCCGTTTGGGTACCCATCTTCCATTATGGCAAGTGCAGATTCATAGCTGATATCCAAATATGCAGCAACAGCAGACAACATAATCCACTGGTCATACATCATGTCAATGTGGGCTTGTATGCACGATGTTGATGGCTGACCAAATTGAGTTTCTTCTGTTGCACAAGTTCTTCCCTCTTTAATCTTTCTACTGATTCACAGTTGTTGTTGAGCCATGCTGTTTTCACTTCCATACTGAGCCAGCATCCTTTGTTGAATTTCGGCAGGTTTCACTCCCCCATAACAATTTTGCTGATTCTGTTCATTATCTGACCTTCTGCCCAGTATGGTATCATCTGTAGACATAACCATCTCATTGACTGTATACTTGTCCAGATCATTTATCCATCCATCCATTATCCAACCCACTATATCCTAACTACAGGGTAATGGGGGTCTGCTGGAGCCAATCCCAGCCAGCACAGGGCGTAAGGCAGAAACAAACCCTGGGCAGGGTGCCAGCCCACCGCAGGGCGCACACACACACACACACACACACACCAAGCACACAATTTAGAATCACCAATACACCTAACCTGCATGTCTTTGGACTGTGGGAGGAAACTGGAGTACCCGGAGGAAACCCATGCAGACATGGGGAGAACATGCAAACTCCACGTAGGGAGGACCTGGGAAGTCTTCTAACTGCAAAGCAGCAGCGCTACCCCCTGCGCCACCGTGCCGCCCCCACATCATTTATGTATATTAAAAAGACCAGCAGATTCAGCACTGATCCCGGACAGACACCACGCTTAACATCACCTAATTCTGAAAAAATTCCCGTCACCATAACTCTTTGCTTCCTGTTTTTGAGCCAATTTTGTACCCACCCACTCATTTCTTTTAGTTTGATCACAAACTTTTTATTTGGTACCTTCTGATAATCAAGATGAATGTCGTATGAATCTCTCTGACTGTATTCTTTTGTTGCTTCCTCATAGAATTCCAGCATTTCAGTAAAATGCGACCTTTCACATGTGAACCCAGGCTGAGTGTTTGCTAATACACCTGCTCTAGACTTAGGCTGCTTAATCTATTTCTTAGTAACTGCTTTCTTTAACTGTGGTGGACGTTAAACCTAATAGCCTATAGATTCTTGGATCAGCCTTATCACCCTTTTTATAAAATGGGATAATATTTACTTGCTTTTCTGGTGTACAGAGATTTTTGAAGATGTGCCATGCATTTATATACAGTATGTACTCACTATATAGTGCTGAGTAAGTGTTTTATGCTAAATGCAGTTTCAGTGGTCATGTCCAGTGGGTCAGCACCTCATAGTGTGTTTGCCGTTATGGCATAAATGAATTCTACAGTAAAGACTTACTTGTGTCTAAAACTGTGTGTTAGAGTGAGAATAAGAGACTGAATAGCAAAGTGACAGAAAACTTCACAGTGCTAGTGACATCACCCAATAAAATGCAGAGAAAAAAGAAAAAAGTTAATTTCCAGATCTAATGCTGTGTCACAGAAAAAGCTTGCAAAACTAAATGAAAATTAATTAATTAGTTTGGCTAATAAAACCAGAAAACATTTAATAGTTTGTTCTGTGTTTCAAGTTTCATTTGTAACTTTTGTGTTTAAATTTAGTTGTTCTATTTCTATAATCTTTTACATATATAGTGTATTACTGTTTTCCATAAAGCAAGCTTTCTCCATTTATGTACTTATCTATTAAGTGTATATATCCTTCACTCTCATATAGTCTATAAAAAATGTAAAGACTTGGCTGGTAAATAAATGAGCTTTTCTCTGTATCTTTTTTTAGTTGTGAATGTGGAGGAGATGATCCTTATCCACCATATTCCCATGTAGTGCAACTTTGGATGCAGAGATGAAGTGGCTTTTCCACATCTTGGGGAAAAAAAGATTACTGAGTATAACTGTATATAGCAGAGTACTTCAAAATAATTCTAAAAGTGTTTGAAAAGCAACTTGGAAAGCAGTTGTTCCTATCTGCATGATGTCACAGAGTGAAACTTTTCAATACTGAGTTTACTATCTAATTATGAGAAATGGACTCTAAAAGGCAATTTCAGGCTCCATTATCAATACAGGGTCCAAACCTGTTAGTACCATTCTAGTCTGCAGCTAAGATGAATCATTTCAATACCTTTGAAGGTGAAAATGACAATGTATTATGAAAGCACTTTCTTTTCACCAAACACTTTCTGCTAGCACTATTTGCAAGAAGAGAGGAGAACAAATGTTTTAAAGGAGATCATGTAATTAAACAATCAATAAACCTTTTTATAGAATATTATGTGGTATTATAATAGGATACTGGCTTGTGCACACTAATCTTGCAGTATAATGAAGCACCTTTTTAACTTTAGTGTTTCAAAATGGTATCAAATAACAAAAACTCTGCAGATGAAAAGGCAAAATAAATGTATGTATATGGACACACATTTAACTGGGACATGGTGCAAGTAAAATTCAAGGCTAATACTAAAAGTGCCAGAGAGTTGGCTGAATCATGGCTATCAAATAAAAATGCCATTAACAGACACTTGGACATGAAACCAGCATATGCAGGCATGAAAAGAAGAACACCCACATATTAAATTAGACTTTATGTCCAACACCCTCCAGACTCCACCTTATTAATCCAACCCCACTTTACATCCCGTCTTCCTCATCTATACTAATAAAAGGCAAAGCCCTCACTGACTGACTCACTGACTGACTCATCACTAATTCTCCAACTTCCTGTGTAGGTAGAAGGCTGAAATTTGGCAGGCTCATTCCTTACAGCTTCCTTATATGGATGATTTTTTAGGAAAATCTCCCACTGATCTCCTTGACTTCCTTCATCAGAAAAATCTGAATGAGAGCATGAGGCAGCTGTTCACATTGGTATATTTGGCGGTGAGCATTCCCGTGTACACTGCTTCTGTCGAGCGGACATTTTCAGCCCTAAAGCAAATTCAAACTTATGCCGGAAATACCATAGGGCGGGTTCGCCTTTCAGCATTAGCTTCGAATGCAATAGAAAGGGATGTTTTGATGGAACTGAAGCGCACGGATAATCCGTACGACAGAGTAATTAAACTGTTTTTGAGGAAAGAGAGGAGGATGGATTTTGTTTACAAATAATCCGAATTTTTTGTGAGTAGAATGTTGCGATTTTCCTAAATAATATTGCAAATTTATGAGTTATTATTGATGTTTTTTATGTGATGTCGCGGCTGTGGCTGCAGTAGAAAGGAACTTGTTCACCCCGGTTTGTCTATTCAATAAAGGCATTTATTGTGGCTACAGGAGTTATCTTATATATATTATCTTATTATATATATATATCTATTCATATCTCCCGATCTACATACTGTCAAATAAACAAACCACAGCCGTGGCACAACATGACAGGCTTCGCCTCTAGCGCTGACGTCCGAGGTTCGATTCCCGACAGGGGGTGCAGTGAGTGTGTACGCCTGATGAGCCCAGAATTAGGGTGAAACATGTGTTGCGTATTGTTTGCATTATTTGATAGTAAAACTTTTTCAATATAGTCAATATATATAAATCAGCGCTTCCCGATTCATTTTACCCTCGCACCCCTTTAGTTTGAGAAGAAGTATGAAAAAATATGAGGTTAACGCAGAAAAACAGATCACCAATTGAAGCTTTATGAATAATGGATACTTTACTCGCCATCACTAATTGTTTTGGTAAAGCCTTACTCAGTGTAATCCTCCTTCCATGTTCAAATTTTTTTGCGACTACCCATGATTAAATGGACGGTAAAAAAGTAAGAGCGAAGCAAGGGTCACTTATTGAGGCAGGCAGACGACAGCTCAATAGCTCGCAGGCTCGATGTGGTGCGCGTCAAGTCGCTCTACAATGCACGATCAGATTTGAAAAAATAAGTTCTATTTGGATATAAGTAGGTTCTATATAGTCGACAGAAGTATCTATTTGGTAGGAATGTAAGTTGAATTTAGTCTTTAAATTTCTATGGTGAAGAAAAATTTATGCAATGATGACTAAATTCAACTTACATTCCTACCAAACATATTTCTGTCGTCTAAATAAAACTTATATTTAAAATTTAAATAGAACTTGAACAGATACAATAGTTCATAATACCCACACAGCACTAAGTGCACATAAGAGCAGGAGTCATCCATTTTAACAAGCAGCGTATTGCACTGATACGAAATCGCCTGCCCATTTAATTATTACAGTGTGTATCTCCTATATGATATATTTAACTGACATTTTTTATTGTAACAACCAACGATTTATACAGGAAAATAATGACTATTAACAAGGTTGCCCAAACTTTTGCATCCCACTGTATATATATATATATATATATATAAATAGATATATATAGATATATACAGATATATATATATAGATAGATATATAGATATTAGATATATAGATATAGATATATATAGATATAATGTGTGTGTATATATATATATATATATATATATATATAGAGAGAGAGAGAGAGAGAGAGAGAGAGGAAAGCGTACCCCCAGACACAGACAGACCGACACCAGAATGTCCAAACAAACTTCTTTTTATTAAATATTTGAGCACCACAATGTCTTCAAGCACCAACTCTTCTTCTTTCTCTTTCTCTTTCTTTGACCTCCTGTCCTCCTTACAAGCTTCATCTCCTTCCTCCCAACTCTGGCTCGCTTACTGGAGGGAGGCTTCCCCTTTTATTATGACCCGGATGAGCCCCAGGTGCTCCCCTTGCCATCACTTCCTGGTGTGGCGGAAGTGTCAGGAAAGCACCTGGAAACATTCTGGGTGTCCTCGGAATTACTTCCGGCAGCACTTCCTAGTGTGGCGGAAGTGCTGCCATCCAGGGTTCTCTAACTGTCCGGGCGCCCCCTGGCGGTGGCCACATCCTCTCATAAAGAGTGTCCCAGCTCTGTCCTTGTTGCCCCCAAATAGCCCCGGGCGGCTGCCCTCTCGTGGCCGAGGAGAAGTATTGTCCAACTCGGGGACTATCCAGGCGTCCCGGCCGGTCAGTGTCCCTGGTCATCTGTGACAATATATATATATATATATATATAGATAGATAGATAGATAGATAGATATATAATGTGTGTGTATGTATGTATGTGTATATTACTTTAACATGGCCTTCTCATAACTTCACTTTATCTTAATCCTGATACTCTGTATGTTCAATTCATCATAATAACTATTCATGGTGGCTCTAAAATCCGTACTGACCCCATCTCTCTCTTGTTTCTTTTTCCGGTTTCTCTGTGGTGGCGGCCTGCCATCTAAATTGAGCGATTAGGGGAGAAGGGCCTTAGTCAGGGAGGTGACCAAGAATCCGATGGTCACTCTGTCAGAGCTCCAGAGGTCCTCTGTGGAGAGAGGAGAACCTTCCAGAAGGACAACCATCTCTGCAGCAATCCACCAATCAGACATGTGTGGTAGAGTGGCAGGACAGAAGCCACTCCTTAGTAAAAGGCACATGGCAGCCTGTCTGGAGATTGCCAAAAGGCACCTGAAGGACTCTCAGACCATGAGAAACAAAATTCTCTGGTCTGCTGAAACAAAGATTGAACTCTTTGGTGTGAATGCCAGGCGTCACGTTTGGAGGAAACCAGGCAACGCTCATCACCAGGCCAATACCATTCCTACAGTGAAGCGTGGTGGTGGCAGCATCATGCTGTGGGGATGTTTTCAGCGGCAGGAACTGGGAGACTAGTCAGGATAAAGGGAAAGATGACTGCAGCAATGTACAGAGACATCCTGGATGAAAACCTGCACCAGAGCGCTCTTGACCTCAGACTTGGGCCACGGTTTATCTTTCAGCAGGACAACGACCCTAAGCAGACAGCCAAGATATCAAAGGAGTGGCTTCAGGACAACTCTGTGAATGTCCTTGAGTGGCCCAGCCAGAGCCCAGACTTGAATCCGATTGAACATCTCTGGAGAGATCTTAAAATGGCTGTGCACTGACGCTTCCCATCCAGCCTGATGGAGCTTGAAAAGTGCTGCAAAGAGGAATGGGCGAAACTGGCCAAGAATAGGTGTGCCAAGCTTGTGGCATCATATTCAAAAAGACTTGAGGCTGTAATTGCTGCCAAAGGTGCATCGACAAAGTATTGAGCAAAGGCTGTGAATACTTATGTACATGTGAGTTCTCAGTTTTTTTATTTTTAATAAATTTGCAAAAACCTCAAGTAACCTTTTTCACATTGTCATTATGTGGTGTAGTGTGTAGAATTCTGAGGAAAAAAATGAATTTAATGCATTTTGGAATAAGGCTGTAACATAACAAAATGTGGAAAAAGTGATGCGCTGTGAATACTTTCCGGATGCACTGTATATATATATATATATATATATATATATATATATATATATATATATATATATATATTTAAATATGATGTAGTCCATGGCTATACACTTAATTTATTTAGATGATGTTTTTATCCAAACATGGTGGCAGAGTTGTATAGTGATGGATGTTTCGGCCACACATATCCAGCTTCCAGAATTCAACTTGCATACCTGGTCTTGGTATGTGGACATTTGTGGCTCTTCCTTGTGTGAGTGAATTTTCCTCTGGGTACTAAGATTTCCTTCTAAATCTCCAGATCTTGGGTGTTGTGTGAATGTAGATACAGTATGATTGCACTTGAAAGTGATGGGTGCCTGTCCAGGGCTGATTTCTGCTTAGTGCCTTATTCTGTCAGGATGAACATGACTCTATTTGGGTTAAACGGGTCTGAGAATATAATGTCATGTTTCATCCATATTTGAAATCACAATGTTATAGTGGTTTCCATATACTACAATAGGAGAAGTAGCAGATCATGTGATTTGTTAATGAGTTATTATTATGGATTAAATTGGCATAATTGTGATTTTCAATCTATACCATTAAAGACTAAGCTACACTTTCTAGTGCCTACATTTAACAATGATAATGCAGCCATCTCATACCTTCTTAATTCTCTTCAGGGTTGTTGGAATGGACCCTATCATGGCAGTGTCAGGCACAAAGTGAGAAACTGCCGTGGGCAGAGTCCCAGTCCTGTACAGAACTGCCAATCAACCTAACATGCCTAATTTTGGCGATGTTGAGAGACAAGTATAGTGCCCAGAGAAAAACCCACCCAGATTAAGAAAGCCCATGTACCATCATTGCAATAAAAAATAACATTTATTTATTCATGCAGTATGTACAAGTGGCTTCCCCAGAGTGCTATTTCCTATTCTAAATTTATTGTGAGGTTTTGTTATCTTACTCTCTTTACAATGGTCAAGGTGCAAGGGAGAAATGATACACATATCCATTGCCATGCATTTCAAAAAGTAGGATTTATATTAGAGGTAGATCATATTTTTATGGTAATAATGATAATTTTCTTAACCGTGCAACCACGTGTGGGCCCCATCAGTATATGTTAATGACATATTATAGGCTAACAGAAAAACTCTTATAATTACTCTAAAAATGTCTTTCACACATGAAATGAAAAATGTCTGGAGCATTTGTCAATCTATATGGCAAAACAATATATTTATAATTTGCAGTAGCAGTATTAATGCCTGAGCTTTCTGTAGTCCTAAAAGGCGAGTTCCATTACACAGTCAATTCACTCATAGCATCTAAAAACATTTAACACACCAGATAGCAGAGATAACAACACATGTTTTCCTTTCCCATAATTTTGAAAAGGTTGTACTGTCTCACCTTAGGGTTGTGACCAAATGCTGTCTTTTCTTGGCCATGCAAATTTTTCCAATATTTGTATTGACTCCTGTTTTTTTCTCCTGTACTCATTTGCCTGTTCATTGCCTTATGGAAGACTTGGTATACTTCCAGGGCTAACCACCACTAGTTGCACCCTTCCTTCTGCATAGGATAGTCACTTTGCATCACCACTACTACAGCATGTTTTACACTCTTGCAATCCTTCAAGGGTCTGTTTTTGTTGTGTGCCAGCCTTTCTATTCAGACAACATCTTTCCTCCATCACAGAACGTATAGTAAAGACCACTGCCAGTTTTCTTATATGCCTGAATGATTAACTGAGGAAACAGGAACGACTGTCACTATTGAATGTATGTCATAAATATAGTGTTTTTAATCTGGTATTTGGCCAGGGGTTCCTGGTTACTAAAAATTTATAGCCAGAGGACAGCTTAAAAGTAGTGAATTTACCCAAAAAATAGCCCAATACCTGAGGTTGTAGAAATGACACACCAGAAAATAACAGAACAGTGATATACCAAGAGGGTTAGGTACATATTAGCAAATCCAGAGGAGGGGGGTGTTCCCTCTGACATATGTCAGAGTGATAGAATGGACATATACCTATACATGACACAAGGTGGTGGAGGTGTTGGTTGACCTTCCTCTGAGATTTAACAACAGTAAAGAACATATACAAGTGTGAATAGCAACTGGATGAAAAACATGATAAATATTAATTCAAGGGGGAATTAAAAATAGCCCATAATACTGCAGTTTTTTAAAAAAAAGTAGCCCAAAAAACCCAACCTTTTTTTACTTGCAGATGACTATCAAAAATAGCACTACTGGGTGAGAAAACTGAAAACGTGAAAATGGATCTCTGTAATGATGTCTAAATTAATTACAAATATAATACACAAAATAACTGATCACATAAGTTTTCAACATTTTTAATGTGACACACCTGAATCATCATTGGTGCAGCCAATCACATCTTTACTTCAAATAAGATCACCTGCATGTAGCCAAGGTCTATCAGTTGACTGCAGTATAAATGCACCTGCATCCAACAAGGTCCAACTTGTCATGAATCAGTATGGTGGCTTAACCTAACACTTCAATCACTTCCAGCAAAGAATGATTGAAAAGTACACTTCAGGGGACGGACAGATGAAAATATTCAAGTCACTGAATATGTATCGAGTCCAGTTAAATCAAAAATTAAGAAATGAGAAGAGTATGGCACAGCAATAAATCTGCCTAGAGCAGGATGTCTACAAAAACTGAGTGATTGTGGAAGAAGACAACTAGTGAGGGAAACCACCAAGAGACATGACTACTCTGAAGAAGTTACAAGCACACAGTGACTAAGACTGGAGAGAATGTGCATACAACTGTTGTCCAGGTGTTTCAACAGATAAAGCTTTATGGTAGAGTAGCAAAGAGAAAGCCATCTGTTTAAAAAAAAGCACGCATATCATCTCTGAATGAGTTGGGAAATTAAAGTCAGCAGAAAGAAGGTTCTATGGTCTTTTAATCATCAGACTTAACATCGTCTTTGGTGTAAGCCGAACACTGCACATTGTCAAACTTATACCATTCCCACCGTGCAGCATGGCAGTGGTACCATCATTATGTCCCGATGCTTTTCTAAAACAGCTCTTCAAAGGTTTGTGAGGGTAAAGATTAAAATAAATGTTGCAAAATAAAGGGGAATACTGGTGGAAAACCTAACGTAGTGTGCACGAAAATTGCGCTATGTGAAAAGATTTGCTTTTCAGCAAAACATTAACCAATTTAAAAAGTATGTGCCATACTAAGTATACTTTAAAGAATTTGGAGTAATTTGCCCATACAAATACAAGCATATATTGTATTTAGAGCATGCTGTATGTACAAAATTTTGACCTTATTTGGTTCTTCTTTTACTTTATATGTTAGTAGGCAAGTGGGCAATATGGCATTTTATTTATTATATAAACGATTTCACAATACTTAAAATTGTCAAAACAATTTTGTAAATCTTTTTACTGTAAATCTATTTCCTATCTGCTCACTCAGTTCAGCTTTATGGGAACTGGAATCGATCCTGTCATCACTGGGCAACAGGACACAACCAGTTAGCCAGTCCAGTTTAGGAACCCAATTTAGAAAGACTATTTAACCTGGCATGCACAATTCTGGGATGTCTGTGGCATCACTGTGTTTGCCCATCATGAACATCTAATAAATTAAGTAAGAAATATAATCCTTCCATTAAAAGGTTCCTTGACCAACACTTAACATATTTCCAAACATAATACTCAAAAAATTCTATGATTTTGTGAGTCTATACCAAATGTAACAACCAATCTTAGAAAGTTAATTTTAAATTCACATAAATGTCAGCTTCATTTCAATAGAATTTCAGTTTCTCTTAGTTACTTAGATTATGGTATAGTCTTTTACCCCTGCTAAGTTAACATGAAAAGCATGGACTGTTAGATTAATTTGCAAATAGGATATTGATACGCAGTTTTCTGTCCATTTCCATATTAACATTTGAAAGTATGGCTGTATGACCAAACACAGAGAGAAAAGAAACAAGATAAGTAAGCTTTAAACAGAACTTTCTTTAAACAAGAACTTTTCTTTCTTGTAAGATCAATTTTTCTTTATTTTATTAATTATTTGAAAATGTCTCACACCATTGCCTGCAGTTTGGAAATTTTGAAAAAACGTAGCTACACCTATTACTCCACAACATTTATTTCTCATTGCCTTTAAAAATCTCTCCTTAATCTTTGTCGTGCTTAGATCTTATTTCACTTTAAAAATGCTGTTATCTCTCTGCTACACAAAGATTTAAAGGGTGGTGTTGAAAGACCCTAACAATATTAAAGCCAACAGGAGGGCAGCCACTGCTTTGTACGCCTCCTCTCTGTGCAGCACAGAGATAAATTCTTAAAAGAGAGTTGCGTTAGGAAACGAATAAAAGTCTGAAAATTTGAGTTATCAGAAATATCATTACTAGACTGAATAAAATAAAAAAGTTATGCAGTGTTGTATCAAAACTGCTAATGAGACAAAGCATATCCGACCTGAGAAACTGAAAATGTTATACCTAAGAATTCTGATAGTCTGGAATGAAGTCAAATTTTCTTTGTTTAGTCTGACCTCTTAGCGATCAAATGAAGGCGATCTATGCTTCATCTCAGAACACATTATCTTCTGAAAATATCAATGATGCTTATCCCGTGGGCTGTAAGTACTGTCCATTTACTTGACTCTATCCGAGACCTGAATCATTTAGCTACAAAAAAATGAAGCAAATGACAGCAGAAGAGATGCATGCTATTCTCATGCTATAAGCTTTCTGCTCTTCTTGTTTCCCTTTTTGACATACTGTATAATGCACGCAATAATTTATTTTCAGGCCTGCACAATCCTATCCACACTAACTGGGAGCTTTTATGTGCAACATCACCAACAGGTATATTAAAAATGGCACATGTGTTGGTATACGCTAGTAAGAATTTCATTGTACTCTTTCAGGTGTATAAACCTATTTACTTCCAACAGCCACACTCTGATAAAATGTAAGATATAGACTCTCTTTATTTGTAGATATAAGACTGAAAATTTTATAGCAAAGATAATAAGATATAAACTTTAAAAATTATGTACCCTGATTTTTACACTACAAAAAGACTATTAAAAGAACAATTTATTATTGTCAGTTTGTCAGATTAGTCTGTTTTGACAGTACAATTATTTTAAAACACAGCAGCAAAGATTATAGCTAAGGATAGGAGCTATGACTGCTCACCTAAAATTCTTAATTTTCTCAGATAACCATAATTAGGTATAAAGCTGATATAAAAAGACAAATTCACCCTTTGACATAGAAGCTCATTATAATGTAACCAGGGCCTGTGTCAATACGTGAAACAATTTTTATTTTTGTGTTCCTTGCACAAAAGTATAAGTATAACCAACCTGCAATCCATTCCACACAGACTGTGATCTGCAGGGGGCATAGCAGTGCCCCAAACCAGAGACGCAATTGCACAACACCAAGTCCTGGGTGCAAATAACAGTTTATTAGTAAGGAAATACCTCTCAACAGGCTTCTCTTCCCAATACACAACTGAACAGTCAGCAGTTTCTTTTCCCTGTGTGTTTCCCACTTCCTTCCAATGTTCTCAACATGCCTTGTCCACTTCCTCCCATCACTAGCTCTCCGAGAATGTGGAGCAGCTGGTTTTACGTTGGACCCAGGGATAGTTCCCAGGTTCCAACATAACGCCTAGGAAGCACATCCGGGTATGGCGTGATCTCCTTAAACAGAAGGTGACCTCCCTCTGCATCTCCACCTCGTGGTACCCAAGTACCCCAGCAAGGCTGCTCACCAGGACTATAACTCCAATGCTGCATTGCGGGTGCACCAATGGAAGCCTCAAACGAGTAATGCTGCCACCCAATGTATCGGAGGGTTATCTGTTCACATTTCCCTTCTGACCTTCCAGTCTGACCGGGTCACCCATCCATCCCCGACCTTCTGGTATAAAGGTGTACCAGCCAGGTAAGAAGCCACACATATTGTGTCTCCTGTGAGATGACAAACTCAACATTAAAGCCCATTTAATATGCCTTATACAACAACAACATGTATGTTGTAGCACATTTCCATACAAACAATGTAGCTCAAAGGGTTTTGTGAGATTACAAAGAAAGAGAAACAATGCTTTTATACTGTAAAAACACCTTTCTTACCCACAGGGCTGTAATAGTCTTTGTATCAGCACAATTCATTCCCATAAATTATTGTAGTAGCTTAACATGGTCCTTTTTTTACTGAACACATTTTGAAATACAGAAATTAAAAACTTGTGAACATGTAAACTGGAAATAACAAACATGTTTGTTTTCACTCTAGCACTGTGATTTATTAATTTCCTCATACTTCATGTGAGCAAGAAAGAAAATATCTAGTAAAATGTTTTAAAAATGTAATGCTGATATTTTGTACTTTGTTACTAGCCAGCTAAATCACACTTAAGGACACAACAAAAATTCTGAAAAAAATACCAAAGATAAAAATTCAGCACAATTTAAAAACGTAAGTTATAAAAATACAGTTTAGAATATTAGGCCCAGAGATAACAGAATTCACCTGGACCCACAGTACAGCATACATAATCAAAAAGATACAACAGCATATCAACTTTTTGAGGAGGCTGAAAAAAGCTGGAATTCCATTCCTCTTTCTTACACAATTGTGTGACATTGAGAGCAACCTGAGATGCTGTATAACTATCTGGTATGGAAACTGCACTATCTCTGATTGACGAGAACCATAGTGTGGTGATCAAGACAACCCAATTTGTTATCAGCACTTCTCTGCTGACACAGAGTCAGAGAAGGAGTATTTACAGCAAGTGGGGTGTCAGTAGAGCGAATACCATAATTAAACAGCCCTGTCACCCTCTTAATAGTCTCTTCAAAACTGCTTTCTGGAAGATGGCATCACATCCCATAAGTCAAAACGACTGGACTCAGGAATAGCTTCCTCCCACAGATTATTGAATTTTAGACAATGCACAGGCTGAGCACCCACTGTTATATCATCGTGACTGTTTAACTGATAATGTGTCCTGTATGCTTGTGATACTGTGTTATAATGTGTTTTAATTTGCAACAATGTCCTGCTGGAAGAAAAAATGTTTTGTGTACAATTGCATAAGTGCAGAATGACAATAAAAAGTACAGTACAGTAAATAAATAAATAAAACCTCTTGCAGTTTCCATCTGGAACTCCCAGCTTCCAGCACCCATTAAAGTTCTCAGTTCACATCATATAATATCTTTATACACATTGTGAAGGACCGAGGAGACAGCAATAAGGGTTGGGGTTTCCGGCCCCGTATATTGTACAGAACTTTTTCAAACAAAAGGAAAAAGGTCTTTGCATAAACTAAACAGTTCATAACGCGACGCCGACTCCTGGCGTCGCGGCCATTTTATTGGGGAGGAGCCGGAAGTGGAGGGATGCCGGGAAGGACCGCAAGGGAGGATGGGAAGGATGACGTCAGGGCAAGATGGCGGAGGAAGGGCGGAAGTATCGCACTGCGGTCATCCAGGCCTATGGTGCAGGAAGGTCTTTCTTTCTACGAGGAAGCAGAGGGAGAAAGTTAATACCCCGCCATTCCCTGGCGGCGAATGGTTTCCCAGGTGCTATCGAATCAATCGCGGCCTCCTACAAGGTGCGTGACACGATCCCCCTTAGCCCAGGACCGTCAGGTCGGGCGGACCTAACCGAGAGGTCGTGAATACGAGAGAGGGCATCGGCATTGGCCTGAAGGGTGCCCGCCGATAAGTGACAGTGAACTTATACGGCTGTAAGTCCAGGAACCACCTGGTGACCCGCGGATTCGACTCTTTGTGTAGGGACATCCACTGAAGTGCAGCGTGATCAGTCACCAGAGCGAATTCGCGACCCAGCAGGTAGTAACGGAGGTGGGTCACTGCCCACTTAATGGCCAAGGCCTCCCTCTCCACTGCCGCGCACGGGTCCCCGGTCCATCAGTTTCCGCTAAGGTACATCACAGGGTGCTCGACACCATCGACGCTTTGGCTCAGCACGGCACCCAGGCCTGTGTCCGAAGCGTCGGTCTGGAGAATAAACGGGAGCCCAAAATCGGGCGTCCGTAACACAGGTGCCGACGTTAGGGCCTTCTTTAGGTCACTGAACGCGTGTTCTGCTTTGTCGGTCCACACCACGTATAGGGAGCCTTTTTGTCAGGTCAGTCAAGGGTGCTGCTCTTCGAGAAACGGGAACAAACCGGCGGTAGTAACCGCAAGCCCCAAGAAAGCCTGCACCTGTTTCTTGGTATTCGGACGGGCCATTCTAAGATGTCTTTAACTTTGGAGCTCTGTGGCCGCACCTGTCCTTGTCCCACGAGGTAGCCTAAATATTTGGCCTCCTTTAATCCAAAAACACTTCCGGGGGTTTATGCGGAGGCCGGCTTTAGCCAGTGTTCGGAGGACAGCTGCGACCTGCAGTAGATGCTCCTCCCAGGTGCCGGAATAGATGACAACGTCATCCAGGTAAGCGGCACTATAGGACTGGTGGGGCTTCAGCACTCTATCTACCAGACGCTGGAAGGTCGCGGGGCCCGTGCAGCCCAAATGGGAGGACCTTGTACTGCCAGTGCCCGCTAGGGGTGCTAAAGGCCGTTTTCTCCTTTGCGGATGCCGTTAAAGGAATTTGCCAATACCCTTTGTCATGTCAAGGGTAGTCAGATATCGAGCCGCACTCCAGCCGCCAAGGAGGTCGCCAATGCGGGGCATGGGGTAGGCATCGAACTTGGAGATCTGATTCAGACGCCTAAAGTCATTACAGAACCTCCAGGAGCCGCCTGGCTTGGAGACGAGGACAATAGGGCTGGACCAGGGACTATGGCTCTCTTCAATTATGTCCATGTCCAACATACGTTTCACCTCCAGTTCGACCTCTGCGCGTTTTGCCTCCGGGAGTCGGTAGGGCCTCTCCCGGACGATTACCCCGGCCCGTGACTATATCGCGGGGCAATCAGCGGTCCGCCGGGTGACTCGCCACTACCTCGGGATGGCTCGGAGTGTTTGGGCTAACTCCTGCCGCTGCTTGGGGTCAGCTCTTCGCCGAGGTTAAGGGCAGTTGTGCTTGCGAAAAGGGAGAGTGACCTATGGGAGCTGGGGAGCTCCTCTCTATCTCTCCAGGGCTTTAACAGGTTGACATGATAGATCCTCTCACTCGGTCGACGCATTGGGCTGTTTCACCAAATAGTCGACGAGTCCTTTCTCTCCTTAACCTCGTAAGGCCCTTGCCAGTGAGCGAGCAGCTTCGAGTGGGAGGTCGGGACGAGCACCATAACTCGGTCCCCCGGCGGAACTCCCTGAGGACGGAGTTGCGGTTGTAACACCGGCCTGCGCTGCTTGCGCACGAGTCACGTGCTCTTTTAGGAGGGGCCTGATCTTTGTGAGTCGGTCGCGCAGTTGCGCCACGTACTCAAAATGTTAGAGGAGGGAAGAGCCTCGCCTCCCAGCCTTCTTTTAGGATGTCGAGGATTCCCCGGGTTGTCGCCCGTATAGTAATTCAAAGGGGAGAAGCCTGTAGAGGCCTGGGGTACCTCCCGGTAGGCAAAAGCACGAGCGGGAGGAGCTGGTCCCAGTTCCTGCCGTCGCGCTGACTACCTTGCGGAGCATCTGCTTAAGCGCCTGATTAAACGCTCGACCAACCCGCCAGTTTGCGGGTGATAGACTGACGCTTTCAGGTGCTTTATCTGCAGTAATTTGGCTACCTCCTTGAACGTATCCGAAGTGAAGGGCGTACCCTGGTCCGTGAGGACCTCCTTGGGTATGCCCACGCGTGAAAACAAATTAACCAGTTCCCGTGCGATGCTTTTAGTATTAGCGGAGCGCAGGGGAACCGCCTCTGGGTACCGGGTGGCATAGTCCACCATGACTAGGATATACTTGTGGCCACGGGTTGAGGGCTCCAGGGTCCCACCAAATCGACCCCTATCCTTTCAAAGGGGATGTCCACGAGGGGAATAGGGACTAGAGGAGCACGGTCCCTCCTAGGAATCTGGCGGGTCTGGCACTCGGACAGGATTGACAGAACCGCCGGACCTCCTCATTGATCCCAGGCCAGTAAAAGCGGAGCTTAATCCTCTCCAGTGTTTTTTCGGCCCCGAGGTGGGCCTAGGAGGTGAGCATGTGCCAACTCGCATATCTCCGCCGGAAGGTACGCTGAATTAGCAACAACTTCCGCACCTCGCCTCATGGGTAGCCACTCGGTACAACAGATCATTCTCAAGGACAAAGAAGGGTTCCCGCGGTGTGGATCCGTCCGCTGTTGAGCTGTTAGGCAGAACGATCGCATTCCGGCAAAGCGCAGGGAGTCATCATTCCACTGCTCCCTCTTAAAGGAGGCGGCGTGGACCGAAATTGATGGTCCAGGCCGCCGAGAGGGTCTTGGGGCCTGGGCCGGGAAGAGTTCCTGGCTAGTCCCTTCTCCGCGGAATCTTCCGGGTCAAGGTCCGTAGCCACGAAAGGTCCCCGAGACACCAGCCCATAGGGCCTGCCCTTGTGCACGGCGTGGAGGCGCGGGAGGGGTGCCTTTTCCCCTCATAACAAGATCCAACGAGGCCCCGGAGCGCGAATGGCTTACCGCTGATTCTTTTAGACCAGTCTTGTCCCAAATCACTGGGAAGGGGGTCAGGTAACACAGCGACCGCCATTTGATTGGTTCCCCCTTCCAGGTGACATAGCAGTGAGCGGAACGATATGACCTAGTCCCCCCATGCACACAAGTGACCAACAAATGCTGTTTTAACCACTGTTGCGGTAAGACAAACGGCGAGCAACAATGGTAATGTTGCTGCCGGAATCAAACAAAGCCACCACGGCGTGCCCATTTAGCAACACCACTCCCGTGATTCGACTCGCCAAGGGATGCGGCGGGTACAATACCTCTCCGCGATGTCCAGCTGCAGTCCATAGGCTCCGGGCGATGTGATGGGGCAGTTTGGTAGCAGGTGACCGGTCTCGCCACACTTGAAACAGCGGCGGACCCGCCTCTCTCTGGCTCTGGCTGGCGCTTCTGCAGCGCGCCGAGGGGCTCGGGGTGGCCGCCCGCCCCTGCCGGTTCCCGCGAGCAGGCTTTTCTGACCCCCCAAGTCGGAGGACCGCCAACTGACGCTCCAGGACGCCGAGGAGGCCCGACATGTTCTGATAGGCGTGTCCCCGACCTGCTGGGCGAGGGAACTGGGCATCGCGATTGACCAGGCCTTCACAGGCCACCCGCCGACCACTTTCCGCCCGCCGGGCCTCTGGCCGTAGCCAGCGCCCATCTTGCCCCAGAACTCAACGCCTGGGCGCGAAGGGCTTTTCGGGTCAAAGACCCAGTTCCGCCATTCGCCGCCTGCTGGCCCGGCTAATGCCGTAGCGGGCCAGTATTTCGGGCTTGAGGAGGTCGTAATTAGCGCCTCCTCCTCAGGGAGGTCATAATAGGCCGCAGCTGGTCCTTCAGGTATGGCGCCAAGATGGACGCCACTGACCGCTGCCACTCGCTCCGGTGGCCGCCCTCTCAAACATGCCCAGGTAGGCCGACGTCCTCCGAAGGGCCCATCGGACTAGGATGAGGCGGCTGCCTGGGCGGGTCTGGTCTCGCCCTGGGCTTCCACTAACCTGGCCTCGTGGCCTCCAGCTCCCGGTGGTGGCGGCTTGCGCAGCTGCAGCGCCTGGAGCTGGTCATTCATCCTGCAGCACGTGTTGAGGTCCTGTCCCTCCGCATTCCGGGATCTCTATCCTGCCGACTACGCCAGATGTGAAGGACCGAGGAGACAGCAATAAGGGTTGGGGTTTCCGGCCCCGTATATTGTACAGAATTTTTCAAACAAAAGGAAAAAGGTCTTATAAACAAACAGTTCATATCGCGACGCCGACTCCTGGCGCGCGCCATTTTATTGGGGAGGAGCCGGAAGTGGAGGGATGCCGGGAAGGACCGCAAGGGAGGATGGGAAGGATGACGTCAGGGCAAGATGGCGGAGGAAGGGCGGAAGTATCGCGACGCGGTCAATCCAGGCCTATGGTGCAGGAAGGTCTTTCTTTCTATGAGGAAGCAGAGGGAGAAAGTTAATACCCGCCATTCCCTGGCGAATGGTTTCCCAGGTGCTATCGAATCAATCCGCGGCCTCCTACTCGCGCGTGCGTGACAACATACAATGCCTTTAATGGGCCCTCCAATAACATTCATGTTTTAGACTTAATCAAGACATTCAAAATCTTGTACTTGTTACAAAATTAATTGGACTTAGTCCTCCCTTTTGCTTCTTTAAGACCAATTTCTATGCCTCCTCCTCCTTCTTTATTCCTGTAACCAATAGTTTCACATATTTTGGAGCTGATATCTCTGCCTTAGTTGCTGATACTGTATATACCCTAACAAGACAAAGAACTGTAGACACATGAAATAACTTACCAAATAGTGTGGTAGACAGTAGGACTTCAGGTACCTTCAAAAGTCAAGCCAATGTTATTTTGGAAGAATAAGGTGGACATTGATGGTGAGCTTTGTTGGGTCGTCTGTCTCGTCAAAGCTGTTCTAATGTTCTGATATTCTAACTATGATTACACCTTTATCTAGAACTGGTCTAAGCCATCTCTTTTCTTTCAACCATATTTTGCAATTATTAAAAAGACATTGTGTCCTTTTTTTAAAAAAGTTATGTGTCTGTTCCCTCCTTCTTGTAAACATTAGACTGAAGTCAGGATGCTACTTTCCAGGTTTTCGTGGAATGAATCTGAGACACTGAGTAATGGATTGAGACCTCACAAACTATAATTCCATTATTGGTCTTTCACCCTTTATCCTTTCTGGTCATGACTTTGTCTTCCTCCTCGGCAACTTTAACAGCTTCTCATAGAATTCATCCCTGCTTCGCTACTTTCCCATTAAGGTTTTCTGTTAGCTACTGTAAAGCTTAAATTCTCCAGACTGTCCTTGGGAACCCTTTTGCTAGCTGTTTGGAGAAGTTTATTGCACTCTCTGGAAAATGGTATATTTACAGTCCTGCCACAACACTGACCTCCCTGTAGGTAGCCAAACTTGTATTCCACTCTTTGAAGTGCATAGGGATTTGCTCTCTCAATAATCTGTTGATAGCACAGGGCTTATGATGTTCTACTCTCTGCCGGCTTACCTCAGTTTTCGTGGCATAACTTTTTTTTTCTACCTACAGCTCTGATCAGTGATCAGAACATGTAGGATTCCTTTAACAGCAGCTTTACCCAATCATTGCAGCATTCTCTTTCTTGTTCCTTCTATCTGCAAAAAAACAAACAAACAAACAAAATAAAAAAAACTCTGTCTTCACTATATGCTCATCAAACTGTAAAGCACCAGAGAACCTACCCAAATCCCTGTAGGTGCCATATGTGTCCCCTTGAAATACCTGCCACTTTTCCCATATGTTCTGGCATGTTTCTCTTTTGGTGTTACATATGTCACTGACTTATTTGGCTTTTTTAAAAAACCCTCTAATTACCTCAAATCTTTCTTTTTCTTTACCCACTTGTCATGTTTCACCCAGGGTGTGTGTTAAGTAGCTTCTGCTTATTTTCCTTTGCTTTGTCTTGTCTATTTTAAGGTATTAGTTTTCATATGTGTATTGTAATTATTAGTATAATTTAATATCTATATGTAAGGAGTTGTTCTCTCATATAACTTACATTTTGTAGGTGGAACCCCAACAGGCTGGATCACCCTGGTGTGACCAATGAAGGGGCACCTTTAACCTTAATATTGTGTGGCTGGAAAGTGGATCCTTCAATGGTTCATTGTCATCTTTTTAAATACATTTATTTATAAGCACTGTTTTTTCTGGATTCTGCATTTTAGCTTCTCTTTTATGGACTGCAATTTGGGGTTTGTTTGCTTTGGGTAGCCTTTGAGGCAAACTCTTTTTGCCCTTTTGTCACTTTTTGTGCATTATGCATTTATAAAAATAAAAGTCTTCATTTATAAAGACACCGCTCTGGGATTAGTCCTTCCTAGATACAGGTTTTATACTCCTTTCCTCTAAAATATTTGTGTATCTCATAGATGTTATGATAATAACATAATAAGCCAGTCCCACATTTTAGGCCTGAGTAGGCCAAAGCCTTCCTGTGTAGTTGTAAGGCCAGACTACCTCGGGTGAGGCCAATTCTAGACTGGCTGAGAAGGCTTGGCCTGGCTTATAAAGCTTTTAGGAAGGCTCACCCTTTTTCACTATTTAAGTGCATTCAATATCATAACACTACTCTACACTACCTCTTCAATATCACCAAAGTAAATTGGTCTGTGTTGATGCTCCGGCACTAAACTACTTACTGCTTCTTTCTGGAAGGTCTATGAGCCTATTACATTTAACTTCCTTCTACAGTATCATGTATCTTGAATTGTCTGTGTCATGAATAAATTAGATATTTTAGCATATTAAATGAAAAATGTACTACATTACCCTGGTTGTTCAAATCCTGTCTCTCAGTTGTCCCACAATGCAGCTTTCCTTCACTCTTGATGTTTATCATTTCTGTGGTGCAGTTTAATAATGACACCTTTTTCCTTTTTTACCTGTAGATTGGGTTATCCTACAATATCTATTGGTGAATCAGATTAGGATGAAGTAGGTTGGGCTGTTATACTATGATGTGGGAGAGACCTTAGAAGAAATTATTTGCACGGCTTTATCTATCTATCTATCTATCTATCTAAAATTAGTTAAAAATATCTGAAAACAAGAAAACAATTAAGCACTACAGTTTGCATGAGAGCTTAAAAGAATATTTCTAGAAAAGGTAAGGAGGCATTCAGTTCTAGTAATGTTTTCAGTATAATAGAAATAAGTCCTAATTACAGCTTATATATAACATTCAACGTTTACAATGTTGAGTATGATGGGAATCAGAGGAATAACAGTAAAGGGCCCATTTTTATTTGATCTGGAGATCCCACAGGAAGAAAAACTTATTTTATTTAGTGAAGTAAACAGTTAATACATTTATATCCTGTGCAGAATTTGATTTTGAAGGGTATGTGCATGCCCACTATGTCATCATGCCTACTGAACTTAAAGAAGAGATAAATCTTTTACTCTCTGTGTAAATACAATATAGACCATAAATCCATTAAGAAAGAGTGAAGTGCAACCCAGCATGAATTAGCTATTATGCTGGAATGACATTGGCAGTTCAAATCAATGTCAGGACCTTTTCAGTCAAGTGGCATTGACCTTAACCCGCTGTGCTTGCCCAGCAGGCTCCTTCAGACAGTTTCAGGTGAAGCTACATAGCCATTGTCCTGCTTTTGTAGCCTGACAATAAAAATCTGTATGAATGGCTACATATAGAGTATAATGGATTGCACTGTTTATGTGTAGTCATCAACTATATTAAGATAATCAATAAAAACTGCCATTAGAAAGTACCTGAGTAGAATTATTGATATTCAAAATCAAAAGTAAGCTAGAATAAAATAAATAACTGAAAAACTGTTTCAGCTTTTTCTGTGCATCAAACACTTCAGTTTTACATTTAAACAGAAGATGCTAGTAACGACTACAAAAATAAACACCAAAAATGTAATCAAATCTAAATAAGAATATTATTTTGTAGGGTTCATAGCAATTACCACATTATAGTATTAGCTGCAGATTAATTCAAAATCAAAGTTATCCTGAGCAGTGACCATGAGATAAGGGCAAAGGGGCAGGACAGGAGAACTATTAAGCAAAATGAACCTGACCCTGTTTGAAAATTGATCAGAACTTTAATAACCAAGGAATACTTGAAAATGCCAAGCTTCTGCATTTTATACCTGAAAGCTTCATGACATCACCCAACATGTTGCATCCCGGTCATGTGGTGCCAATGGGAGGATGCTTCTTGACAATTGCTAGGCAAAATGGTGGTACCCAATATGGCAAAATGGAAGAACAAAAATAGAACAAAAACGTTCCAATGACCAGTCTGAACAATTCCCAAGTTTTGAATTTATTTCTAATTTTATTGGAACAATTAGCGCTTCACATAATTACATCTCCTAACCTGGAGTTGACTGGACCTCCTTCTGTGCACCTCATCACTAGGACCCCTGCTGCCTAGGTTGCCTACATAGCTGCCTGATTAATAACCCAACAAAACAAAAGTGAAATTGAAAATGACATGATTCAAAACAGAAATTGATCAAGTCCAAATAAAAAACACTAACCAAAGGCAGAAAATCATAACACTACCATTCTCCTTTGTCACTTTGTTACTTACAGAATAACATTTTCTAAATTCACAAATCTTTTAGGTGATCAAGTGATCCCTACAAATACCTTGATTAATTTGTACTCCGGCCTTTTGGGTCCTTATTTGAGATTTAGGCATGACTCCTAACCATCTAATCTGGCCCAGAGTGTGTTAAGTACATCAATTACCAGAACCCTAATGCATGAGCTAAATTTACCAGAACAGTCTCCTCAGTCTTTTTACAAGCACAACGTATTCCTGAAAATCTATTCATAAGGTGATCTTTCATAAGAGGAAATTGAAAAATTACCATTAATTTCAATTAGAAAAAATGTGCGAATTCCTAAGTCTCAAAATTATTTTTTCTAAAATAACACCAAAATAACAACAATAACTACAATGAACACAGTAGTTATCGAAAACATTTTGTAGTGGCATTCTTCCCTAATAGCTCAATAAGCAATGTTTTCTATATACAATTAAGGCTCATTTGTAGCTTCTGTGAACTTGCATTGCAAAGAAAGCAAACATGATTCTCATTGTTTATGTGCATCTTATTTGTCCTTTAACATTAAACAAGGAAAACAAGCAGTAATTGTACAATAAAGACAAGAAGAAAATGTCATCAATATCACACTCACAAAACAAATTTAGTACAAATACAATACAATACAATACAATTTATTTTTGTATAGCCCAAAATCACACAAAGAGTGCTGCAATGGGCTTTAACAAACCCTGCCTCTTGACAGCCCCCCAGCCTTGACACCCTAAGAAGTCAAGGAACAACTCCCAAAAAAACCCCATAGGAAAAAATGGAAGAAACCTTGGGAAAGGCAGTTCAAAGAGAGACTAGGTAGGTTGGGCATGCAGTGGGTGTCAAAAAGAAGGGGGTCAATACAATACAATACAAAACACAGAACAAATCCTCAATACAGTATAAAAATAATTTTTAGAAGTACATAGCAGAATTTAACAATGGATGACATCACATAATATGATTTGGATATGTTTATAGTCCTGGAGACCTCATCCATCAAGCCGCCTCCCCCATTTGGCCATTCCACAGCTGAAACAGTGCTGGGCCAGCCAATCCGATGAAAGGACCTCTCTTTCCCATGATTCCAGCGATCCTCCATCAGGGATGGCTTTACCATAAGCAGACAACAACATGGCAGGTGGGCCATGGCACCAAGTGCCACATTTGAGTACCGAGAAGAGAAACAGAAGAGATGAGGGTTAGTATCAAATTATAACTATCATGTTACTTATGTTTTAGTGCAAATGGCTAACAACAGAGATGCAGTCTGTACAGTTATTCAGCAGCTCTAGTCAGGATATGCTAAACCGAAGAAGTGAGTCTTCAGCCAGGATTTAACACTAGAATTACCAGAGCCTACGAAAAAACTCATAATTCCGTCCCACCTTAAATTGCTTCTTAAATCCCTTCACACCTCTCTGCCAGCGTCCTTTGTCCTCTAAATGTGCTGATAAAGTGAAGCTAGGAGCAGCCGGCTATTCCATCCCCCCACCAATTTAGAACGTGCACGAACTTCTCTCAGCTCATGCCTTGATTGAGTATCTGGGAGTAAAGTGGAGTTTTAGAGTGGAAATAATAGATCGTTATTTGGAACACACGCATTTCATGTCTGTTCCGTTTCTACAGTAATCTGTGTCAACACATTGTTAAAACAGAAACGTTTATATATTCTAGTAGTAGATGACAAAATGTAGGCATAAACTATATAATGTATGAAGCCTGAAGTCCAAATAACAAAGAAACATTTTCACAAAAGGTTCAAATATAACACAATTGCACTTTTATTCAAAAATATAACTGCAGAAACAAAAAGCCGCCTTAACATGCGACATTGACAGCCATTTATTATATCTGCCTCCGTGGTGCAATAGAATCAGTTCTTGCTTTGGAATCAAAAGGTCACGAGTTTGATCCTGCACCACTCTGTTTTAAGAAGTAAACTGCTCTTAGTCTTACTATTTTAGAATAAAAGCATACATTTGATTTCAGTCTGTAACAGCCGGTGCAATTTATGATCCTTGTAAAGGTTAGCTTTTTTTTTAATTCACTTTTCATTCCCTCAGTCTCGTTCAGAATCAATCCATACAACCCCATCTGACAACACTGTTTTCACTAAAGACGCGCTATAGCTCTGCAGTGTACCACGATGCATACTAACGCTCCCCACCCCCAACCGGTTTCTGACATACGAACGCTGGCGAAGCTGCCTTCTTCGTATCTCACCATCGCTTGATTTTCTTTTTATTCAGTTTTATTGAGCGTTCCTGCCAGTCCCCGCATGTTGCTGTATGCTGTTTCTTTTGTACTCCAGGACATGCAGAGGAAAGAATGGTGAAGAGGATATCAGAATGGCAACTACTTTTTCTAATATTTTAGAGAGAAAGGGTAAATTTGAAATAGGCCTACAATTATTAAGTATGTGTGGGTCTAGGTCTGACTTTTTAAATAATGGTTTAATGACTGACACTTTTAGTGCTTCAGGTACTGTGCCATGCAATAATGAACTATTGATAATGTTTAGAATAGGTGCTGCAGGAACATCCATGGCACTTTTTACTAGTTTTGTTGGCACTGGATCTAGGGAACAAGTAGTGGGCTTCATTTTAGAAATTAAAGTTAAGACTTCCTGCTCAGTTACAGGATTAAAATGACTAAAGTGCTGAATGCAATGTGCGACAGGGTCTGCTAAGCTAGTATTTGGTTTGTACTTTGATGCTGAGATCTGGGATCTTATATTTTTAATTTTCTCATTGAAGAAGTTCATAAAGTATGTACTGCTAATGTCTGTTGGTATTTTGCACTGTAGATCTGAATTCCCATTTGATAATTTAGCCACTGTTCTAAACAGTACCCGAGGATTTTTATTATTGCTATCTATTATTGTAGAATAGTATTCTGAGTGAGCTTTAAAGAGGGCTTTTTTATATTTATTAACACTCTCTGTCCATGCAATTTGAAAGACGTAGTTTTGTTGTTCTCCATCTGCGCTCCAGTTTTCAACACTTTAATTTAAGAGTGGAAGTGTTTTCCTTAAACCAGGGAAAGTTTCTATGTGCTTTGATCACTTTTGTTTTAAGGGGAGCCACTGTGTCCAGAGCATCTCTCAAGGTCACATTGTGTTAGCTGATCTAAATTGTTTTCCATGCTTACAATTGATGTTAACTGATCTAAATGGTTTTCCACAATTAAACTCGACTTACTCAAAGTATCTACAAATTTTGAAGCAGAATTACAATCTAGATGTCACACTGTCTTTGTTTTAATCTGTGAGTGCGTTGGCAAGGGCAGAACTAAATCAAATGTAATTAAGTAGGGATCAGAAATAGCAGATTTCCCAAAAATCATCCCAATTGTTCACAAACGCTATGCTTTTATTTGCACACCAGGTTTCTAGCCAGCAGTGAAGGGAATGCAATCTACTATAAATAGAAGAAGCAGGTGAGTAAGAGAGTGGAGGAGTAGGAACAGATGAAGAGGAAGATAAAAAGGCAATCCATTTTGCCTCATTCTCTTCAGTTGCTTTGCAAGGACAAGAGATGCTAGAAGTTCAAGGCAAGAGCTCAGATGCAGTAGCAAATGGATCGGATGCACACAAGTGCCACAAAAGATGCTCATAATACTCATAAATGGGTATTAATTGAAACCCCTTGTAAATGTGGAAACTTATAACTCAGAACCTCATATCTCAAGGAATGGGGAATGTGAGGGTATCTCTTCTCTCCAGTGTAGCTTAGAACAATTTTAGGCCATTTCTTGGACATCGGAGATGAATTTTGCTACTCTGATTCTTTTTTATTCTTGAATAAAAACTTCTTTACTAACCCAGATACCTATCATAACCTCTAATTATATCTGCAATCAGATTTTCATACAAACATTTAATTGAGTATGTTACTCATGAATACCTTACCATGCTCATGACAAATAGAATTTTCTGTAAATATCTGATGTAAAAATGTTAATTAAAATGTCTCAATTCAAATTATTGGGTACAAGGCATGAAACAACTCACCAGCCCAACATTCACATCTCTCCAATGTGGAAGAAGAATACTGAATACTGTACTTGAAAAAAATCCCAAGCAGACACAGAAAGAACATATAAACTCTATACAGATAGACCAGGCACGTGCAACTGGTACACCGGGTTCCAAGGTAAATACAGTTTATGTAACAGGGAGATTTTTTTTTTTTGTAATTTTTTTTTAGTTAAGTTCAAAATAAATTCCTATACATGAAACATTTCCAATTTATTTAAGAGCTGATATTAAATTTGTAAATTGACATGCAAAGTTATGAATGGCTTTATCTTCCTTTACCCTATAGAACCTTTTAACTCTTACATGCCAAATCTCACAAAATGCAGGCTTTCTTAAAATTCCAAGGATGTTGTTTATATATTTGCTGTAGAAAGCACAGTCTTAAGTTATAGTGCAGCTGATTCTGAAATATTTGACTTACCGGGTTCACTGAAGGCCCCATCAGTATCAGCTGTGGGAATCTTAGTGTTATAAAAAAATATTTGTGTCAGTGTCTGTAATTAGTGAGATGAGACTCACTAAAACATCAGTGAGAAGTCTCCTCTTATTAACACTACACAAACAAAAATTCTACGTACTTGTGCTTGTGGAAAATTTGATAGAGAATTTCTTTGCCCTCAACAAATTTTAGGTCTAAACCTGTATCAGACATACTAGTAATGAGGAAAATCACCAAGTTTTAGGTTAACATAGAGTTTTGTGAAAGTGATGCAAACATTTGTTTTGGTTGCAATTTTGCAATTGGGTTTTTAAAATTATTATGAGGTGGAAAGCAAAGAAGTATTATTCCCTAAAGCCTCATTAACACGTGTGTGTTTACCTGTGGTTTTGCATCTCAGTAACAAAGGAAATTCAAGCACACCAGTAAAATCACTTCAATTTTATGGCTCACCATGGAGGGGAACAAAACATCTTTTTTATATGTAACATTCTAAATATTTTCTACATAAAGACACATCAAGATGCACCATTATGCTCACTACACAGAAAGCTCGGTTCCACCACCATCAGTTAGCAACCATTCTTTCCTCTTGCTTCCCGCAAATGAGGCTAAGGATATCCATGCTTAACTAAATGTCTACACATGACAGGAAACGTGTCTGGTGTTTTTCTTACTAGAGATCTTTATTTAAGTACTAAATAGCAGACAGATGCCTGAAGAATTAATGCAGAAAAATGCTTCTAAACAGTAACAAAACACCTTTCCTCAATGGCACAAATTCAGTTAGTTCTGAAAATCCATGTTTCACAAACTTTTTCCAAAGCAATTGTGAATCAAATGTTTGTACATCATTGCTAGTTATCAAGGAAAACTGAAAAAAACAAAATAAACAATTATTAAATTCGGAAGAAATATTCTTTTGCAAAAAGACAAATAAAGTGCAGCCATTTGACTGTGTTCAAGTGTTAGAAGTCCCTTGAGACTCAAGTCAATAAAAAGAGACTACACCATGTCTTCTTTTTTAATAAAGTAACTCTTGTTAACCTCAAGAGTCTCTTGGGCCTGGAATTCTAAGTAAATATGGTTAACCCTGAATGTCTCTCAGGATTTAGCTGTTATAATCTAATAAACAGCTTTACGCTCAAATAACCCTCAGGACAATATTCTGCTGCCATCTAGTGGATAAAATGACATTACGCTGCACAAAAAAATATTTATATTTCTATGCATTTTGATACTTTCTAAGTTAACTCATTAATATACATGAGTAGTGTGGTGTGTTCAACCAAAACACAGTGAGTGATGTGTGCACAGGACACTGTAAAGCCAATTTAGAATCAACTGAAATATTAATTGATAGCAATTGGTCATCAGACATTAATAACTCTTTGATGATAATTCTTTGCATTTATATAGCGCTTTTCTCACTACTCAAAGCACTCAGCAATTGCAGGTTAAGGGCCTTGCTCAAGGGCCCAGCAGAGCAGAGTCCCTATTAGCATTTACGGGATTCGAACTGGCAACCTTCCGAATACCAGTGCAGATCCCTAGCCTCAGAGCCACCACTCCAATAAGGCACTATATGGCCGAACCAGTGTTCAATGCCTGGTGAATTTTGTCAACTGAAGATTTACCATGATACAAATAGGCAACATATCAAAATGATTGCAACCAAGTTGAAGGACAAGAAAGATGTTTGCCCCTAAATACTGTTCAACATGCAGCAACTGTTGTTCCAGTCAGGGGAAATGTGGAAGTCACTAAGCCTTGGGCTGTGGTAGCCTACAGTAACATAACGTGTGCGTTGATTGTGCAGGTCAGACACTGTCATTCTGCCCTCTCAAGCAACAGAAAAAAGATTATAAGAAAAGTGGGCAAAGAAACATGCTTGGACTGTCCCGAACTGCAACGTTAGGCTGTATATTGGTGGCTCTTTCAAAGCATGTCACATCAGTACAGAAGAGGACACCAGACATACCTTTCCTTCTGTATTTAGGCTGAGATCTTGGTATGTACATGTTTCTGTAACGCATAATAACATTTCTTCTTGTTGAAAAAAATTCAATGTTTTTGGTTAAATTTTTTATTATGAATGTTTTTAAAGCATTTGTACAGAGCCAGTTTTGGTTCAAAAATCTAAACTTTACAAAGAATGTGAGATCAGCTATTGAAACGATGAAATATAATTATAAAGGTCCTAAGAGCAAATCTGTCAGAATTACTGCATATAAAAAAGATGAAAAGCAGAACATATCCTTTCAGAAAGCATTTAATCCATTATGTTGTTATTAAATTTGTGTTTAAGAATCCAATCATAAAATCTAATTAAATTCCATTAACTTCCTTACTTTTTTAATAGGCAGATTCTGATCTAACTTATAATTCCTATAGTTTCAGTAAAGCACAGCAAACATTTCTAAGGTGTTTCATGTGGGTTTTGTTTTTATATTTATTTACACTATTAAACAGTGTCGTCGATGGTATTTGATAGTGAATTCTAAACTATAGTTGTTCGTCTAAACTCCAAGGGTAATTTGTTATATGGCTTTAATCGACTTAACTGACATACCTTTTCTGCCAATGCAAAGATATTTAGATTTGATAGATTAGATTGGATAAACTTTATTAATCCGATGGGGAAATTCAGATGCACGCAACAGAAGAAATATAAAACCAAGGATACAGACTTTTAGGACAGACACTACAGCCAATCAATCAATCAATGGACAAATAAATAAATATATAGGGATGAATGAATACATTATGTGGAAGCATTGAATTGCATGATAGCAGTTGGTCAGAAAAGACCCCCAGACACGTTCCTTAGTACACTATGGTGGAATGAGCCTGCGGATAAAAGTTTTCCTAATGGCATCCAATTTTGCCACCCTCCTCTTTTTAAAAAACAATTTTAAGGGATCATGGTCCCTTGTTTTTTGGGGGTACAGCCATGAACTATGCTGTTTTGTGTTTACCAGCTATCTTAGTTTTTAATGCATTTCATTTTTATCCAGTATTTACCACAATTATAAAAAAAAACATGTAAAAATAAATGAGTAAAAAGTTCCCAGCAAGCACTGCTGATTAGACCATGATTAAATCAAGTGGTATTTAAAACTACACTTTCTGAAAAATCTTGTGGCATTAAAAAAAATATTTGAAAGTAATCAGACTTGCCACTCTTCTGAAGAAAGCATTGTTCAAATTTTGCTAATACTGTAGATGGAGGAAATAATGACTGGAAATTTGAATTTTTTTCTGTCATTAACTATAGTCATTCATCTTGCACAAAGGTAAGCTTATTAATCCACAGAAGGCTCATTATGCTTTAAAACTATTTTCAAAGAGGCCAAATGGAATTTGCAGTTTTACTGTTATACTGAATACAAATAGAAAGATTCATACTTTGAGTTTATAATTAGAGATTTAGTAAACTTTGGGGTTCTTTTAATTTAGCTTTGGGCCCTCCTGCTGATGTCCACGGGTTAATTTTATTCTTATCAAGCTACATTAATTTTCCATAAAATGCAGGATAGAATAAAAAGCTGTTTACTGTCTTTTGCAAAGCCAGTGGTGTACCTAAAAGGCTCACAGCTCATTATTCTTTTAATTAAAAAGATTAAGACTTGACGACTGTCTGGTCTTAGAGCTCAAAGCGCACTAGCAAGTCTGGATTTTTGACAATGCTTTATTTCCCTCTTTGCAGGGAAGTGTTCAAAGCCTTCCTGATACGTTAATGACCACGTGTCAGAAAAGGCTTAATTCATTTAATTGTTGCTATGATTCACTTGGTAAAATGTCAAATAAAACTAATGTTTATTTAAACATGCCACGTATACTGTTTTATGAAATGCAATCTGAAGAAAAGCAATCTACTGTAGCATCAATACAAGTTATTTTAAGTCTTTAGTTTAATAAAGTAAAACTCACTAAAAGAGATAAGAATGAAGCTTGCAGATTAGTCACCGTTAACACATTTTTTTTAAATTCCAAAGATTGAATAGTTATTACTTGACAAAATTTTCCTAAAGTAAATTTTCATATAAAAAAACTAGGGTAGAATTAAATAAATCACATTCTCAAAATTATATTTCTTAGATTAATATACTATAGTTAGAATTGAATTAAAAAATCTCAACTTCCTTCCTTAAGAAGCAAAATGTCAAGCATGTAAAGTCATCAATGCACTTAAGGGAGCTCTGATGACATTTAGATTGATTTATATTTGGGGTTTGTAATCCCTTTGCTAAACAGCCTTTGAAATTCAGACGAGCCGGTAAAATCTCTGTGGTTATGCCCAAGGATTCCCTGTGCTGTTTGAATCAATGTCATAAAGTATGGGATGTAGAACTGGACTGAATGCACCATCTTGTACACTACTTAAAAAACGCTGCCCTGATGCTATTCCTTACTTTTGTGATGGAGGAAAAATGTGATCAATTGGTATATTTTAGTATACCTTTCCACAGATACCAGATTGTGAGTGAAGATAGAGTCAATTCAAAGTGTCTTCAGTTTCAGGTAATACTGAAGCCGAGGAAATGCATAGTTTGTTTTCCATTGTTGTTGCTGTATATGATGAGTAAACGTTGGTAAGTATGAAAAATGTATGGAAAAAAAATTCCATGTAACTTAACATTTCAATTTATCTAATAAAGTCTGTTTAACTTGTATGATTATCATTAGATTATGGATCAAAAAGTTTGTCACAACTATCAATTTTTTTTCTTTCACAAGAATTTTTAAATGAAGTAGACATCAGTACATTAAGAACGGAGATCAATAATCAAAATTGACAGGAAAACACTACACTCAAAGTTGTTAAAGAAAGCCAAGTCAAAACCAGATTTGGAATAATTTTCATTTGCTCAAACACTAAACTCTCTTGCATAATCTTCCCTTTGGCTTTCTCAAACTTAAGTTTAGATGTTATGTTATTAAGGCTGTCAGGTGATGGAAAATGTGTAAAGCACATATGCAAAATGGTGGTGATGTTGAGGTTACTAGAAAACAGCAGAAACATTAAAAAAAAAAAAAACAAAGTTTAATTTGTGTGGTCCTGAAAGACAGCATTCATATTATGCAATGGGAAAACATTAAATTCTTCTCTGAATTCCTAAAATGGTCCACTGACTGATTTTTTTGTATAGCTCTGGTACTAATACACGAAGTAGTAACTGTTAATATCCTACTTATTAACCCTGCTTATGTGCTTATATATTATATATAAGAAAAAGGACCCCCTTTTTTAAATTTAAAATTCCTTTACATGTATGGTAAGGTATAGTTTGCTGGAAAAGCAGACAGAATTTTATGGCTTTTCACACGTAGGAGGCAAGTTAGAAAAATGAGTCTGCCAGTTCAGTAGGAGAAACTATATAGCAGAGTGGAGGAAAGAAGGTGTGTAGACTTCCTACACGCTACCTACCCACCAGAGTAAACCATCCAGCAGAGCTCAATAGAGTAGTAACTTGATGTCTCTTCCTTCTTATTCTGCAGGAATGTAAATATATTCTTTTATGTACTACACAATAAAAGAAGTGGTGACAAAAGTACTACTAGAATAGTGAGTCAAAAAAGCAATAGTAGTAGAAAGTACACTGATTATGTGTTGTAGTGGGTTGAATGATAAGGCAGGGCAAAGGCCAAATGCATGGAGTCCCAACTGGGCAAAACCCTGTTTTTAATTCTAAAAAAAAAAAAACTGTAAACAAACACAAGCTCAATGGCACTCTCCGCTTCAGATAATTCCCTTAAAACAGTGCTCTTTAAAGGGCATGCCCACTATGGCTGTCTGTCTGAACCTGCCCGTCCGTCCGTCTTGTGCTACCTACAGCAGCCAGGTCAGAAATGAGACAGCACCCTCCAGAAGCATCTCCCTTTTATACTGAGTTGACCTAAATGGGCAGGGCTTCCTTGGCTTTGTTGTCCTTGCTGTGAGGGAAAAAAGGAGGAAAGGCTGTTAGCAACAGCACCCCCTCTCAAACCAGGGTGATGCCACATATCTTAGGTGAGCCTGAAACGCAACCCTCTAGTGTGCATATGTGACAAGGTAGATAGGTTAAACCAGAACAGTGATAAAGTGTGCGTAATAATATTTTATAATTTAATCAAGTTACCAGAGTAAAGGAGTAATTCAGTTGAAATTACACATTCAAGTGGTTTGTGATGTCATGTGTTTATTAAAACTAAAGTGGCTAACTAAAGCTATTGTGTACTGTGAAGGAGAGCGTGTTAGCAGCATTTCATGTGAGAAGGAGGCTAAATGGCTGTCAGGGTTTTTTTATGTAAATTCATTGAGATTGCCCAACATGGTACATGTATTCTTTATAGATGTTTCCTGTTATATCAAATGACAAAAAGAGACTGAAATTCTGCTGTCCAAGAGTTCTATGACAGTTTAACTTTTCTTATATGTTCCTAATTCATACATCAGTGGGGTATTTCAATTTTTTTTCTTAATTAAGCCCTCACAAAGTTCACTGTATCCAGGAATTTTTTGTTTTTTCACACAAGTTGTAAAAAGTTTGTAAATATAAAAATGTTCTCAACTGTTCTCAAATGTGTGTGGTTTTATTGTCAGACTATAAAAATGTTTAATTAAATAAATATCAGTGTAGTATTTCTTATAGATAAACTATAGTAAAAAGTTACTTAAGCTGTGTAATTAAGTTTAACTTCTGCAGGTCAAACAGTGGAAAGGTGCTATATGAAGGTTTCGCTCAGATCTTATTTGTCAGAACAGGCAGTGGTGGTAATTTTATCTGGAAAATACTTTAATTGATAGTGTCCAGTGTTACTTTACTTTTGTATCTCTTATTGTTCTTTTATATGTGCTACTGGCATGGACCTGATAAAAGATGACAGAAGAATATAATTTTACTATTATAATCAGCTACTTGACTACATTTGTTTAGAGATGATTTACTTGTCACTGGCCAGTAAAGGACATTTTTGTTTTTAGAAGTAATACAGGTAAAATTCTGTTACAACGAACTTCCAGGGACCTAAAAAATATTTTGTTGTAATGAAAATTTCATTGCAATGAGATTCTGTATTTGTCACTATAGTGCTTTCTTTCACTTGCGTCCAGGCGTCTGCAATTATTTCAATAGCTTCTTTCACGTTAATTTTAATCTTCTCCTGTCTATAAGTTATGCTGATGAGAATTTTTCTCAGCATTTCCTTGCGATAATACACTTTCAGGGTGCGAATGATGCCCAAATCCAATGGCTTAAGCACTGCTGTGCGAACATTATCTAAATGCGGAAGAATGTTGTGGGCAGCACAGTTATAAATCAGAAGCTGAATCATCCTTTTCTTCTTCTTCATATTGTGAGGTTTCTGAACTCTTTTGGGATCCCCCCAATCAAACAGGAATGTCATGCTGAAGTGCGTCCCGAAGCATGATTGCCGAGTCTGTGTAAGATTGTTTGTTCGTTGCCGGGGCAGGGCAACAGCAGGCTCACAGCAGTGCAGTGAGGCGCCATAGAAGCAAATTCTAAAGATCGTGGGCACGCGATAAGTCCCTGTTTTACACCCCAAAACACAAGCTGTGTCTCAGTACTTTAGCTAAACCAGCTTTATTCAGCTTGAAACAGGAACAGCATGGTTATTTATTGTAGCAGGAATATGCCACTCTTCTATAAACAGACACAGCAGTCAGGCAGGGTCTTGGCCAGGTTAATGGTCAAGTAATCCTGCATTACTCATCGAGTTTGCTTTGGTGGGGAGACACAGCAGAGCTGTGAGCCTTCTGTTGCCCAGGCAACATATAAGCAGTCTTCCACAGATGCGGTGATCGTACTTCGGGACACTCTTCGGCTTGTTGTCCAGTTGTGGGAGGTCCCAAGAGAGTTTAGAAACCTCAAATTTTCTTGAATTAGTGCCACATTAATAGGAATGTTTCTTGGACAAGAAACACTGAACCACATAAAAACTGCTTTTTCGATGTCTTCAAATGCAGCAGTTCACATACATTTGCAAACCAAGATTTTTCTTCTTTTGTTATTGCTTGGTCTTTAAAGAAAGTTGACAGTGTCAATGGCAAAATTCAGAATTCACTGCCAACATTTTTTTTCTTTTTACCACAATCGAGAGCTGCAAAAATGTAAAGTTTTTTTTCTAATATGAACTGTTATCATTTTTTCATGTCTGCCGTTTCTATAGGTGGGAGACAATGAGTTAAATTCCAATGGATGTTTTTCAAATGTTGATGAGCAATAAGCAAAAGGTATCACTGAAAACAAAAACAGAAAAAAAAAGTACAAGCAAAGTTCGAAGAAAGGATTTTTTTTTTTTTAACAATGTTTCTGTTTGGGGATCTTTTGTGCACAACTGAGGTGCAACCACCGAACTAACTGCTCTGGGAATGATTCATTCAGACTCGTGTCATATGGGGAAACTGTCGGAACCATAAAAATACTTTGTTGTAATGAAAATTTCATTGTAAAGATATTTGTTGTAATGGAATTTTACCTGTATATTCATACATATATATTAAATACTATAAACTCATTTCAGAGTGGGAAAGTATGAGGTCCTAATGGCTACCCTGCTGAATTTTATAAACAATTTTAATCAACTTAGCTCCCCTTTTATTAGCAACTTTTGTAAAAGTCAGAGACAATACAATTCTACCTCAAACTTTTCATTAAGCATTAATTACCATTTTTCTAAGAAAAATTAGGACTTATTAGAATGTGCATCAAACAGAAGAATCTCACTTAATGATGTTAAGATACTCTCCAAAGTCCTAGCTAGAAGGATAGAGAAAGTGCTTCCTTCAGTAATATCTCCGAAGACCAAACCGTATTTATTAAAGGTAGTCATTTGGCTTCCAATCTCTGACGCCTATTTAATGTAATATATTCGCCCATAAAATCCAGCACTCCAGAGATCATATTACCTTTGGATGCAGAAAAAGCATCTGATGGTTGAATGGGATTACCTATTCATCTATTAAATTTGGGTTTGGCCCTAACATACATGCATGGATCAAACTACTGTATACCAGTCCAGAAGCTTCAGTTTGTATTAACAACATTATCTCAGACAACTTCAAACTAGAACACAGTACCAGACAAGGATGCCCCTTGTCACCACTGCTATTTGCAATCACCATTGGCTGTTCACTTTCGAAATGCATCAGCGATAAAAGGGATTTTTAGAGGACTTGAACAGAAAATATTACTTTCAAAAGATATATTGACTCAAAATTAATTTGAAAAAAAGTGTGCTTTTTCCAGTGAATTCTCTAGCAAATATCATTAGATTGGACACCTCCCCATTTATCATTGCAGATTAGTTTATATATCTAGGGGTAAATATCACAAGTAAATATAAAGCTCTTTTTCAACAAAATTTTGCTGTCTGCATGAACAAAATTAAACAAGAGACGCATAGATGATCTACCCTCCATCTTACTTTAGCATTGAATTAACACTGTCAAGATTAATATGCTCCCTAAGCTTCTTTTTATATTTCAAAATATCCCCATATAAATTAACAAATAATTCTCTAAGAAATTACATTCAGTCAAAATCTCATTTATTTGGGATTTGAAATATCCACACATCCAAGGGGTGACCCAACAACAACCTAAATCAGGAGGGGGCATGGCTCTACCTGATTTTCAATTTTATTACTGGACGGCAAATATACAAGCCGTAAAAATCTAGACACAAATAGATGAACACACACTAGCTTGGTCTACAACAGAAAGGAAATCCTTAAGTACCTCTTTATATTCCTTGCTTTGTACACCAGTAAATACAGGGTATCATCAATATACTGTACTAAAATCCCAATTGTCCTTCATTCACTCAGAATATGGAACCAATGTAGGAAGCACTTCAAGTTAGAGAATATTTTATCTGTGGCATCTCTACATAATAGCCACCTTTTTCCACCCTCTCAAACTTACACAGTTTTTAATGTTTGGAAAATACATGGAATTAAATCATTTAGAGATTTGTATATAAATAATGTCTTTGCATCCTATGAACAATTACACTCTAAATTTAGTTTCCCATGAACACAGTTTTTCCACTATCTCCAAATCTGCCCAATTTTCCTCACCTCCCACTTATTTATATTCCAGAAGAGATATTGATCAGTCTTGAAGACTCAAACAGCATTTCTATAATATATAAACCATTCTAAAGTCCCTTCCTTTTAAAGATCCCAAAGCAAAGTGAGAAAATGATCTCTTACTCAACATTTCAGAAAAAGGGTGGAAAGCAGCCACGCACAGAATTCATTCTAGTTCCATATGCACAAAGCATTCAATTATTCAAGTTAAATTTTTTATCGAGCACATCTGTCTCATTTAAAATTGTCCAAAATGTTTCCAGGGCAAGATCCAACCTGTGGACATTGCAATCAAGCTCCATCTTCACTAGGCCACGTGTTTTGGGCATGTACCAAATTAACATCATTCTGGACAAAACGTTTTAAATACCTATCAGACAGCTTTGGTGTCAAAATCACTCCTAAACCATTAATAGCGGTGTTTGGTGTACTCCTAGAAGGGCTTAAAGTGGAGAAGGACAAACAAACTGTAATTGTCTTTACTTCACTATTGGCACATAGGAGTTATCTTGCACAACTGGTAGAATCCTAGTCCACCTCTGTTAAGTCAGTGGGCAATTGATGTTATATACTGTTTGAAATTCAAATTGAAATTCAAAATCAAATTCTCTCTTAGATGATCTATTCAAAACTTTTTTTTAAAACATGACAGGACCTAATCAATATTTTAGATTAAGCACTTATATTGGAGAGAAGGACTCCTTTCCCTCTACACTACTCTCAAAAGATTTACTCTGGCTGTCGGCCTTTCTGTCTTTCTCATGGGTGGGGGTTGAATTGAATTTAGCTCTTTTAAGTTTGATTTGATTGTATGGAATGTTACATGCTTTTAATAAATTCAATAAAAGTTAAAATGTATAAAAAAAAAAGTTAAAAAATATATTAATTCTATCTCATTTTCAATGACCAGAGTAAACCACACACCAGAGTTGAACGGTGCAGTTATTTGATGTCAGTTGTGGTAGAAATCAAACATATTCATTAAAGAAAGAAATATATCTTCTACCAGAAAAAGTTTGATAAAACCTTTTTGAGTCAGTAATCAGGCAGGAGAAAGCTTGTCTATCTGCATCATTTATTTACCCATGCTGAAGAGGGAGCATCCATCACAGCAGTCTGTCACAACATGGTCAGAATTATCAAAAATGAAAGGACAGAGGTCTGTTTTATAAACAACTAGCACAATACCCGCGCTTCACAGCGGAGAAGTAGTGTGTTAAAGAAGTTATGAAAAAAGAAATATTTTAAAAATAACGTAAGATGATTGTTAATGTAATGTAATTGATATGAGTGTTGTCATATCTATCTATATATATATATCTATATATATATGTATACATATATATAGCAAAATACATTTTAATAATAACGTAACATGATTGACAATGTAATTGTTTTGTCATTGTCATGAGTGTTGCTGGCATATATATATATTTATATATATACACACAGACACACACACATATATAAACATATATATACACAACATATATATATATACATATACATATATATATATACACACACATATACATACATACATATACATATAAATATATACAGTGGAACCTCGGTATACGTCCTTAATCCGTTCCAGACCCTTTGATTTATACCAAACAGGACGTATACCAAACAAATTTTTCCCATAAGAAATAATGGGAAAATGATTAATCCGTTCCCATGAAAAAAAATATACTATTGCTATTGGTATATTATACATTGATGGGGTTGTATAAAATAATTTAAACACTGCTTAATACTAAAATACATAAATACAAAAGCAATTAGATGAAATAAATGAAAATTTTACCTCACTTTACTTTTTAATAACATCTTTGTTTTTCACAATCGTAGATACCGTCCTTCTCGGCATACGGTATGCAACAGCCATGTCCCGGATACGCATGCCACCTTCACAGTTTTCAACAATCAATTCAAATTTACATGAAAAAAACACAAAATCACGTTGTGACGACGCAGGTTTGCTGTATGCTCCCATTTGCTGCTGGGGAGCCCTTGAATCCTACACCGTCAGTAATGTGCCTCACTGCTAACCTCATCGGTAACAACAAAGCAAGGGGATGGTGAAAAAGTGCAAAGTGCTTTTATTAAAACAAGGTGTTCAAATTAAAGTGCAGTCTCCAAAGTTCCAATAAATAATCCATAAAATCAGAAGTGAAACGTGGAGGTTAAAAACAATAGAAAAAAGTCTTCTTAAAAACAACGAAGTTAAAAGCAGGAAGCATTTTTAAAAAAAAAAAACAAGAAGCCCGGTGCCTGCTTCTCAACTGGGGAGTCACCCTACTTGCAGCTGACCTTCGCTCTGCCTGCTTCAGTCACTTTAGCTCGTTCTCTCTCTCTCTCTCTCTCTCGCGCGTCCGTTCTTTCTTTTTACTCCCCTTCAAGCCAACTCACACTTCTGTTTATCAAGATAAGCAGCCCTCTCTCTCTCACTCATTCAACTCCCGTCTTTTTTTTCTTTTTACTCCCCTTCTAGCTGACTAGCACTTCTGTTTATCAAGATAAGCAGCCCCAGGAACAATCATAAATGTGGACAGTCCCTCACAAGTGCACTTTGGTGAAAAACACCCACATCGCTAATTGCCCTGACAACTTTCAGCCACATAACCACCACGCCTCCTCACCAAGCTGCGAGCGTGGTGATTATTTATTTTAAAGCTGGACTTTGACAGGAGCTGTGGACCCGTTATATCACACACGTGAAAGTTCACAGAGAGTTATAGCGCGGGTTGTTCACTGAATGCTAGCAACTGCCGCACTAATGCTCGTGGGCAGTCGTGGCTTTGTCTCGAGAAAGGTAAACAAGGTTAGCACGCGAGTCGTATTCCAAACAAAGGTCGTATACCAAGCAAAATTTTTTGTGTCCAAACAGGACGTATACCAAGTTGGACTTATTCCAAAGTAGACGTATACCGAGGTACCACTGTATATATATATACACACACACACATATATATACATATATATACATATATACTGTATATACACATATATATACAAATCTACATATACCTAACTGGGAAAATAAAATCCAAACACATTTCTCCAGTTTTGATGTCACTACACTGGTTGCCTGTGTTATTCAGGATTGACTTTAAAATACTGCTTATGGTTTATAAAGCCTTAAATAATCTCGCTCCATCTTATATATCGGAATGCCTGACACGTTATATTCCAAATCGTAACCTTAGATCTTCAAATGAGTGTCTCCTTATAATTCCAAAAGCTAAACTTAAAAGAAGTGGTGAGGAGGCCTTCTGCTGCTATGCACCTAAAATCCGGAATAGCCTGCCAATAGGAATTCGCCAGGCAAATACAGTGGAGCACTTTAAAACACTGCTGAAAACACATTACTTTAACATGGCCTTCTCATTATTTCACTTTAACTTAATACTGATACTCTGCATGTTCAATTCATCATAATAACTATTCATAGTGGCTTTAAAATCCGTACTGACCCCTACTCTCTCTTCTGTTTCATTTTCCGGTTTCTTTGTGGTGGCGGCCTGCGCCACCACCACCTACTCAAAGCATCATGATGCTCCAACATTGATGGACTGAAAGCCAGAAGTCTACGTGACCATCATCATCATCAGGTCCTTCCATGAAAACCCTAAATACAAAGAGGACTGTTTCATTTATGTTAGGTAGATTGCCCAGAGGGGACTGGGCGGTCTCTTGGTCTGGAATCCCTGCAGATTTTATTTTTCTTCTCCAGCCTTTGGAGTTTTTTTTTGTTTTTTCTGTCTACCCTGGCCATCGGACCTTACTCTTATTCTATGTTAATTAATGTTGACTTATGTTTATCTTTTATTGTGTCTTCTATTTCTCTATTCATTTTGTAAAGCACTTTGAGCTACATTTTTTTTGTATGAATATGTGCTATATAAATAAATGTTGATTGATTGATTGATTGATATACAGTGGTGTGAAAAACTATTTGCCCCCTTCCTGATTTCTTATTCTTTTGCATGTTTGTCACACAAAATGTTTCTGATCATCAAACACATTTAACCATTAGTCAAATATAACACAAGTAAACACAAAATGCAGTTTTTAAATGATGGTTTTATTATTTAGGAGAAAAAATCCAAACCTACATGGCCCTGTGTGAAAAGTAATTGCCCCTTGTTAAAAATAACCTAACTGTGGTGTATCACACCTGAGTTCAATTTCCGTAGCCACCCCCAGGCCTGATTACTGCCACACCTGTTTCAATCAAGAAATCACTTAAATAGGAGCTGCCTGACACAGAGAAGTAGACCAAAAGCACCTCAAAAGCTAGACATCATGCCAAGATCCAAAGAAATTCAGGAACAAATGAGAACAGAAGTAATTGAGATCTATCAGTCTGGTAAAGGTTATAAAGCCATTTCTAAAGCTTTGGGACTCCAGCGAACCACAGTGAGAGCCATTATCCACAAATGGCAAAAACATGGAACAGTGGTGAACCTTCCCAGGAGTGGCCGGCCGACCAAAATTACCCCAAGAGCGCAGAGACGACTCATCCGAGAGGTCACAAAAGACCCCAGGACAATGTCTAAAGAACTGCAGGCCTCACTTGCCTCAATTAAGGTCAGTGTTCACGACTCCACCATAAGAAAGAGACTGGGCAAAAACGGCCTGCATGGCAGATTTCCAAGACGCAAACCACTGTTAAGCAAAATGAACATTAGAGCTCGTCTCAATTTTGCTAAGAAACATCTCAATGATTGCCAAGACTTTTGGGAAAATACCTTGTGGACTGATGAGACAAAAGTTGAACTTTTTGGAAGGCAAATGTCCTGTTACATCTGGCGTAAAAGGAACACAACATTTCAGAAAAAGAACATCATACCAACAGTAAAATATGGTGGTGGTAGTGTGATGGTCTGGGGTTGTTTTGCTGCTTCAGGACCTGGAAGGCTTGCTGTGATAGATGGAACCATGAATTCTACTGTATACCAAAAAATCCTGAAGGAGAATGTCCGGCCATCTGTTCGTCAACTCAAGCTGAAGCGATCTTGGGTGCTGCAACAGGACAATGACCCAAAACACACCAGCAAATCCACCTCTGAATGGCTGAAGAAAAACAAAATGAAGACTTTGGAGTGGCCTAGTCAAAGTCCTGACCTGAATCCAATTGAGATGCTATAGCATTACCTTAAAAAGGCGGTTCATGCTAGAAAACCCTCAAATAAAGCTGAATTACAACAATTCTGCAAAGATGAGTGGGCCAAAATTCCTCCAGAGCGCTGTAAAGAACTCATTGCAAGTTATCGCAAACGCTTGATTGCAGTTATTGCCGCTAAGGGTGGCCCAACCAGTTATTAGGTTCAGGGGGCAATTACTTTTTCACACAGGGCCATGAGGTTTGGATTTTTTTTTTCTCCCTAAATAATAAAACCATCATTTAAAACTGCATTTTGTGTTTACTTGTGTTATATCTGACTAATGGTTAAATGTGTTTGATGATCAGAAACATTTTGTGTGACAAACATGCAAAAGAATAAGAAATCAGTAAGGGGGCAAATAGTTTTTCACACCACTGTATATCTACATATATATCTACATATATATATTAGGAATGGGACCCGATTAAAAAAATTAATCCAATTAATTAGAGGCTGTGTAATAATTAATCTTGATTAATCGTATGTAATCGCACATGTAAATTTGCCCCAAATCGCAAATGTTTTTTTTTAATTTAAAAGGGTTTTAGTGGGCGACAGAATCAAATAATAGACATGGACATGAATATTGTAAACTCAAGCTCTTTTAATTTCTGAAAAAAATGCTTTTAAACTGCATTTGAATTCAAAACAGAAACAAAAATATCATCCCTGGTTAAAATTGGGCAGACTTAAAAATAAAGTGGTAGTTTAAGTACTTTAAGTACATTTTCAGAATGGTATTGTCTTTAAATAATAATAACCAAAATTTCAACATAAAGTGCAGTTTTTCTTCTTAAAAAAAATAAGTCAAAAACATAAAAGGTAATTTGACCAACTTAATCTTTAAACTCTGAGTAACCTTAGCCAAAATTATTTTGTACATTAGGCTAAAACAGTGTGATCATTGAACATTTTGTAATTAGATGTAATTAGAATTACTAACGGTCACGGAAGTCCAATGATCCCCAGTAAGAGCCACAAAGTCTGCTTTCTGTAATGCATCTAATTTTGTTTGCTTTTCAGTGTGCACAAAACCACACTTTTATCAAGGCGTCGCTTGGGTAGTTTTTTGAAATGAAATTTTCCTCAGTCGTAGGAACGCGCTTTATTCCGACTCTAACATTTTTGTAGCTCTGATGTGTGCATCAGTGTAATGGATGTACCAGGAAATCAAGCATTGACAAAAGTTCCCCTTTACTTGGAATTGAAAGTGTGATTAAATGCGTTATTTTTTGTTATGGAGTACATGCATCGAAGCTTCTCAGCTGTGCTTGTGCAAAGAATGGGAAATATTTTAAAAATAACGTAACATGATTCTGCGTTAACTGCATATTTTTTCATACGTCGCAAACCAAGGAGATGCGAAGGTAAAATGAATCGGGAAGCGCGCATACATACTCAGTACATCCCCTCTCGGGAATAGAACTTTGGATGTCGGCGGTAGAGGCGAAGCCTCTACAATTGCACCATGGCGTGTGGCTTGTCTATTTGAGAGTATGTAGATCGGGATATATATTTATATATATTCGCAGCGGAGAAGTAGTGTGTTAAAGAAGTAATGAAAAAGAAAAGGGAACATTTTAAAAATAACGTAACATGATTGTCAATATACAGTAATTGTTTTGTGAGTGTTATTGAGTGTTGCTGTCATCAAGGATTTGATTATCATTATTTCTTTCAATCAGGGTCGTATTTGTACGATGTGTTGTGTTATAAGATAAGAGGTTTCATTCATCAATTCGTTTCTTACTGCATCAATAAACAGCTTGTCTTCCTCTTTATCTGAGATGTGACACACTGCATGCACAGGTTTTTTTTTACGCTGTCTTCCTTTAGCGGGACATTGACTTTTTCCACCATGTGCTTTGTTTCCGCAGTAGCTGCACTAATGAATATGCTTGTATGTATCAGACGCTTCATATTTTTTTGCTGCCTTCTCAATTGTGTAATTCGGTTTTTGTTCAGCACTCTTTGGAACTGTTGCTTTTTGTCTGTGCACTGCGTTAGTTCACGTGAGCCACTTGGTGTTCTTGCATCGAAGGTTCCCAGCTGTGCTGGTGCCATCTCGTGTAATGTCCACGGCTGTATGTAATGTTAGCTAAGACCCAGCACTTAAAAGTTTCTCTCGCAGTTTCGCTGAGTTTGTGCCAAACACCACCCTGACCATCTCATCTTCCTCTGCATAAGCACCGTTTTTCACCCGTGAATATTTAGCGGCAGTGTTTCTATTGGATTTTCGCTGACGGACAGCCTTATATGGGCAGGCACTAAATTACAAACGCCAGCGGCAGCCTGTCTATGAACTTAATTTAAACTTTAGGTTTACACTGTGGTTTGTTTCCGAAGTAGAAACACTCATGAATATGGTTGTATATGTCAATCGCTCGCTTCTTATTGTTTTGCTGCCTTTTTAATTATATAATGCATGCTTTCTTCAGTGGTTTTTTTGAGCTCTTCCTGGTTTTCTACGCACTGCGTTGATAGTCAGTTCACGTGGTTATGTGGGAGGCGTGATGATGTCACACGAAACTCCGCCCCCCATGGCCATCCAGCTCAACTCCATTACAGTATATGGAGAAAAATAGCTTCCAGTTATGACCATTACGTGTAGAATTTCGAAATGAAACCTGCCCAACTTTTGTACGTAAGCTGTAAGGAATGAGCCTGCCAAATTTCAGCCTTCTACCTACACAGGAACCTGGAGAATTAATGATGAGTCAGTGAGTGAGTGAGTGAGTCAGTCAGTCAGTGAGGGCTTTTCCTTTTATTAGTATAGAATGAATTTATATAACAGTGTTAATCAATGCATACATTTTATTCTGGCTGGTTTGTTGGTCTACACCCAAATGACTTGTATAAAAGAAAAGCCTACTTCATTATATTGTTGTTCTTTTCATTTCCTTTGGGTTTAGCTACCACGCTTCACAGTTCTGTGTACGTAACAACTATCTAGTTTTGCTATTTACATGACATCTGCTGATCTCTTAATCATCCTTTGGTGCATTTTGTGCATTACATCATCCTTCCTTCTAGTATACTTGCTTAACCCACTCAGTAGCTCCCTTCATGACATTTTAAAACAAATGATTATGTATTTCAGTGTGCACTGAAAACCAAAATACTTAAATACTGTTACCTTTAAATTATTGTTTAGTTGTCTGTAGAAGACAACTTGGTTAGCAGTTTTCAATCATATGTATAATAGTGGCAGGAGATCATTTTTCAAGGTAAAAAGGATATGCAAATGTAGTCAAGTGTGAGATGGAGGAGATTTCACACCTGGATACCAGCATTCAGTAGCATTGATTGTGGTGGTAATGGGGTGTTTCACGTCAAAGAAAAAATAAAGAAAAATATTCTGATTCTCTTTTTCAAAATGGAATTTTAATGTGTGTATCATATGGATATTCACAGAACAACTATTTACTAAAAGTCAAGGTCGGACAGAAGCGCAACATGCAAAGCAATGAAATAATTAAAAATTAACACAATACCTATTAATGTGGTAAATGGGGCTTCTGGTAACGATGGATATGTTACCAGGTTTCCAAGGTTATTTGGTTACCCCCAAATCTTTATTTCTTACCTTTCTAATTTCTTACCTCTGCAGTCCTTTCGGTGTTGACATAGATTCTTTTCTTATTACCATAATGTACTGTATTGTTACTCAGGCAGTCTTCTAATTCATTCTGACTTCTGATGTGCACGACACTTTAAAGAAAACCCTAACCAATCTTTTTCTTCATTAACATATTGCCATATTTACATGTGAATTACATCATTTTGTCTGGGTATTTTCATTTAATTTGAACAGCCTGGTGATGGTTAAAGTTATTAAGGATTAAAAAAAAAGGCTGGGTGAGCAGTGAATTGCCCCTTTTTCCTTTCTGTATTATAAACTTAAAGATATAGTAATTTAAATAATACAAAATGAACATTGCACTGACAAATCATAATATTTGAAAAATGTAATTAAATATAAACTCTTTAGCTTACCTGACTACAGTTATTTGAAAGCAATATTAAAACCTTGACCATACCTTAAAATGTTTTACAGGTATGATAGGTCTAGACTTTTACCTTGACAGAAAATCACTGTCTACTCATCTAGTATGCCCAGCAGCAGAGTAACTATTAATGAAATTGTTTCCAAGGACTCAGTCCTAATAAATATGTCTGAAGAGTGTTAAATCACACATTATATGATCATAATTTTTAGACAGAGCAGCAACATGAATTCTACATTGCACTTAAAAAGACATGAAGGAAACAATGCAAGTGTGTTATTGCTGCTGGAGGTCAGTGCACAGGATGCACCAATATTTATCTGTGTTGAGGTTCATGGACGGTTAATGAAATGGTATGTATACACAAAATGATAAAGCTTTTCACATCACACATAACAGTGATGCAGTGATAAGTGTAAATGGGATTCATTTTCAAAAGAGGTTTTTATTTGCATGGTTTGATTTAATGGACTAGAAGATCACAAAAAAATGAATTATAAGCCACAATAAGCCTTCATAACTGAGTGCCTGCGGTTGAATGAAGTCTGGTTCCCAAAGCATATTTTTGGAAGAAAATCCTGAAGCAAATTTATGAATTCAATAGCCGTATCATCAGTATAGTTATGAAGATTTAAGGGCAATCCCAATTGATCACAGTATGAAAATAATACTTATTGATCAAATAGCAAAATACAGCTATTTGTTAGAATGTGAGATAAAAACAGTGCTGAAATTTTGAAGTAGGGAGAGCCACCTCTTTAATAGTGAAGGTAACAAGAATACTACCATTATATACAGGTATCTCACAGCATTCCTATTTGCCCTATTACAGAGTTTTGGTAAATTTACAATTAATTCTGATGAATTGTCCCCAAAAACAGAATCTAAAGACATTGATATGTTTTCACTGGCTGATACCCAAGTCTTAGTAACACTTTTGATTCATTTTTCTATATCTGTGTGGTGATTATAAATAAGTGATGCTTGTTTAATTATGAAATAAAAGCTTTCCCCAGTGTCAACAGAGCACAGCTATGAGGTGTACAGTATACAGTAGATGTATATATGCTGGTACTACTCCATTCTGCTGGTAGAGAATCTAACCAGTGAGAGGAACTGTGTCCCGGGTTTCTTTTGTAAGGTGGTGACATCATTGCACCTTCAAAACTTAAATCCCTAAATTAAAAAAAATATGTATTTTTTTTAAATACTATTTTTGGGTGGAGTATTCCTTTAACACTTGAATTACCAGAGCCTACGAAAAAACTCATAGATCTGGCCCACCTTAAATTCATTCGCACCTCTCCGCCAGCGTCCTTTGTCCTGTAGATTTGCCGATAAAGACAAGCAGACAGCTATTCCATCCCCCCACCTACTTAGAACGTGCACGAACTTCTCCCAGCTCATGCCTTGATTGATTATCTGGGAGTGAAGTGGAGTTTTAGAGTGGAAATAATAGATCGTTATTTGGAACACATGCATTTCATGTGTGTTCCGTTTCTACAATAATCTGTGTAAACACATTTTTAAAACAGAAACTTTTTTCATATTTTAGTAGTAAATGACAAAATGTAGGCATAAACTGTATGATGTATGAAGCCTGAAATCCAAAAATCAAATAAACTCTTTCACAGAAGGTTCAAGGAAAAGACAACAGCTTCCGTGGAGTAGCAGTAAGATTTGCTGACTTGTAATCAAGAGTCCCCGGTTCAATTCCAGCTCACTCCTATATTTGCCATTTTCAGTAGTGAGCTGCTCTTATTGTTAATATTATACAGTACACATATACACTTGGTTTGCGTCTGTAACACACGGTGTACATTTATAGGACTTATAAAAGTTACCATTTTTTTTCACTTTTATTCTCTCTAAATCACGATGCATACTACTGCCCCCCCAAAGGGATCTGATGCTGTTAGTTTTTATTTGAAACTGGGAATAACTGGAGATGTGAGTGGTGTTTTGAGACTGTGGAACTGGACATTCTCTGATCTGGTGGGATAAAAGCTGACACACAGATGCTGGTGAATCTGCCTTCTTCGTATCTCACTGTCACTTCATTTTTTTTTTTCAGTTTTATTGAGTGTTCCTGCTCACGCTGAATTAGTATGCACCTTAAGATCTATGATATCAGAAAAAAAACAAAACAGACATAGGTATATATGATATTTGGAATCATTCATTTTATGACCTGTATAGTACATTTCGGAAAACTTTGTGGCACGGATGCAACATTATTCATATTAATTCGCATAACATCTTGCGGTTTGTAATCAGTGACCGCGTGTTTTTTTTTCCCCCGATCTTGCCAGTCCCCACATGTTGCTGTATGCTGTTTCTTTTGTACTCCAGGACATGCAGAGGATAGAATAGTACAGAGCAGTAAGTTATACCACACAGGAACAGTAGCACTGCTTTGATGCTGGGTGCCAACAGTCTGTAAAATCGAGCACAGAACTTATGTACGGCAGGGTATGAACTATCGTGGAAATGTGCGTGGTATTACGCCAAGTTTAGGTTTTATACATTGTGATTTGATCACATTTATGTACATACGCACCGTTTATACATGAGACCCCTGGTTAGAAATTTAAACTACACTGCTTGATTTCATGATAGCCACTTTAGCCAACAAAACATTCTTTCTAACATAAGACCCACTGATGCCCGCCCTAGTGCATTAGGGCACAAGGAATGGCGATGGTACATCAAAGGTCTCCATCAGGCACACATCCTCACTCACACTTACATTCACATGAAGCCAATTTACAATTGCCTTTCACTCTAACGTGTCTTTTGTTTATGTAAATATGTTTAGAACTATTTTCTAGATGAAATGTGCTATATAAAATAATGAGGGGTCATTCATTTGAATGACCACTTGATTGTAACAGCTAGGATAAAATAAAATGCAGAAGATAAATGATAACAATTCTGACAAAACATGTTTTAGGTCATAAACTCATAAAATGGAATGTTTTTGCATAGGGTGAGAATGAGCCCTCAATAATGATGAAGACAAACACTGGGAGAAAATGAGATACTTTTATTTTGTGAAACATATTGAAATAGAATACATACTGCATGGAGCAGAATATATAAAAATCTGTTTCTAATAGGTAAATGGTAGAATTCTCTTTAACGCAAAAAAGAAAAGTCAATTTATGTATTAGAACTACTGAAGAAAGGTACAGTTTAATGCTATTTGTTGAAGCCCATTTTACATAATAGGATTTCTATTGCTTGAAAGTGATTTTTGGACAGGATTTTCAAAGGCACACTCAAATTATTATCTCTGAAAATGGGTTTAACATTTACCAACCAGAGGTAAAAGCTTGAACTCTGTCCAATGCAGCAGTGAAACTGGATAACGCAATCTTTCATATAATTCTGCCATGCACTGATGGTTTGCCACCAAGGACCTGTTGTAGCAGGTTTTAAATTCATTGTCTCTTGATGCTTTTTGAGTGCTGTGGCATCATTCTACAGTATTACGTGAATCAAGATATAAAGGAGGCCTCTTTAAAGCACAGGAGTGTAAAAATAAGAGAAAAGAGCCATAAAATGAGAGGAACATTCTCTAAAGCTCTTAAGTCCCATCTTTCAGTTATTTCAAATGAATTGTAGTGCACTAAAACTTTTCATCTTTTTCAATATCTGTGGTCATAGTAAAACTCATTAGGATTGCTGCCATAGTGGATCACTTTCATTTTATCAAACTGCTCAGACCATTTCTCAGTTCCCTCTTCAAAATCTTGGTCTTGTTTTTGTCATGTATGATAGTTATCAGTGTCTCTTCTGCTATATTTCACTTAAAAATTCACAAGTGAAAGGCTTCAAAATACAATATAAGCTGCCATTCTGTTACAAGGAGAAATGGATGAACGCTGTAAAATGTAAATTCTCTGAATATCCCATTTTAGATTCTTCTGTACGTACTATAATATACTATAATTGACTGTTAGCGACTGTGGCACTTTATTCCCGTCTTCTTGCTGGTGTTTTTAGCTTTGACCACAGCTCTCCAAACATGTGACATTTCTGATATGTCAGTGTTTCCTGACCCTGCATGCTCAATTCTAACCCTTTAAATAAATCAAATAATTAAGTGCTTAAGCTTATGTCAATGTAAAGTCAAATTTTCACATTTCTGAGTCACTGTCCTCATTTTTCCTTGAAGTCCAGGTGCAAATCCTGGCCCTGCCACAGTTGGCAAGCTCTCTGCAGTTTTCCTCAAATTTTAACCAAGATATGCTTGTCAGCTTTATTAGTAACTTAAAGCCATCCCTCTAAGGTGTGTGTGCCTAGTATCAACCTGTTATGCCTTTAGTAGAAAAGGCAGAAATATTTTTAAATAAGAATTGCAAGATGAGGCATAAGTTTAAACTGAATTAGAGTTTGTAACCTAAAATCTTTTCTACTTTTTACCAAAGCCCGGAAAGTCAAAATGAGCATAAAACAAAGCACACCACACGTACAGTACTGTAAAGCAGTTTTTATCTAATCTTGGATAATCAAAAAGTCCTTGACCCCTGGCCATTCTACTCAGTGATGGGTTAAGACCCCATTGTCTTACATAGAAATATGGCAAACAAGTTAAGCCCAAAATGGCAGCACCCACAAGAAATAAAACAGTGTAAACATAAGATATTAAAATAAATAAATGTCTACAAATATCGTTCAAATACATTTTTAAAGAGGAGAGTCAGATTCTGCATGTCAAAACCTCTCCAGCATAAAAGAAATACCAATGCTGGTTTATAATAAACCAGGAAACCATGTAGAGTGTGTCCTGGGGCCTCATGTATAAACGGAGCGTACGCACAGAAATGTTGCGTAAGAACTTTTCCAAGTTCAAATCACGATGTATAAAACCTACACTTGGTGAAAAGCCACGCACTTTTCCACGGTACCTCATACCTTGTCGTACGCAAGTTCTCCGCTCGATTTTGCAGACTGGTGGCACCCAGCGTCAAAGCAGTGCTACTGCTCCTGTGTGGTTACTCCTTATTTTCCTGACGCGGCTTTATAAACACACTGAAACTAACTGCATATTGTTTATTAGTGTAATGCATCTGATTGTAATTAACTTTTAACACTAGAATTACCAGAGCCTACGAAAAAACTCGTAATTCCGTCCCACCTTAAACTGCTTCTTAAATCCCTTCACACCTCTCCGCCAGCCCTTTGTCTTCTAAATGTGCTGATAAAGAGAAGCTCGGAGCAGCCGGCTATTCCATCCCCCCACCAATTTAGAACGTGCACGAACTTCTCTCAGCTCATGCCTTGATTGAGTATCTGGGAGTGAAGTGGAGTTTTAGAGTGGAAATAATAGATCGTTGTTTGGAACACACGCATTTCATGTCTGTTCCGTTTCTACAGTAATCTGTGTCAACACATTGTTAAAACAGAAACGTTTTTTTATATTCTAGTAGTAGATGACAAAATGTAGGCATAAACTGTATAATGTATGAAGCCTGAAGTCCAAATAGCAAAGAAACATTTTCACAAGAATAACACAATTGCACTTTTATTCAAAAATATAACTGCAAAAACAAAAAGCCGCCTAAACATGTGACATTGACACTCCTTTATTGTAACTGCCTCTGTGGCTCAATAGACTCACCCCCGCTAGGGAATCAAAAGGTCACGAGTTCGATCCTGTGCTCCTCCGTTTTGAGAAGTAAACTGCTCTTAGTCTTACTGTTTTAAAATAAAAGCATACATTTGATTTCAGTCTGTAACAGCCGGTGCAATTTATGATCCTTGTAAAGGCTAGCTTTTTTTTTTAATTCACTTTTCATTCTCTCAGTCGCGTTCAGAATCAATCCATACAACCCCATCTGACCCGGCTGTTTTCACTAAAGACGCGCTATAGCTCTGCAGTGTACCACGATGCATACTAACGCCAAACACCCTCAACCCAGGAACATATATTGGTGTAAAAGTATAACAAAAGTGCACTTTTATTCAAGTGCACTTTTTCCATCGCCTTTTCCTGTAAGAAGCAATGTACACACTTCTCTCTATGCTGTGGTTTCTATTACACACCTGAAAGAAAGAGACAATAATTTACTTAATAAAGTACTTTTTGGAACCAGCTACATAATGTTGTTTAGTTTTGTTGCTTTATTGCCGTATGCCACAAGGACAATAGCATTCTTATACATATTTAACCTCACTAGGCAATAAAACACATAATACATAAAATAGCCTGAATAACATGCACATTTCCCAACAACATTACAAAACCCACAGCAGTATTCAGCTGATGCAAACATTCTGTATTTTGGATACATTATTTTCCATGTGCCATCTTGTTTTGTTGATTATTTTCAATTTGTTTGTGATGTCATGGCTTTGCCATTGCTATTTTCTACTTTCTTTTCATTCCTGCAACAACATTATTTTGTAGTAATGGTGGTTATTACCCATCATGTGATCGCTGGCACCACCACACATGACGTCTGCATGTGATTGAGATAAAAGATGGCAGATTGTCAGTATCCAAGCTTTTGGGTATTGTGCAGACAACAAAAGGTTATTCTTTGGAGTGCTACAGTGAATGTAAGATCTTACTTTCAATAACAGCTTTGCTATGCCTCATACCCATCCGATGCCACTATTTCCAGCTTGCAGTCCACTGCTCACCAGACCACCCTTTACACTACTTTTGCAGTATTCTTACTGGAATTCCTTTGCTTGAATTAAGGGTCTATTCATTTTAGACACATAACCAATTATGTATTTATTTAATCTTATCTGTAAAATTGTTGTAGATAGTTGGTATAATATTTAATAGATTGCATTTTCTAAAGTGACATTTTCTTAGAATTAAATGGCAGATCTAATCAAGGTACTCGTGAGCTTTAGGAGGAGAACAGAATCACACAGTAACATCCTTTATAAAAGCATGTCATATCTTAACCTATGGATCACCTTCTCCACAGCATATCTTGATAAAACATTGCCAGCTAAATGTGCAATTTCCCAGGTGATTATTTTGCGCAGAAAAGATATGTAACACACTATGCAATACATTAATAGAAACTTCTTTGGAATAAAAAGCAAATTGGATTTATGCCGTAAAATCATAGGTGAACAATACATTAAACACATAATTGACTTGTTCACAAAAACTGCAGGGCACATTGATTCTATTAAGAAAAATAGCAGTGGTTTATTCACACATTTCATAGCCACTGCTGACACAGTAATTAAACTTCGACTGGCGGTGATTTTGTCAGAATGTGACTTTGTGCTGTAATACAGGAATGAAACACAAGGAGCCTGCTGTGAGAAAAAATGTTTGAAATGCAAACACACACATTTTACAGTACCAACAGCATCTTTGTTTTGTGGCAGTAGACATTGTAATGATACTAAGACTAAGAAAACAATCAGAAAATGTAAGGTCAAGCAGTTCATGAGACACTTAATGGTTCTTCTGTAAAAGGCACCATTCATTTAGAAAGCTTCAATGGATCTATATTTTATTTGCTTAGACTAAAATAAATTTACATAAAATTCTGAACTGACACTTGTAAAGCATATTAACATCTTCTCCAGATTAATGATCCAGCACTGATCATTTTAATGGAAAGACTTTCTTTTTCCTGCCAGCATATCCCTATTTTCATTCGGTAATGTATAGCAGTCCGCCAATTGAATCTCTTTAATGCATGTCCTGCTTATTTGCCACAACAAGAACATTGCCATCATTTATTTTCTTCCTGGATGTAAATTATTGTGATCCTTTTCATTGTCACCATATTTCCTACTGTAAATGGTTATGAATATTATCCTTACAACAACATCCGGAAATCCTTCAAATTCTGGACAGGCAGGTCCACTCAGATATTATTAATAAATGATTAAATGCTCTTGATTTGAAGAATGTGCGCTTTTCAATTTTAAGGGCTTTTATTTGTAACATATCAGTCAGCAGTTTCTTTTCAATTTGATGCCGTTTTAAAACCTTTGATAGACCAGACGTTTGAGTACATTTAACTAATGAACTTCAATATTGTATTATTTTAAGCTGAACTGAACACCCTTAAAGAACTGGCAGTGGTAAAATATATTATATACTATGACAATGGTGATGTATAATACATAGAGTATATTTTAGTTGTATGAGTGGCAGTTGAGTAACATTATGGCTTGTGTATGAAAATTGTCACTGCATGTACAATAACACAAACACATACACCCACACACACACAGAGAGGCAAAAGCACTGTCAAAGTTGGAGAGCAGAGAGATGGGGACAGCAGAGAATCTCCACCAGAAGTTGAGTGAGGCAAGACTATGGCAAGTACTTAATTTGTCTGCATACTGTCTCGTTTGGGCCATAAAATTACTGAAAATCCATCATAATCAGACTGTATTGGCAGGATTTCCTTTTTTTTTGCATTTCACATATCTCTACAAAGATTGACTTTATGTTACATAAGTGAAAAATGCATTACCTTTGAATGGCAGTATATCAACATTGCTTATGGCTGCTTTGTATTACACAAGCATATCAGGAAGTTTACAGTGATAGTGACAGCACAATTGTAATTTTACTATTGCAGCCCCGTAAACTCAAACTATTATATTTAGGCCCATAAACTACTGTACATGTGCTAGCCTAATATAATAACACAATCAATGAAATAAAGGTATACCAAGCCGGGAATCAATTAAAAAAATTAACTAATTAAATGTATGTAATTAATCACAACTAATCACATTTAATATTAAATCATATAATTATAAAATACAAAAATCATGAAGTAAATACATACTGAATCAACAAAATAATAATGGCATAGTTTAAATCTAAATAATAACCTTAAACCTGAACTTTTAACAAAATATTACTTGAGAAAATACAACCTGAATTTGAATGCCTTCCTAAAAGGCAAGTTGAAAAGAAGGCAATTAGAAAAGTAGGCCAATGTATTAATTCTCTGATTGGCAGACCATATGAAACACAGATGTGTCAAAGTAAAAATTAAACAATTGAAACAACTGTTGAATTTGAATGCACTGCTGAAGACTGATTTAATTGAAAAAATAAACATCTCTTAACTGGGCATACATTAAAACATTTGTTGAAAGTCTGTAAATACTATCCTGAACTGTTTATTACCATCAGCAACTTGATGAATATACTCTGCACAAGTGTTTTTCAACAGGTGCGGCCTGGAAATAACAGTGTAGTGCCAATGTATCCTGACCTGAAAACACGCATTCCTCAGGTAGTCGAGACCTGTCTGAAGAGTAGGGGACTACCTGGAGAAGCCGACATAAAAGCAGCTCTGTGATTGCTGTTTTGCAGACAGTTTAGTATGTGTATAGATTTAATACTTTTGTGGTTGGTAGAATCATGCCTTTGAATTTTTGGGTTACAAAAATTGTATCACCAGAATAAAACGGTTGGAAGACACTGCTCTACCTACATCTTTGTTTCTGGCCCGCTAAAAAAGATCTCTGTAGCTGCTGTCTCACTTCAAATACTGACGCATTACTTGGATGGTTATACAGTCGATTCCGGTTAATTGGACCACCGGTTAATCGGACCAGCCGCTTATTCGGACCGAATCCTAAAGAACCGAAACAGATCATAATACATAAGCCTAATATTGTTCGCTTATTTGGACCAAAACTCCGTTTAATCAGACCAAAGAACGTGACAGAGAATAAGAAAAAGAAGCCACAAATCGCCCGCGGAAAGCGGATGTAAAGTGGGTCAGCGACATCGGGAGGATCCTTGGGCTCCCCAGGAGAACTGATGCTTTTATCAAAGGTCAGGAAGTCAGAAAATTTGTACCAAGTGCAAACTAGTAATAGTGAACATGCCTGCCCTTTCTTTTCTAAAACAGACCGCCCAGTAGCCAGCGAAATGAAGTCGAGCGTAAACAAGTGCAATACGTCAACAGAATGCGTCAGATCACACTAGACAAGTTCTTCAAACGTTGACTAGAATTTGGTAATGTAACCTTTTTTATTGTGCTTCACATGCTGAGTGTCGTGTAGATCGTTTCGAAGAATTTGTAGATTTCATTTTCAATAAACAAAGTTGTAAGCAACCATACATCTACATGTATGTAGTTCTTGTTTGTAAGTTTGCCATACGCGTGTGCAGCACAATAAAAGTAATAATGACATTTTAGTATGTTACTTATAGCACGTCCCGTCTTGGTTGCACATGTATAGGGCATGATCGTGTAATCGGACCAGCCGGTTATTAGCACCAAAATGATCGTTCCCGATGTGGTCCGATTAACAGGAATCGACTGCATAAATTAGCAAAGACACTGCTGCAAACTTGAAACTGGGTAGGAATAATCATTACACTTCAGTTTCATAGAATTTTGGCAGACTGGGAAATACATGGTTAAATACAGAGGTACTAGAGACTTATTTTGGTTATAGTGCCACTCAAAGATAATTTATTTAGCATTTACTGTATGTTGTATGACTTTGATTCGATCTTCTTAGAGAAATATGAAAATGAAAAAAAAGAGACCGTAATTTTTCATTTTGCAACTTTTCTCTAGCATTGTACCAGGACTGTCTCAACACCCCACCCAACACCCTTTTTCCTCCCACTACCATGCACCTATGACAATATGTATAAATCAAGAAAATGAACACCAGTGCTACGTATTGACATGTAGTGTTCCATTGTGAATCGTGTAATATGAATATTAAACCCTTAATTGAAAATTTTATATCATTAAAATCTTAAAGGTAGTATATAAATACGGCAAACAGCACAATTCCAGCATGCAAGTCGAAATCTGGCATCTACAGAAAAAGTGGAGTGGAACAGTGACATTTGATTGAAGTGGGTGGGATTCCCCACTTGACGCACAATTTAATGATATTTGATAATAGCACAATTCTCCTTGGAAGTTTGAAATCTTGGGTGGCATGATTCAATGACATTCGGTGGGGGTCTGCATGTGATACTGTGAGCATGGCATGATACATTTACATTCAATCAAAGAGTGGACTCCTGTGAAAGTTCACACAGCTAGTAACATTTGATCAAAAGTTTTGGGGACCTGAAACTTGGAGCAGTTACAATGTAGAAGTTGAAACTGAAAGAGCACTGCTCAGAAAACTAAAACAGGGAGAACATGCAGCAGAGAGTTTCTGGATATAATAAATAATCCAATGTCATTTCAACTGTAAACTGTATGCCAAGTTGGAAGCAGTACTCACAAATCAAGTATTTCAGCAAACCTGTCTTTCACAATCAAGTCAAAACATATTTTGTATCACTAGCATTCTGTGTCTTCTCTAGGACTTCCTCAACTGTATGTTTTCTTTTTTTAAAGAAGACTTTTCCCTAGTACAAACTTCAAGTCTTATTGCATATCAACTATAATTCCACATGCACTCTCACAGATGCTTGTGTGTAAAGATACATAAAGATTAGCTGTCGCATACACAATATATTTCCTGCCATTTTCCTTGGCTGTGACATGCAGTACAAAAGAACAATTCATAGACAACTATACTTCATTGAAAAGGAGAGAAACTCATTTATCCAGTGGTAATGAGTATTTCACTGTATGTTGCCTGATAAAAGCAGACTCACTCAGCTGCAACATACTGCTTGTCTCACCATATGTGTGTGTAAATTGCATATTTTACTTATGAAAGAGAACAAACAACATGAAAATATTTGAAAGAGGACACCATTGCGTATGTACAATAAAACCATAACATTATTGCCTTTTGATTGATGTGAAGGTTTATAGCAACATACACAAATAACCTTGAAACATGGTGGTGTCAGGCTGGCAGGACACTTTGAGCATAAGTGTCTACACATTAAAAAATGAATTTTAGAATAATCTAGATGAGAACAGGCCATTCAGCCCAACAAAGCTCACCAGTCCTGTCCACTTAATTCTTCTAAAATTACATCAAGTCTGTAGCTTTTTCCACGTGTCTATGGTTCTCTGTGTAAATAAAAGATTTCCTAATGTTTGTGTGAAATTTACCCTTGACAAGTTTCCAACTGTGTTCCCATGTTCTTGATGAACTAATTTTAAAATAACAGTCTCGATCCACTATACTAATCTCCTTCAAAATTTTAAACACTTCAATTATGTCACTTCTTAATCTTTTTTTGCTTAAACTGTAAAGGCTCAGCTCTTTTAATCTTTCTTCGTAATTCATTCCTTGTAGCCCTGCAATCAGCCTAGTCGCTCTTCTCTGGACCTTTCCTATCACTGCTATGTCCTTTTTTGTAGCCTTGAGACCAAAACTGCACACAGTACTCCAGATGAGGCCTCACCAGTGCATTATAAAGCTTGAGCATAACCTCCTTGGACTTGTACTCTACACATTGCGCCTTATAACCCAACATTCTGTTAGCATTCTTAATGGTTTCTGAACAATTTATTCTGGACATGCTATTTGGTTACTCATAATCAGTGCAATTGCTTGGCTGTTGATGAAAAAATTGGTCATCATTTTTTAATAGTCTGAAAGAAAAGCAGAGTAGCATAGACAATTAATGACATCATACAAGGCAGACAGAATCAGAATCTGGCGCAAATTAATTTCAGGTTTGGTTTTCTGCAGACTGCCTTTCAAAGTTAGAGGAGATATGAAGCATTGAATTAGCACAACATAAGAAAGCAGCAAGATCTTTTACTGAATGAGTCATCTATTATTGTGCCGCCTGACTCAGTATTACATTGAGAAGGTCAGTGTTATTATGGGTACAGAAAACTGTCAGGAAACAGCCTCCTGATTTTAAGAATGTTTTATAAAGCTGTATTTAACAAAAGTAATTGCCACATGATTGACGTTTCCATTAAGGGCAATTAGGACTAATAAAGAACTCAGGGGAGTAAACAGATGCTTAGAGTTGTCACTTGGAAAAGGAGAAGGGGAGCAGCAGGACTTATGAGGAGAAGGTCATGTTAGTGAGGGTTCGCAGAGAAGGAAAGGGTCTTGCTTTTAGGATTATTATGCAGTAATAGACTAACAATTTGGAATCATAAATGGCTTGTTTGGTGTTGGCAGGTCACACTAAGTGGGGCTAGTCATGGAGATACATATTTTATTATAGTGCCCAAAACATTTTGAACTATTTGTTAAATAGAAGTGTTGAACAAGTCCTACACCTCTACATCACATGTACCAAAAGCAAAAGGGTTGCCAATCATAATTTAAACACATAAACAGAATAAGTCATCAGGAAGCATCACATGCTTTGGCGCTGCTTCTCATTCTGAGCTTTATGCTGCCAGTTTTTAAGAGGCACTTTTAAGAAAAAAATGCTGCTGGTAGTCAATGGAAACCAAAAAAACACCTGCGTACTTCATTTTTTATACAGTTACATGGACATATTTTCCAAGAAAGTTGCTGCTAATTTGTAGAACCTCTGTTGTTGTTGTTGTTGTCGTCTCTACATCAAAGTATCTGTTTAGAATTCAGCAAGCATCCGTTTTAGAATTTTGTGTCCAGCAAGGTTTAAGCAGTACTGTGTGACTAATCAATATGTATTTGTGAAGTGCTATTAATTAGCTTTAAGATATGCTGTACATTATTATGTTTAGGTCCATTATACATTTTCAGTTTTCTTCCACTAGCTTACTGATTGTTATTCTGCCTTATGCTACACTTTGTAAAGGAAAAAGGAAAGCATCAAAGGGTATTATTATTACTCAGGGTATTATTTTTTCATAATTAGTTAAAGAATATGGGTCATTCTTTATTTTAAAGCTATGGAAGTTTTATTTCACTTACATTTTATATAACATTTCCTTAAATGCAATCCTGCATTTAGATGTTGGGATTATGAATCACTTTTAAAAGGCTAAGTATCCATTCAGTGAAAATAAGATGTAATAACCAGGAGATGAGATGAGCTGTCTTACAGAACAGGCAGCTGATGTGGTCTAAAGGACAGGCAGGGGAGAAAAAGAAAAAAAGTAATAAAAAAATGTGAAAATCCAAAAATCAATAGTCAGTGATTCATAACAAAACGACATCACCAAACCACAAATATTTATGTCCAAAAACAAAGAGGTTGTTTTCAAACCTGGAATGCCAGGTAATGTGCCTTGTGTCAAAACTGGATATTTTCTAAGAAGAAATGTCCTAACAAAATAGTGCCATTATTACACAACTGAAGTAACATTAAAATAAATATACAACAAAAGCAATGTATGAAAAACAAGACAAAATAGATTCCAAACAGTCCAATGGGAGCTGGGCACAGACAAAAGCCTCTTTCTTATCGGCCTTGTTTTCCTGAGTGGGTGACCTGTGATTGAATTATAAACTTGTTTTTTTCCCAAAGGTGGGAAAAAAACCCAGTTGACTTTATTTAGTAAGGGAGTTTGGTTAGTGTAGAAAATGACAGCTTCCAGCCAAGAGAACACAAGCGGCACAACAGAGTCAATAAGTACAAATGGGCACAAGAGGAAAGTGGACATACTGGGCTTAGATAATCTTTAAAGTTCTCCACCCTCACCCCCTTTCCGCAGTGTCCCATGTGTAGTTGGATTCTCCACAGGAAACATAGGAAGTTCTTTGTGACCGTGCTAACATTTTATTTATGAAGGAGCATATCACTTAGTGATAAAGTCCATCTATGAACCTTCTGAATGGTCTTAATTTGTTACTTTGTTTCAGGAATCTGGAGCTCAGCAGTGTGAAAGGTGCAAGGCAGGGATCTGCTGGTTCATGCACAGACTTACATTTACTTATACATGCCAGTTAATACAAGAAATTGAAACTTGAGGCCTACTTTGAGTAAGCCTTCCTCTACCTATACCTATATTACCCAATAGGATAAGTGCTTTACACAAAGATCTGACTACATATCTTCAAATTTGTTCAGTATGCACTCCTGCCATAATTCACTCTTATTTGCTTTCCTCATGTGCTCTATTCAAGTAAATTCAAGTATTTTAAAAAAAATCATATCAGCTTACAGTTTTACACCATTGAATAATGTCCAGCTGATGCATGGTGTGTGCAATACTGTCTGGTAATCTGAGCTTCTTTCTTAGGTAGTTTTCAGCTGCCAGTCTCTCACCATTACAAAGAGGCTGAGGATGACTTCTTCAATGATTTGATGTGTGTAATTGGCTGTGTTACAGCGGGCAAATGCGGGCTGTGAGTGGTGCATTGTTGTCTGCGATAACTTTCAGCACCTGGTCATGGTGCTAATCATAATAATCATAATCAAACAGCAGCATAAAATATTTTCCTGAGTACTTCTCTTAGGGCATTGTGGGCATGACATTGTCATTGCCTTATTGTGATAAAAATGCATTATGAGGTCCATCGTGTCCTGTATCTTTTTTTTTTAAAATAGTGCGGCTCAGCCCATGCTTTTGGGTGCATGGCACTGTACTGTGAAGGCCATAAGATGTTCAATGGGTGAGGTGAGCTGATTTCTTTCTGTTCATTCTGTTCCCTGTTAACGGGTCGTTAGGCAGAGCAGAAGGTAGAAAAGGGGCCTGGGTAAAGAGCGAGGGGAAAGTGAGGAAGATGCAGAGAAAGATGTAGGAGGTTTGATGTGTATGAATATTAAAGTCAGGCCTTCTCACTATTACCCTGGCTGTACTGTGATCCTGAGAGTCGGGATGGAGCCCTGCATGGAGCAGGGATGGTCTAGGATTGCTCACTGCTGAACATCAAGGTGGAGCAGGGTTGCCCATCTACTTGGAGAGATTTCGGCGATTGGAGAAGGGAGCAGGGCTTGTGAACTGCCCACCCACACTGAGGGATGGTGGTAGGGCACAAGCCGATTAATGGGTTAACCACACTTGTCAGTGGGTATCTGTGGCTGAATGGGCCTCGTGACATGAGCTACAGATGCACAGAACTGGACGGATGCACTGGGGTGCAAGTTTTTAACGGAGACAGATCCTGACTGTGTTCTAAACTGTGATTTGATGGATTTAATTATTCTTTGGGATTTTAACCATGCACTTTGACCACTGTTTGGATTGTTTTCTTAAACACACTATGCACTTTGCATACCAACCTTTTACACCAACCTTTGCTAATTTGAGTCCTCATTGCACTGATTCATCCTTGGCACATGATTGTCCTTTGCAGCCACCTGTGAAGTCTGTGAAGTTACTCCTTATGTTCAGATCTGTTGTTATGTGGGCCTGAAGCTAATGGTGGGATTAAAAATGGAGAAAAAAACCTGGAGAACTGGAGAAGCATAATTGAAGCAACAATCAACATACTTGGATAATTCTTCAGTGTAGCTTTTGACCAACTAATGTAGGGACTGTATACCTGTGGAATAACCTTGGGGTTCCAAATCTGCATTTGCCCCATCTGGTTTAATGTGTGATTCCAGACATCTTTCCTTATCAAGCAGGTCTTGAAATTTCGTAATTGTTGCTTTTGTGGAGTCAAGGGCTGGTATGATACATAAAAAGAATATGGTTTTTTTTGGAACTCCCTAGAAAAATTATTTAGGTGGGGGAGAACTTGAACAAAATGTCCACATCTTTGACAATATTCATTCTGTGCTTTTTTACTGCGGTCGCAGAAAAAGCAGTGGACCACATTTATGCACACACTGGCAACAGAGTTCCCAACTGAAAGCTGCTTTATGTTACAGGCATTTGGAACTTTCACTGAAATGTTGTTTTCTCACCAAGTAAGATTTACTTTGTTGCTTTCTAAGCCTTTGCATAGGTGAATAGAGTGCTTGGGGTATTCAAGCTATTTCCAGATCTCCCATAATACATGTTTTCATTGTATCTAATAACACCATTTGAGACCATACAGGCAAGAGAAAGATCTTGGTTAAAGTAGTGATTGCAGAAGAAATCCTTTGAAGACACAAACCAACTCCACCCTTATCTCTTGTTATCAAACTTGCCACATCTGACCAAAATCCATTCGAGCTCTGTGTCAGAAGACAACATGACTTCATGTCTTTTATTTGGAGTGCAGTCATTCTGTCTGCTTTTGCTAAATCACTTTACTCAAGTACATTTTTATGTTTATTATCTACATTGGAAATGTTGAGGTGGAAGGTAATTAGCAGCTCTAAAATAGCACAAACTGTAACTTAATTCACCAGAATACCGTGATGGTTTGCATTGTTTCACTTTTTCACTAGCAGCAACCTCATGGCTCTCTGGGATGTTTGACATTTTTGCTCGAACTGCATAATTTCCTCTACTCCTATGTGATCTTCTAAGTCAATCAAAGACTTTCTTATTTGGGAGCTTCACCTTTGCTAGGTACTAAGCAGAAAGGAATATATTTTAAAGAAAGTATTGTGTGTACCATTGTCACTCACTTCCTTCATTGCTTTACTAAAAGTCACATTAATTTGTATTGTTGTGTATTATGCATAAGAGGCAGAACATTCCTTTTCTTTCCTTGTATGGTAGCTGAATGGGTAGCATAGGAAATTGAATGTGAAAGATAATTACATAAGTACTTCCTTATAAATTTTAGAAAAATGTTTAACTTTATGTATGCTAATGAACTACACTGCAGTGAAAAAATTGACATTTTTTGTTTTCTTTACCTATGTCCTCCAAAAATGTCATTTCCGTGTCCTGAAGCCAGCTATATAAGACTTCCCTTCCCCTTTACGCTATGGTTCTTTGAATTGGACAATACTGATTAAACTGTAACACAGGTGTAAGTTCAGTGCAGAGTTTTCTGCTTCATAATCTCATGGATCAGTGGAAAAGTGCAGATGAGTGTAGATTTCCCTGGATGTTCCTGAAAAAGCACCTGTGGATGCTATTTCTGGGTATAGCTATTACTGCCCCAACTGAGCATCACAGTCTGACCATCCTGATGTTGAAAATGCTGGCTGTGGTAGCAATCCCACTAGTGCTGGAGTTAAAAAAATTACAAGATAAAAAAATTTAAATTTAACACCGAAATGTCTTTTCAGATGGGAGTCCAATGGTGTAGAAGAGACTTATGTGGGATCCAGGCTAGGAAGAATTGGGACCAGGAGGCTGTAAGAAGGAAGTGACATCAGAAGTGGAACAAGTGTTAATCTTCCATCCTGCAAAAAGAACAGAAGAAGAGGCATTAGGCAAAAACACCATCCCCGGAGGAGAATTACAATCATTGGAGCCTTTTGGCTGTCTTTGAAACACACGTGTTACACTGACTGATCAGTTTTTGCCTACGGCCCAGCACTTGATTGTTTTTTTATTTTAGAAGCCATGTCATTTTTGATTCCTCCCTTTCTTATTCCGCCCACATAAACCACATTAAGAAACTTTCTTACTTTCACCTCCGTAACATATCACGTGCTCACTCATTCCTTTCCTTTTCTAATGCTGAGAAACTTGTCCATGCTTTTATCACATCCCGCATTGATTATTGTAATTCGCCTCTGGCAGGTGCCCTTTGTAATTTTATATCACAGCTCCAGCTGATTCAAAATTCTGTTACAAGAGTCCTTACTCGAACCAGCAACAGTGAGCACATCACACCCATCCTGCTCCGCCTTCACTGGCTCCCTGTGTCTTACAGGATTGAATATAAAATTCTATTAATAACCTACAAAGCTTTAAATGGCCTTGCACCAGACTACATCAGTGACCTTCTAAATCACTATGCTCCTGTTCGCCTACTAAGGTCCTCTGATTCTGGTAATCTTGTTGTACCTCACACTAACCTGCACTCTATTAGTGACAGGGCCTTCAGCTCCATAGCATCCAGACTTTGGAATGACATCCCGAAATTAATTAGATCAGCAGACTCCATTCATTCTTTTAAAAAACAACTTAAAACTTGTCTATTTAGGAAGGCTTTTAACTTAACCTAACATTCTGCCCTTTCTGTCAGTTTACCTCTCTGTCCAGGTGCTCAGGATAATTTGTGTGTCTGTTATATCACAAATTAGGTTATTTGTTAGGTTTTTCTTTTAGTATTGAATTTAATATTTTACTCTGGTTTATTGCCCTTTATTCTATTTAAGGCTTTGTTATCTGTTTCATTGTTCTATTCAGGAAAACATTTGCATCCAATGTTACATAAACCCATAAACCCTGCTGTTTTTTTTCTAAGATTCTGAGAAGCGCCTTGAGCATGGGAAAGGCACTATATAAATAAAATGTATTATTATTATGATGATGATGAACCTGAAATAAATTACAAAGCAAGAATATTTGACTCCTTAATACCTTTATATTTATGTATATCTATACTAATAAAAGGCAAAGCCCTCACTGACTCACTCACTCATCACTAATTCTACAACTTCCCGTGTAGGTAGAAGGCTGAAATTTGGCAGGCTCATTCCTTACCGCTTACTTACAAAAGTTGGGTAGGTTTCATTTCGAAATTCTACGCGTAATGGTCATAAACTGGAACCTATTTTTTCATCCATATACTATAATAGACTTCTGCTCGTAATTTAGTGCCTGCCCATATAAGGCCGTCCGTCAACAGCAATCCAATAGAAACACTGCCGCTAAATATTCACGGGTGAAGGACTGTGCTTATGCAGACGAAGATGAGATGGTCAGGGTGGTGTTTGGCACAAACTCAGCGAAACTGCGAGAGAAACTTTTAAGTGCCGGGTCTTAGCAAACATTAAATACAGCCGTGGACATCGCATGAGATGGCACCAGCACAGCTGGGACCTTCGATGCATGTACACCGAGCGGCTCATGTGAACTGACGCAGTGCACAGACAAAAAGCAACAGTTCCAAAGAGTGCTGAACAAAAACCGAATTACACAATTGAGAAGGCAGCAAAAAATATGAAGCGTGTGACACATACAAGCGTATTCATAAGTGCAGCTACTGTGGAAACAAAGCACACAGTGGAAAAAGTGAATGTCCTGCTAAAGGAAGACAGTGTAAAAAAAAACCCTTGCATGCAGTGTGTCACGTCTCGGATAAAGAGGAAGACGAGCTGTTTATTGATGCAGTAAGAAACGAATCGATGAATGAAACCTGTTATCTTTACAACGATTGACAAACACGGAATGTAACTTGAACACAACACATCCTACAAATATGAACCTGATTGAAAGAAATAATGATAATCAAATCCTTGATGACAGCAACACTCATCAAATAGACAAACCACATGCCGTGGCGCAATGGAAGAGGCTTCGCCTTTTGCGCCGATGTCCAAGGTTCGATTCCCGAGAGGGAGTGCACTGAGTATGTACGCCTGATGACCCCAAAATTAGGGCGAAACACGTGTCGCGTACTCTTTGCATTATTTCACAGTAAAACTATTTCAATATATATATACATACATATATATACACACACATACATATATATCAGCGCTTCCCGATTCATTTTACCCTCGTATCCCCTTGGTTTGAGACGTATGAAAAAATATGCGGTTAACGCAGAAAGACAGATCACCAATTAAAGCTTTATGAATAATGGATACTTTATTCGCCATCAATGATTGTTTTGGTAAAGCCATACTCAGTGTAATCATTAGATGAACGGTAAAAAAGTAATAGCGGAGGGTGACTCATTGAGGCACGCAAGCAAAACCACAATAGCACGCGGGTTCGATGTAGTGCGCGTCAACTCGATCTGAATTGTGCGATCACATTCGAAAAAATATATCTTTTCAAGTTCTATTTAGTCGACACAAATATCTTTTGTTGGAATGTAAGGCAAATTTACTCTTTACATTTCTATGGTGAAGAAAAATTTATGCAATGATGCCTACATTTAACTTACATTCCTACCAAAGATATTTCTGTTGACTAAATAAAAATTCCTTCTATTTAAAATTTAAATAGAACTTCAACAGATACGATAGTTCATAATATCCACGCAGACTTGCACGTAAGAGCAGGAGTCAGCCGTTTTAACAAGCAGCGTATTGCACTGATACGAAATAGCCTGCCCTTTTAATTATTTAGGAATGGATAAATAAATAAAAATTTTGTACAAATAATGTTTTTCATTTTTCTTCCTTGATGGATTCTGGCCCCTCCAGCAACAGTTGCTCGCACCCCAAAGAGTGTATATGTATATATATGTTTATGTATGTGTGTGTATGTATATATATATGTATTTGTGTGTATATATGTGTGTGTATGTATGATTGTGTGTATGTATATATATGTATATATGTATATATATGTGGATGTATGTGTATATATATATATATATGTATATATATATATATATATATAATATATGACAGCAACACTCAAAATCAAAATTGACAATCATGTTACGTTATTTTCAAAATGTTTCCTTTTCTTTTTCATTACTTCTTTAACACACTACTTCTCCGCTGCGAAGTGCGGGTATTTTGCTAGTTACTAATAAATTGCTAATATAAATATAAAGCTTACTAAAATGATATTGTTGATATTATAGCTAACAAAAGCCATAGTGCCAAAATGCAAGCAGCCAATAGTCCCTTCAAGCTGTATTCATGAGGCTAACTGTTCAGAGAATAGTGAGTTAAATACAAAATTGATTTAACATAGAAAAGATACACATTGGTATCTCAAAACACAAACTTGATCTGTTCCAGAAGGCTGGTCGAGTTTCGATTTGGTTGAGTTTCAAGTCAGATTTCCCTATAAGTAAAAATGTAAATAGGATTGATCCGTTCCAGACCCCAAATAATTACTTATTTTTTTCAACAAGTCTGAAACCCACACTAGCAGCAGCTTTTGTACTTCTTCCATAATTGTCCCTCTCTGTTTCGATAATGTTTTGACACCTTTAACAACATTAGCACCTTTAATTGTGTCTTTATTTTTCAAAAATGATTAACGTCAATTTGGCCATCCCATAGTCTTCCACAAGAGTTGACACATGTGAACCACTTTCATGTTTCGTTATTTTTTTCCTTTTTAGTTCAAATATAACCATTACGAGCTTCCTCCTTGCTTTGCTACTCTCACTGCTATTTTCTTAGGGGCCATGGTAATTACTTTCAACAGGGACCCCCTCCCCAAAAAAGCAACAAAATAACATGCTCACAGAGAACGCAGTTTCAGCACATTTTTACAACAGGAGATCTGTGGCAATACTGAGGCTGAGTCACAGGCATATACCGTGTATGTAGGCCTGTTTGGCTTTATCTTGGCTCCTCACGGCCGCGTCTTGATCTGTACAAGTTTTTGCAGGATGTTCACGTTCTGAGTTTTTGTTTGAGGTTGGGGCAAAAAAGAAAAAAAATGACAACCCATTCCTGTTCAAGTGTGGAGATGTTTGTGTTTCAAGGTTCTACTGTACTTGCCCAACTGTCCAAAAAACATGAGGTTATTTTAGGATGAAATTCAAAAGTCTGATTAAAATTGCTTTTTAAATCCAACTGTAGCATGTACTGCAAGGAAGGAAAAATAGCTGGTCACAAGGGTTAATTTATGAAATAGATCAATAAATAAAAAATTGGAAAGGCAATGGTCAAAATAAGTGGGAGTCAAAGCCCAAAACATGAGGCAATTATTGCCAAAAAACACAAAATAGTTCTTAATGCACTATCAGCTAAACATACCATGATGTTTTATTTATTCACAACCTTGGATATGGAGGCTACAGAACCACCATCTTAAATAGGAACTTGCAGTTAATGTTAGATAATAGGAACTTGGAGTCAATGTTAGATGTAGAGCATCCAGTGGTCATTCTGTGGCAACTGTCTGTCATCACCAACATCTAAAGACCCATGGTATAGTGGGAAAAAAAAAGGCAGCAACATAGATCCTAAACAAAGTGTGGTGATGTCGTAAAAATAACAGATATAATTTATCAGTCATATTGAAAAAAAATGCACAAAACAAATAAATCATCCAAGTTATAAAAATAACACAGCAAATGAGCCTCTTCACATGGCAACCACAGCTTTGAGCATACTTCATATTGTGTGCATCTAGATTTAATGAGGGAAAAATAGATGGCCAAGAGTATTGGATAAATATACAGATCAGCTACAACATTAAAACCCAGGACAGGAGAAGTGCAACTTTGAAAAGGACCAAATTGTGATGGCTAGATGACCGACCGGGTCAGAGCATCTCCAAAATGGCAGGTTTCGCAGGGTGTTCCTAGTATGCAGTGGATAGTACCTAGCAAAGGTGGTCCAATAAAGGACAACCAGTAAACCAACAACAGGGTGATGGGTGCCCAAGACTCTTTGAAGAAGGATGGGTAGTAAAGGCTAGCCTGTCTGGCCCACTGAAGAGCTACGATAGCACAAATTGCTAAAAGATTTAGGGCTAGCCATGAAATAAATTTGTCAGAACACAAAGTGCATTGTAGCTTGCTACATCTGGGGCTGCAGAGCCATGGAATAGTCATAGTGAGGCAAGGATGTTTTAAAATGTATTTTTTTATTGGAGTTATTAGCTTTCTAAATTACAAGGTTCCCATTTACACATCTGCTTTCAACCCAGAGTTTGATCATGTGGTAGACAAGTGACATGCAAGAGTTTCAAACATGGAGAATACAGTATATGAAAAAATTTGTATTATAACTGTTTACCTTTAAAGTGCCTTGGCCTGGTGTTCATTATAGATGCAAATTAAAAATAGCCTGTTTGTCAACATAAAGGAAGAAACAAAGTACAGCACACATAGTAATGTGTAGGAGTTTAAAGCAATTCCCTAAGAACTTATTCTGCTGTTTTAATTGCTAAGATACATGAAAACAAAAGTATTTCATTTTCATATTTAAGACATGACCATGTTACAACTGAAGATGTGCTTGAATTGTCTTGTCTTATGAAATATCTGTAAGATCATAACTGATGGGTCTCAGACAGTAGAGGTTAAGAAAGATAAAAACAAATCATATCTTCTTTAACATACAGACCTCATATCCCAACCTCATCCTGCTTTATTGTCACTCCTTGACGGTCACCAAAATGACAAACTACAATTGGCCACTACGTTCTTTAATGTACAGGATTATTCAGTGTAAACACCCTTGTCCTTCTCATCCGGCAAGGTGAGCAATGTGAGTGAGAAATAGAAATGTCAACCAAATCTAATAAAGCTGATAACCTTTCCATCTTACAAGGTGGTTATATATTGTCATGAACCCACTTAAACTGGATACGAATTTCTTTGTTGAGTACTAAATACATTTTTTTGGGTTTGCACTTATTTGATTTTCACTCCATGTACCAGGCAATGGAATAGAAGTGTGAATTGAGTTTTTGGCTGTTTTCAACCGCTGCTATCTGTGTTTCTTCCAGGTTTGCTTTTATTACCACTTTCACAAGACTCTTTTTGTTCTTTACTAAAATGAGAATGCAACAATTTATTACATCATTCACACATATTTCCTTAAATCTCATATTTAGTTCAAGTGCATATATAGCCAGAGCTTACTGCAGAAGTGCCACTTGCAAATCATACTGTAAACTTGCAGTAATTGGAAAACCACTATCATTTCTGGGAAGAGTCCTTCGAGAAAGCCATAAAAACTCATAAAAATCAGACAAGCTGTAAGGCTGCAAATGTACCCACTGCATTAATATTGTAACCTTTGTGAAAGATGCCCAGACAAAGACAGACATTGAGACAGCCAGATGTTGGAAACACACACTTTTAATTCCTTCTGCACCTGCTCACACAATACAGTCAGTGCACCAACCCATAGTCCTTTCTTCTCTTTCTTTTGCTGCCTCTGCTGCACTCCTCGCAAGCTCCATCTTCTTCCACCTGGCTCCGGCTCCTTGAGTGGAGTGAGGCTGCCTCTTTTATAGTTCACCTGGATGTGCTCCAGGTGCTCCCTGATGATCTTCTGGCAGCACTTCCTGGTATGGTGGAAGAACTGCCTTCCAAGGCTCCGTAATTATCCGGGCACCCCCTAATGGTGACCACGGGTCCCAACAGGGATGAGCTTCCAAACTGTGTTCCCATGGTCCCCATGCAGACCAGGGGGGCTACTCTGTCATGGCCCAGGGGAGTTATTGTCCCTCTCCTGGTCCTTCCAGGTGTCCCAGCTGGGCTGAATCCCCAGCCGTCCACCACACCTTCATTTATTTTGAAGTCATTAGTTATTAATTACATTATAGAAGTCAGTCAGTCATTTTCTGACCTGCTTAGTCCTGAACAGGGTCAGGGGGGCTCTGCTGCAGCCTATCCCAGCTAGCCTACGGTGCAAGGGAGTAACAAACTCTGGACAGGGCATCAGTCCATTGCAGGGCCATAACAGAAGTGCACATAATTAATAGTTACAGCTTACTCTACTAGATAAATGCTTTTTGAAATAAAGTTTTTATTTTACTTTCTTGTTTTTACAGTACATATTTATAGAATCAACAGTTCCACATATATGCATTATACATAAGAGAAAACATGTTATGTATAACAGTTTGGTTAATGTGAAAAACTGGGCAGTCAGATCAGTCTCCAAAATCTTTTCACAATTTTTACAAATTAATTCCATTATCTCTTTTGAAAATAGTCTTGGGTGACCTGTTGGCTCAGTGCTTAGTGCTGATCTAGAGTGTGTGGTTCAGATCACTATGCGGAATTTCTACTTTCATCCCCATGTTTTTCTTCCTACTTCTCACAGACATGCATGTTAGGTTGATTTTGCAGCACTAAACTGGTCTAGTGTCAGTGAATGCATTTATGTGCACGAGCAAGTCATTCTGGAGCCATGTGTCTCTGTAACCAGGCACTGTGGCATAGTGGTTAAGACTTTGTATTTCAGACCCTGAGGTTATAGGTTCAAATGCTACTACCGACACAAGACACTTCACCTGCACCAACAGGGAAAGCAAAAGAAATGTGGCTAATGGTATTTCAAATGTTGCAAGTCACCTTGCATAAAGAAGTCATATAATAAGTATTTATAATACCAAAGAAGGACTGTAGAATTAGAAGAAAGAAAAAAGAAATTTAAAAAGAGGCTAGCTGGAGTGAAGGTCTGCTGAATGGGTAAGAGAGAGAAAAACAGGTGGTAAGAAAACATGGAAGGTAAGTGAGTGAGCCGTTCCAGTGGATAGAAAAAAGTGCTGGGGCCAGGATTTGGTTACTGCTAACTTTTTCATTTTTCATTGGTTACTGCCAGATCTCTTGTTCTTTATTATCAATATTTTAAAACATTTTGGCAGAACTCTGAAGACAGACAGATGCCAGCAGGGTGCTCTTCTTTCATAATATAGAACATGCTGATATGTTGCTTTCAAGAGCACCTGCATTCACTCCCAGTACTGCTTCTTGTATTTTCACTTTAGGCAGCTCTAACTGTAGGGAACCTTTGATTATCTGCTTGTGCAGATAAAAAAACATCTATTTTTTCACAGCATCATGTTAAAGGTGTATTCAACATGGCCAAAATATCAATTAAAATTTATATCTATATAAAAATCTATTACTGACTTAGCCATGGGATTGTGATCCTTCTTGCAACAATTGATGGTGGCTTCATTTGACTGTCACATCCATATAACCAATATGCATTACAAAATGTTGAACAGACTTAGAGTCTGAAAGTCTCATATTACTGTTTCCAAGATTAGCAAACACATCATTGAGATTTTGGTGGTGTGTTTTTTAGCAGCAGTATAAACATGTTTTAGTATCCGTGATCAGATCCTGTTTATTTAATGAGCTCAATCCACAGACCTTTAGTGGAAACTTTAACATTTGCACAGCTGACCCTGCTGGTCTCCCATACAGGGTTTCAAGAAAATTGGACCTCTACCTCTGTGTGCAACTATATTCCTGTCACTTGGTCTATTTTTATGCACATTTGCATTCTTTTATCTATTATTGTGTTATTTAAAATACATTTAAAATCATAGGCTCCTTAATAAAACATGAATAAAATAAATGACAATTTTCTTGTCTTGCTGGATTGTCTAAGACTTCATGTTTTTGTCTCATCATGGGTTGTGTTTCGCCATGCTGAATTTCCAAAAGACAGTTTTCTCCTACTTATTCATAGCCAGGCAATGGCGGATATTTTGGCTAGTCAGACAATAAGTTCACGCTGACCTTATTGCAGTGGCCTCTGAAAATAGAACAGGGGTTCTGAATTTTTTTGTACGAGAAGAATGCTTTTAAACAAGATGATGAAGGATCTTAGCAAACCAACAGGCTTGTGTATTGATGTGATCTGATGATTTGAGCGACCTACTAGGAGGGAACAGTGTGGCAATAGTCCAGCAAAAAGACACCAAGAGTTTTGCCTTGTATTGTATTAACCTATCTTGGATCACTAATAAACTGTGATGTCATGTTTACAGCTCTCAAAGGAACACATGATACAGTGCGGATGCTGTTTCCCAGGTATGTCTTACTCATTTCATCCGCAACAATTTACTACCAAAAATATGGCAAAATAATTTTATGATCCATTTTATGCCTAAAACATAGAAGGTCACTAGCAACCCTAAATGTGGTAATGTGTCAGTATTTTTTAAGTAACCATTTACGGGTTTAGAGGAGTAAAGGATAAAAAAAGAAATGCCAAGAAGCTTATCAACACAGCATGCCCTTGAAAGAAGCCCTTGTCAATAATAGCAGATTACCAGACAGAGAGAGAGAGACACAGTGCAGACTGATACCTCTGATGACATTACACCATGAATGTTGTAGGTAGAAAAGTACAGGGTGGGCCATTTATATGGATACACCTTAATAAAATGGGAATGGTTTGTGATATTAACTTCCTGTTTGTGGCACATTAGTGATGTGAGGGGGGAAACTTTTCAAGATGGGTGGTGACCATGGTGGCCATTTGGAATTCGGCCATTTTGGATCCAACTTTTGTTTTTTCAATAGGAAGAGGGTCATGTGACACATCAAACTTATTGGGAATTTCACAAGAAAAACAATGGTGTGCTTGGTTTTAACGTAACTTTATTCTTTCATGAGTTATTTACAAGTTTCTGACCACTTATAAAATGTGTTCAATGTGCTGCCCATTGTGTTGGATTGTCAATGCAACCCTCTTCTCCCACTCTTCACACACTGATAGCAACACCGCAGGAGAAATGCTAGCACAGGCTTCCAGTATCCGTAGTTTCAGGTGCTGCACATCTCGTATCTTCACAGCATAGACAATTGCCTTCAGATGACCCCAAAGATAAAAGTCTAAGGGAGTCAGATCGGGAGACCTTGGGGGCCATTCAACTTTCCAGGAAACTGTTTATCTAGGAATGCTCGGACCTGACACCCATAATGTGGTGGTGCACCATCTTGCTGGAAAAACTCAGGGAATGTGCCAGCTTCAGTGCATAAAGAGGGAAACACATCATCATGTAGCAATTTCGCATATCCAGTGGCCTTGAGGTTTCCATTGATGAAGAATGGCCCCACTATCTTTGTACCCCATATACCACACCATACCATCAATTTTTTGTTCCAACAGTCTTGGGGATCTATCCAATGTGGGTTAGTGTCAGACCAATAGCGGTGGTTTTGTTTGTTAACTTCACCATTCACATAAAAGTTTGCCTCATCACTGAACAAAATCTTCTGCGTAAACTGAGGGTCCTGTTCCAATTTTTGTTTTGCCCATTCTGCAAATTCAGTGCGGCGATCTGGGTCATCCTCGTTGAGATGCTGCAGTAGCTGGAGTTTGTAAAGGGTGCCATTTGTGAGTAGCTAATATCCGCCAAAGGGATGTTCATTCGACTAATGCCACTCTCCAGTGACAGGCGGCGAGTGCTACACTGTGGGCTCTTGCTGAATGAAGCTAGGACAGCCACTGATGTTTCTTCATTAGTGACAGTTTTCATACGTCCACATTTTGGCAAATCCAACACTGAACCAGTTTCACGAAACTTAGCAAGCAGTTTGCTAACTGTAGCATGGGAGATGGGTGGTCTCGTAGGGTGTCTTGCATTGAAATCTGCTGCAATGACCCGGTTACTGCGTTCACCAGACATCAACACAATTTCTATCCGCTCCTCACGTGTTAACCTCTGTGACATGTCAATGGCTGTAAACAAAGAGAAACTTGTAAATAACTCATGAAAGAATAAAGTTACGTTAAAACCAAGCACATCATTGTTTTTCTTGTGAAATTCCCAATAAGTTTGATGTGTCACATGACCCTCTTCCTATTGAAAAAACAAAAGTTGGATCCAAAATGGCCGACCATGGTCACCACCCATCTTGAAAAGTTTCCCCCCTCACATATACTAATGTGCCACAAACAGGAAGTTAATATCACCAACCATTCCCATTTTATTAAGGTGTATCCATATAAATGGCCCACCCTGTATAAAGGAGCAGAACTCAGATGAGGAGGAGCCTGAAAGTGAAAGGGACAGGCAACTGTAGTAGATGCACAGAGCAAAATACCACCAGTCATAACACCCGAAGCAGCTTAGTAAAGAAGTAAAAGTGGACATGAAAACACAGAATGTGTAATTACAGTGTGTGTTACCATTGTATTGCTCATTATTTAAGTATTTATGAGTTTAGAAAGATAAGAGATAAGAAAAGATGTGCCACTGATACTTATCAGCATAGAAAGCCTGTTGATGGCAGATGATGAGTCAGAGAGAGACAGAAGCAGAGACTCACAGCAGGGAGACAAATGATGAACAACAGAGTAGGCAGTGCAAAGTGATACACATTGGATGCCATTGGATCCTGAATGTTCTGGACAATGAATTATAGAGGGTAAGAGTTCAGATAAGGAGGAAGGTGCTTGAAAGTGAAAGGGACAGACAGCTATAGCAGCTGCACAAAGTGAAACATCACCAGAAACAGTAAAGCAAAATTGGACAAAAAACACAGAAGGTGCCACACATGTACAGTACCACTAGACTGCAAAACAGCCGAATGCTGCAGAATGTTCTAGGAGCCACACTGTAATGATCACATAAACATAACCGTGGTCTGGGATTATTTTGCTGAATATATGATTATGTACTGATATATGAATTTTAAAATTAAACATAAGTACAAAAAATAGCATAAAAAGTAGTAAAGTGTTCATGGAAGATGTTTCAATAAAAGTTTGGACAGTTATGGTTAGCTGTGACTTTATTAAAATATAAACATATACTGAATCTCTAAAGACCTTAGTTATGTAATGATGTTTGTTGAAGGTCCCATATATACAAGGGTTAAAGTGCTGTGGTCATTAAGATGTTTCACAAAAAAATTGCGAGTAGCAAAGTATTTTTAAAAAGCAAATGTTACAAACAAAGTTGGAGAAAAGTATGAATAATTACAATGGAATAAAAATAAAAAAGGGTCAAGACAAATTGCAGTCATAAGACAAGTGATAAGACAAAGATAAGATAAGACAAATAGCAATGGGAGTGTGGAGCCAGAACCCACATCGTCACAAGGGATTAATGTTGTGGACGCTGGCCCGGACACAGACAGACCGACAACGGTTTCTCACCCAACACACTCATTTATTTACAATATTTACAATGTTCGTACCAGAGTTATTATAGTTTTGACTTTTGTTGCTAGTTTTTATTTTTATATTACTTCAGGTCTTAATTTTAGTTTTAATTTAGTTTTAGTTAGCCTTCATGCCATATTTTTAGTTTTAGTTTAGTTTTTATTTCACAAAGTCATTTTTATTTTATTTTTATATATATTAGTTTCAGTTTTAGTTTTAGTAATTATAGTATGGTTAAAGCAATTTTGTGGAGGTTAATTTTGTGCCACAATGCGAGAACTGTAGACTTAATAATTTTGGAAATAACATTTATTTAATGTCAGTAGAAACCTATAGGTATGTCCTGTTAAAAAACACAAAAATAAACCCAGATACTGAATTTGAACTGACTGTGGAACACACTGCAGTTTTGCATGCAAAATAGTAATCCTAATTTAAATGGTATAATTGAAACAACAAATGCTTCTTTCTCCTTTGCACAATTTACTAAAGCCCCACCATAACAGTGATACAAAACAGCCTGACTGATTCAATTATACATCGTTCTGTTAATTTTCAAGAAAACTCTGTGCTCTAGAGAAGTGGTCATTTTGTTTCACAATCCAGATGACAACTGTCCACAAACTGAAAATATGCGTTCAACACATGCTTGTGAGGCCGGGGCACACGCAAGGTCCAAAGCCACAGGGCTAAGTTTAGGATACACAGCCACCCTGGCTTGCCAGAACTGAAGAGGATTTTCAGTAAAATCTCCCTGCTTAACCTCCTCCTGATATTTCTGCATTTCATGTGGAGCACTTTCAGATGGCCAAGGCTGGTTTTCAGGGTTTAAGCTAATTATTTTATTAGCCAAGTACTTGTATTTCTGAAGGACTATGATGTTTGCTGAAACTGCTACTGTTTATGTAGACTCATCTTGTTGTGCTTCTATGATGTGATTGTGTTTCGCTGCCTCAATCAATACAAATAACTCTGCTGTTCTTTTCAAAGATATTAGTTCAGGAGACTGTAGGGTTAGAGAGACAGTTGGATCCATTAGACATGCGGCTGCAGGGACTGGATCAAATTGGTCACTAATGGGATCTAACAGACATGTAAAACGTTGGCGCAAACACTTAAGAAGAGCTTGTGCCAAATTTTTCTCTCCACTAGTTGACTGGAGATGTGTCTCCAGGTTTAGCAGGGAATGTATCACCTCTGACAGAGACTGGCTATCTGTTTGAAGCTGATCTGTGTGCATGCCAAATGGCTCCAATACTTTAAGTTGGTTTTCCAACTTGGCCCAATCACTGGTCAACAGTGTATCTATCCCGAGTTCATCAAGAACCTAATTAAGTGTAGCTTTAGTTTCCAGAAGTCGCTTCAGCATGTCAAGTGTACTGTTCCACCGTGTGAGGCAGTCACAAATTAGTGTCGCCACACCTTTAGAAACAAACAGAGAATAATGTTATTCTAATGAAAAGGTAAGAAGTTTAAACAAAATAATCACTTATTCCTAGTGCATCATAGAATAACTAAATGATAATTTTGGTCAAAGCCACTATTATTATTTATTATTATTATTCACTATTGGTGTGAATTTCCCTTGGGATTAATAAAGTATCTATCTATCTGTTACCACTGTGGTTGCAGGATTTTGTTTTGTTCAGTTTCACAGTCAAAGATTCATCTTACCTCTGTAACTGATCTCATTTAATAAGCTGGCCTTATTTTCTCTTCTCATATTCAGAAAAGCTTTAAAGTGTGATTTTTTAAAAAATATTTATTAAATTATTACTGTGTACCATACTATGTACCAATGCCTGATTCAGTCTAATAAAATTTTTCCAAATTTAGTTTTATAATTTGTATATTGACACCAAATCTGGAAAATAACTGCTCAATTAGTCTTGTAAAAAACTTAAAGCTGCATTAAATCATTTGAAATAAATAATAATTTTTATTATTTATTTTACACCCAGCCTCCAGAATCATCTATTAAGTTTAATCTATAAATATAACACTACAAAATAAATAATTTTTAAATATGATAATTTATTACGATTTTACCAAGACTAATTAAAATGTAATGTGCTGTATAAATGTGCTAATGTGTTATATTATCACAAAATATAACAGACTAGAGAGACAATGGATGCATATTGGATGGTTTGCTGACCGTTTATCATACATGCTACAATCTTGCTACCTGAAACAAAAAGTATTAACCATTTCTTTGATACGTTGTGTTGCTGTATTCATTTTACTTACGATGAGCGCATTTATTCGTGCAGCACGTGGCATGCTAAATTTGGGATCAAGAGAGGAAACAAATTTTCTGAATGAAGGCATGTCACACAGCCTAGTAGACATGCCAGTGTCAATAAACAAGTTTACTTGGGCGTCTTCGCGTTTTTGTTGTTCAGCTGAGTTCGTTCCCCAATTTGCTGTCCTCTGCAAACACGATGTTAATGTCTGCTGTCTTGTATGATGTGTACTAGAACTTGCATGTATACTCAAATTGCACTCGCTTTTCAGCCTTTCTTTTTCTTTACCCAGAAATATGTCATAGGCTAATTTGTGATATCTATTAAGGTGCACTTTAAGGTTTGTTGGGTTTTTACCTTTAATCTGTACAGCATACAACGCACCCTGCTCCAACACTATACATTTACTGTTGCTTTCAGCATTTTATTCGAAAAACTCCCATATGGCGCTGTGTCGTTTTCTTCCGGACATGTTGATCGCAGATACCCTCTGGTCTGATAAAGTTTATATGCTGAATTTCATCACCTACAGGGCAGGACCGGAAGTTTATGAAAATGCAAAAACAGATTCAGCCGCGTTCTTTCAGACATGATCACGAAAACAGATTTTTTTTTTTTTAGAAATTATTATTTTATTTCAGTTAGTCTTTAAGCTACTGTAATCGTTTCGTATCGTTTTAGTTTTTCATCTCAGTTTTGTTATTTATTTTATTTCAGTTTACAAAAATGTTTTTTCATTAATAGTTTTAGTCTTCGTTTTCGTTTACGATTATTACCTTGGTTCGTACACTCACAAACCCCAGTGCCTCCAGCACCGATTCCCCCAATGTCCAGGGCACACAATTCCACTGCCTTTCTCCTGGCCGCCTCTAGTCCTCCCTCCAGCTCCGTCCTCTTCCACCCGACTTCTGCCGATGGCTGGAGGGAGGCGGCCCCTTAAATGGGAACCCGGATGGGCTCCAGCTGCTTCCCCGCATTCCTCCATAGCCACACCCCAATGTGGCGGAAGTGCCGGCTGCGCACCCGTAAGCCGTCCGGGTGTCCCCTGTCGTCTTCCCCCCAGCACTTCCTGGTGTGGCGGAAGTGCTGGGCTCCCGGGATATTCAGGCACTGGGGCGCCGCCTGGCGGTGGCCACGGGTCCCTACAGGACTGGGCTTCCAAGCCCTTTACCCAATGCCCCCAACATAACCAGGGCGGACGCCCCCTCGCGGTCTGGAGGAGGCACAAGCCCTCCTCCGGTCTTCCTGGGCCCGGCCGGGTACCACACTGTATATATATATTTATATATACACACACACACACAGTAGTACCTCGGTATACGTCCTTAATCTGTTCCAGATCCTTTGACTTATACCAAACAGGACGTATACCAAACAAATTTTTTCCATAAAAAATAAAGGGAAAATGATTAATCCGTTCCCATGAAAAAAAATCCTATTGTTATTGGCATATTATATATTAATGGGGTTGTATAAAATAATTTAAACACTGCTTAATACTAAAATACATAAATACAAAAGCAATTAGATGAAATAAATGAAAATTTAACCTCACTTTACTTCTTAATAATGTGTTTGTTTTTCACAATTGTAGATACTGTCGTTGTCGGCATACGGTATACAGCAGCCAAGTCCCTGATGTGCGCGCCACCTTCATACTTTCCAACAATCAATTCAAATTTACGCGAAAATTCACAGAGTTATAGCGCATACTGATGCTCGTGGGCATTCGTGGCTTTGTCTCGGGAGAGGTAAACAAAGGTAGCATGCGGGTTGTTCACTGAATACTAGCAACTGGCGTACTGAGACTCGTGGGCAGTCGTGGCTTTGTCTCAAGAGAGGCAAACAAGGGTTGTGCACGGGTTGTTCACTGAATGTTAGCAAATGGCGTACTGACGTTCATGGGCAGTCGTGGTTTTGTCTCAAGAGGGGTAAACAAGGGTAGCACACGGTGTTCTACCACGAGAGTCGTATTTCAAACAAAGGTTGTATACCAAGCAAAATTGTTTACATCCAAACAGGACGTATACCAAGTTCAACTTATTCCAAAGCGGACGTATACCAAGGTACCACTCTATATATACAGTATCTATATATATATATATATATATACTGTATATCTCTCCATTATAAAAAAAAATCTTGGAAGGAGACGAAAATTACAGCTGCTGTACAGGCTTTTAAATGATTTATGCCCCAGCGCAACAAGCAGAACACACAGCTCGATAGCTGTGTGACGATGCGTGTTCGGCTCCTTGCTCCCATCTGCTGTTAGGGAGCCCTTGAACCCAACACCGTCGGTAATGTCACCGATGAACTAGACAGTGAGGCAATAATAGCAAGGGGATGGTACAAAAATGTACAAAGTGCTTTTATTACAAGACAATCAAAACAGTGTTCAAAGTAAAGTGTTGTGCATTCAAATGTCTTCATTAAATAAATATTCTAATAAGAGAATTATGGAGGTTAAAAATACACAAAAAAAAACAATCCTTTAAAACGAGGATAAAACGTTCTTTAGGAAGCGGTCTTTACAAACAAATGACAAGCTCGGTGCTTCGTTTTCTGTTAGCGTTAGCGTCTCACCTGCTTCTCCCATGCGGGCCCTGCAACAGGCGAGACGCTCTCAATGCAGCTGACCTTCTGCCTACTCCTCCTGCTACTGTCAGTCGCCTTTCCGATCCTTGTCTCCGGTCGGCTCCCCCTGACAGCGACTTGGGAATTCCTCCCACGGCCAAGGCTCTCACGTTGAGGACATTACATCCCAAATCCTGACTCTTGCTGCCATCCGCAGCCCCATGCGGAGAGTCACCCATCTCCTGGTCACTCCCGTACTTCCTGCAAAAAACTCTGCAGGAGCGACAACAACTACTACGCCCTGGGTGTCGGCCTAAGACCCAGGCTGTCTGCTCAGCTGCCGCGAGCCTATTTTCGCTCGCTCAATCTCTCGTACCAGCGCATGCTCTTTCTCTCTCGCTTGCCTACTTGCTCCCGTAACCTCCTTCTTTCTTTCACCTCGTTCTCTTTTTCTTCATCCTCCCTAACCATCTCGGGCTTCTCTATATATGCAGAGAGGACACGGCAGCAGCAGCACATTAGCCCCAGGAACAATCACGGATGTGGGCAGTCTCTCACCTGTGCACTCAGGTGAGAAATGCCCACACCGCAGATCGCCCTGAGACGCTACACGCCCCCTCACTAAGCCGCAAGCACGGTGATTATTCATTTAAAACAAAACTGCCTTTGCTGGAAGAGCTGTGGACCCATATCACCACAAGCAGAAGAGCAAGCCAGCAGCTGATCCAACAACATCTCCTTAGCATGTGTTCTGCCCCCTCTTCACAACGTGAGTGGCAGAGATGGGGGGGGTTAAGGTTGAGCAAAGCAAGCGGGGGCAAAGCCCCCTAGTGTGTATGTATATATATATATATATATATATATATATACAGTATATATATACAGTATCTCACAAAAGTAAGTAAACCCCTCACATCTTTGTAAATATTTTATTATATCTTTTCATGAGACAACACTGAAGACATGACACTTTGATACAATATAAAGTAGTCAGTGTACAGCTTATATAACAGTGTAAATTTGCTGTCCTCTCAAAATAACTCAACACACAGCCACTAATGTTTAAACTGCTGGCAACAAAAGTGAGTACACTCCTAAGTGAAAAATGTCCAAATTGTGCCCAATTAGCCGTTTTCCCTCCCCGGTGTCATGTGACTCATTAGTATTACAAGGTCCAAATTGTGCCCAAAGTGTCAATATTTTGTGTGGCCACCATTATTTTCCAGCACTGCCTTAACTCTCTTCGGCATGGAGTTCACTAGCGCTTCACAGGTTGCCACTGGAATCCTCTTCCACTCCTCCATGAAGACGTCCTGGAGCTGGTGGATGTTAGAGACCTTGCACTCCTCCACCTTCAGTTTCCCGCTCTGCCGGGTGTTTGGTGAGCTGTGCGCCCCCTGGTCTCCACACTTTATATACATTTATAGTGAGAAAAGACACAAAACAATGTGAAAGAGTTGGGAATCTTTCCCATATATTACAGAAAAACAGAACTGAAGCATTTGACAAAATGGCAGAAACATATAATCACAAAATAGGATGTGATGAAGTGGTAGAGTAGCATCTTGGGACCGGATATGACGTCAGGAGTAGGTGGGTTCTTGGGACCAGAACAGGAAGTATTGTCTTCTGGGCACTGGAAGTGGTTTTATGTTGAAGGTTCATCGGTTGTTCTATAGGAAGAGAGGAGAAAGAGTTAGAGGACAGTGCCAACCCCTGGTCCATTGGGAACATGCACTTATTTGAGCCCATAAACTCCTAATCGCACGTGTGTGACTATATATATATATTTGTAAATGGAATTTGCAGAACCTGTCAGACATAATTGGTTACATTAACATAACTATAATTGCTATTTTTTAAAAATAAAACATGTCAGTTTCATAGCTAATTCATTAGTTTTTATCTATACTAATAAAAGGCAAAGCCCTCACTGACTCACTCACTCACTCACTCATCACTAATTCTCCAACTTCCCGTGTAGGTAGAAGGCTGAAATTTGGCAGACTTATTCCTTACAGCTTACTTACAAAAGTTAAGCAGGTTTCATTTCAAAAATTCTACACACAACGGTTTATAACGATCGATAACGGTCAACAACGTCCGCCATGTTGAACTTTCTTATTTATGGCCCCATCTTCACGAAATTTGGTAGGCGGCTTCCCTGCGCTAACCGAAACCGATGTACGTACTTATTTCGATGGCATGATGCCACTGTCGGCCGCCATATTGAACTTTTCAACAGTCTTTGTTACTTATGGGCCCATCTTCAAGAAATTTGGTACGCAGGTTCCCAACGTTAACTGAATCCTACTTACGTACATATATACGTCTATAGCCTGCAGCTCGGTCACCGTGTGAGGTGGCGTTGGGTTCCCCATCCCAACGCCTCCCACGTTTTTGGCTGCCTGCCTATATAAAGCCGTCTGTCACTCTGGTCTCTACATTCCCTTCCTTGCTTCACCACGGGATTCACGTCTCCCTGCTGATAACCACAGCCTTTTTATTTAATCCACGGCTTCTCCGCTGTTTTATTGTTCGTTTATTACGATTATAGTTATTGTGAAGGTATTTTATACTTACTTTACATTGTTCAGGTACCCATTTCCTTTATCATTCCAACCGTACCCGCATTAACATGTCTATTGAGGTAATCACCATCGATCAAAGAACTGTCACTTACCAAGTGGTTTCCATGCCCGGAGATACCACCTACCTTTTCCATTCTCTTTGTTACATATTGCACGGCCTTATCAGGCTCACTCTTGATATCCGGAGGAACATTGTGTCTTATGTATTGAATGACTGGGACAGGTTCAAGGTGTGGACTGATGATGGTAAGGAGATAATTATACTACACAGGAGCACTATAAGAGTGAAATGCTTAAGCCCTTCACCTATGGTTCTGCATGTGAGTTGATGGCTGCCGCTAAATTGTTCGGTTATTGCTTTCAAGTGTACCGAAATGGCCAAATATTTTACACCTTTCGACAACTGCCAGTGCCTCTTAAACATCTTAGATTCACAGGTGACGATTTCAGTAGTGGACACTTTGATGTTTATGAATGTTTAAACTCTCAAAAGCTGGATGTGAAGTTATCGATGAAACCGGTTGTATGCTTACAACGCTTGACAGATGCCGAATGTCACTTCAACACAAGTCCTGCAAATACTGTCATAATTGAAACAAACCATGAAACTCAATGATTATGACAGCAGCAACTTTTTACATGGCCAACTGTACATTGCATGCTCAAGAGTAAGCTCAGCGCACAGCTTGGTCATATTACAACTGGAGGGCCGAAATGACAATGTGGTATACAAAGAGATCCTTAACAAATAATTATTGGTATATTTTCCCTCAGTTTAAAAAGGTTTAATTTTCTTCTTAATAATAATTTTAAGGCAGTACTTCACCGCTGCGAAGCACGGGTATTTTGCTAGCATTAAATATTCTTTACAGCATATAGCATGCTTTTAATGTAAATATTTAAAATCACTAGCATATCACATGTTATTACCAGCATATATTCAATACATTTAATTTTATTTGAAATAGCTGAGCAGAAGATAGTGTCATGGGAGTTTGCCTATTTAAATCACTCATCATGTTACATGACTTGTTTTCAAACTATGCAATCTGGTGAAATGACAACTAAGGTTCTTTTAGGAATATTCAGCACCTATGAATCAAATTTTAGTTATGTTAGGCAGGCATGCATTGGGTTTAGTAATAAAGTACTTTTTCTTATTTTGAAGACCCAGGTGCCCTCTTGGCTTATGTGAAAAGACAAAAGTAAACTATAATTTTATTTTGGTCTTAAAAGAGCGAGGTTTAAATATTGACACATCATCTTCAGACACAAATGGTCTGCTTATTAAGAGTAAAACAAGTCGAAGAGAAGAAATAGACTGCATAATAAATAATTCGTGTCACTAGCAGAGTATGGCTTATAAAGCCACAGTTTTAGAGTTCTGTATTCCATAAATTGCCCCAGAGCATCTTGCACATCAGGTTAAAAGGCAAAGGAATGATGAAAAAGAAGCAGCTTTTGAAATGCGGCCATCATTTGTGTATTCATGCAGACTGTCTCTGTTTTTAATTTGTTACAGAATAAGCTGGCATATCTATAGTGCTTACCTTTATGCTGCATGGCCAACAAAATAGTTGCTATTTTTACATTTTTGCTAATTTGTGCCGAGAATAAAATGGAAGAGTTTGTAATAGAAAATAAATTAACTGACTAACATAAGAGTTCTTAGCCTAGGAACATTGGACGTATAGTGTAAGTCGAAAGTTGCAAGCAACTTTTATTGGAAATGATATAATGGGAATTATTAATTTCTGCAAATGTACTTTACACATGAGAATAATGTTCATTGTCATATGATTTTATTTAAATTGCAGACTTAAAGACATTCTTGTAAACTTGAACATTTGTAATCCAACATTACTCTTGGTTTCACTAGAGTTTTTCCTAAGATGACAATGGAGTCTAAATTGATCCATCTTGTGGCGAAGTGAAGGTGATTGTGACTTGCGATGAGCGAGCCCCTCATCCAGAGTCATTCCTTGTCTTGTACCCAGTGGATTGACAGATTTGCCTCTGGATTTTTTCTTTCCTCATCTTATAAATGACACTGTTGTTAGGCCTATGAGGACATTTGCCATACAGAAATTGTTTTTGCTTTTGAATTAATAAAAATGTGTACAAAGACTCAGTTTTAAAACATGAAAAGTGGTTTGACCCTTGAACAAAATCTAAAATATGTATAAACATATACTGGTTTCATACAAAAAGACACATCCTTGAGATGTAAATATAAAAATTAACTAGCTGTAGTCATTTCAAGAAGCAGCATCCAGTCCTCTTCCTTAATTGTGACCAGTACTGGGTATTTCAAAATGAACCCTCTTTCTCTGTCCCTATGAGAGTTATCTAGAAGCTGGCATAATTTAGTTTGGTGTCTCATCTAGACTCAGATTTTGTCAAGGTTTTTCCTGTTAAAGTATCAAAGAAGATTTTTTTTCATTGCTGCATCACTGTCTGTATTTCAGTTGATCTTCAGTTCAGCCAGTACACTGAGAAATGATGAAGAGGGCTGAGGAATGTCCAGATTTTTTAAAATCTCTTTATTTAACATCTTGGCCATTGGAAGAATACCAGGATCATCTTTAATTGCAGTTTTCCTTCTTTACAAAGACAGCAAGATTTTAAATTTGAGGAACAATGTGTCCTTGTTTGTAAAACACTTCTGAATCTGCTCCACTGCTACCAAATTATCTCAGCTTTTAAAGGCTTGTTCCAGTGCACTTGTTAGACTAAAAATGTGCCCTGCGTTTCCAGGGTTCACCTTGTGATGGGGAAGACTTTCCTGATAATTTTGCTCAGGCATTGTGCCTCTTGTGAACTCAGGTTGCTTCCCCAGGAGACTGCAGGTTAGAACACCACACTGGCTTACTGTGGACTGGTAGAACATTTCCAGCAGCTTACTGTACACATCAAAAGACCTGAATCTCCTTAGGTAGTACAGTCTAAATGTGAAAAATGATGGAAAGACAACCAACCCTGTCTAGGATCTGAAGGAACATTAAGGACCCAATGACTGTGTTGGTTTTAGTCTCATTTTGGACATCTTGTTCTTGACTGTATTTTAAATAAAAGCACCGAGCACTTGTACACCTACCCCTTGCTTTATGTGTGTGTCCTCATTTGCTGATCCTTGGTTACGTTATCGACAGTGGCAGGTTTGAGAGTTTCCACAAGGCAACAAGGATTGTGGAGTCACTCACACCATCACAATAACATTTTAGATTTACCACAATGCCATTTATATTTTTATCTTCAGTAACAGGGGTCCTCAGGGGTCAGTCAGAATAGTAGACAGGATTTTTTAATTTAGTAATCAAATGATTATAACAGTCTTACAGTAAAGCATTGTCATAATCAGTTTTGCTCCTTACAAAGTGCTATTATTTCTGTACGCTATATATTGAAAAACTCCTTATGGAATCAATTATTTAGACATGTTCTCCTCCAGTCAGTCTCCTTTCCACTGTTACGTCAAGTTCAATTATCAGGTGCTGGATGGTTCTCAGCTCTTTATTTTGTGTTCTAGAATCTACTTTTATGGATAAATACATAAGTGAGGTGTTTAGAAATTAGTAGAACCAATAGGAAAAATTTACTGCTCTAAGGTTTAGTTTTGCTGGCTCATGAAACTTAAAAGAGATGTTTCATTTAACAATCAACTTTGTCATAGATGTTTCTCATCCAATTCCTTAGAAGAAATAGCTTTAGACAAAAAGGAGAAAACAGGGGAAGAGACCACGAAAGAAGCCAGAGTGTAGGTAGATGGATAAAGTAAAAGATCTGAAGTAAAACGGCTTGACTGGCAAAGAGATGCAGGACCGAGCTGTTTGGAGAAGATTGATCAAGTTCAGTCATAAACCACATGCAGAAATATAAAAAGATGAAGAGGAGGAAGAAGAAGAAGATACAATTGAAGTAAAAGAGTCAAAACTGAGAATTTGCTTTGAAAAGCGTGGTATATTTTGTGAGAACTCTTTCAAGTCTTGTTTTAGTCCTTCATATTATTTGCTTCTTCTTGGACAGATTGCTTTATTAAAGGTGACTTGAAAAATTTGAGCTATGATCAGTTATGTTTCTTTTGTTTTTTCCTTTTGGAGTACAAGCAAATGAAGTGATTGTTTTGTGGTCACACAGTAGTGGGATTTGAACCCAGAACCAGAGGCTTTGGAGCCCAAAGTCTTGACCATTGTGCCATACTGCCTGCATGTTTGTTTAGAATGATTTGATCTAATTGGAGAACAGCAATATAAATTAGAGCAACTAATAGTGTTATTCTGAAGCAAGGCCTACAGCTGTGTAATCATAGTAAAGAGTTTTATTGCCACAAACAACTGTCCATACATTTCATCATATATTACTGAGCAAATATACTCATATAAACTGTGTGACTTTGCCGAGATCTGTACCGAAACTCAAGAGGAGACACTTCTGAGACTTCCGGCACATTTATTTCTCAAGAGAAAAATCTGAGAAGCGTTAAACATTTTATTTTCTGATGTCATTGTTGTTTTGGAGAAACCAAAAAAATATTAAGTAGATCTCTTTTATGATTTTTCATTTCTGTGGGAAAGTACAGAGTAAGTCTAAGTGAAAGTCCACATGTAAAAGAGAACAACCCTTAATTCAGATGGAATTTGGCAAGGTGCACCAAAGAATGCTAATATTCAGTTTAATAAACACAATAAGGATGACATTCTGTTACTGTTACATTCTGCAGGGTTCTGTTTTCCATGATTCACTCAATTTTAAAGAACTCCATTTTTACTTGCAAAGCTTGCCACCAGGGAGTGAAATCCTATTACTTGACTTGTGGTTATTTAATGTTTATTTATTCATAGAAACTGTATAAAATGTAATATTTTAACTGCAATGTGTGAGTTATAGTAATAGACCTACTAGACACTTTAATCTACAGAAGCTAAATTATGACAAGTCTATGATGGCAGTCGTCCAAAAGAAAAGATAATTAGGCATTAGAGAAGAAACAAAGACAGTATGGGGATTAATCCATGGTTGAAGAATTGAAAATATTAAAGTAGGGGTTTAAAGCCAAATCTCTATAGTGTTATAAAGTATAGATCAGGAACTAATCAGGAATTAATAAAAAAGAGTTGGATTCATAAAATGAATTGCAAAGTAATTAAAACTGACAATCTCACAAAACAGAAGAGTTGTGAGCTTCTCCAAGAAATTAAAAGGTTGGTCCAGCAGACATGCCTGTCTCTGCAAGTTAGTGTTAACTTGGGCATTCATTTATCAAGTGATTTACTACTCCTTTTAATTTTGGTGTCGTTTCTTTTTTTTTTTTTGACTACTTCCAACCAACTAACCATTTAGAAAAATGTGTTATCTTAATGTAAATACAGATACAGTACTTGCAATTTCTTGCAATTAAATAATGTGAACAAATACTGCATGTGAGATAAAGTATGTCATTTTCCTGTATAAAGTGTACATTTTCTACAGTAATAAAGTCCTGTAACAGGATTACGGTCCACAAAGCCTAATGGTGATTAGTGTGGGGTGGCACATCCAACAAGCAACTTAATCAGCTGGGCTGTATGACAATTGTAGCAGATTATGAAGCTTCTGTCACTCTTTTTCAATGTGGGACCATGATGTCACTGTCTCCTTTGTAACAAACACCCTTCTTAAGACTAGTGCACTGCATCTTTGCTTCCACTTACCTTCAGCGGTGAAAAGCTACTTTCATCTGACACAAGTTTGCTAAGGTCTACCAAAAACTGGCTTCCCCTTGTACTTAAAATGTGGCCAGGCAACTGCAGAACAGAAACAATTGTGCCTTGCACTAGACATAATGTACCGCAGTCAAGTTTCTACTGTGAAACTAAAAGTCAGCACACCAGGATTATTTGTGTGGTCCAGCCATGCTTTTTTATACCCAGCTTATTTAAACCAGGAGAGCTGGGGCCTCATGCATGGTGTATGGACAAAAGTGGAAATGTGCGTACACAGAAAAAAATTCAGATGCACAAAACCGTGCATTAGCCAGTTTCCACACACTTCAGCTCCATAAATCCCAGTCAGCATGAAAAGTAATATACATGCATTTGCAGTCCCACCTCGAATGCTCCCAGAAATTTAATATGCAAATCAATATACAGTGGTGTGAAAAATTATTTGCCCCCTTCCTGATTTCTTATTCTTTTGCGTGTTTGTCACACAAAATGTTTCTGATCATCAAACACATTTAACCATTAGTCAAATATAACACAAGTAAACACAAAATGCAGTTTTTAAATGATGGTTTTATTATTTAGGGAGACAAAAAATCCAAACCTACATGGCCCTGTGTGAAAAAGTAATTGCCCCCTGAACCTAATAACTGGTTGGGCCACCCTTAGCAGCAATAACTGCAATCAAGCGTTTGTGATAACTTGCAATGAGTCTTTTACAGCACTCTGGAGGAATTTTGGCCCACTCATCTTTGCAGAACTGTTGTAATTCAGCTTTATTTGAGGGTTTTCTAGCATGAACCGCCTTTTTAAGGTCATGCCATAGCATCTCAATTGGATTCAGGTCAGGACTTTGACTAGGCCACTCCAAAGTCTTCATTTTGTTTTTCTTCAGCCATTCAGAGGTGGATTTGCTGGTGTGTTTTGGGTCATTGTCCTGTTGCAGCACCAAGATCGCTTCAGCTTGAGTTGACGAACAGATGGCCGGACATTCTCCTTCAGGATTTTTTGGTAGACAGTAGAATTCATGGTTCCATCTATCAAAGCAAGCCTTCCAGGTCCTGAAGCAGCAAAACAACCCCAGACCATCACACTACCACCACCATATTTTACTGTTGGTATGATGTTCTTTTTCTGAAATGCTGTGTTCCTTTTAGGCCAGATGTAACAGGACATTTGCCTTCCAAAATGTTCAACTTTTGTCTCATCAGTCCACAAGGTATTTTCCCAAAAGTCTTGGCAATCATTGAGATGTTTCTTAGCAAAATTGAGACGAGCCCTAATGTTCTTTTGCTTAACAGTGGTTTGCGTCTTGGAAATCTGCCATGCAGGCCGTTTTTGCCCAGTCTCTTTCTTATGGTGGAGTCGTGAACACTGACCTTAATTGAGGCAAGTGAGGCCTGCAGTTCTTTAGACGTTGTCCTGTGGTCTTTGTGACCTCTCGGATGAGTCGTCTCTGCGCTCTTGGGGTAATTTTGGTCGGCCAGCCACTCCTGGGAAGGTTCACCACTGTTCCATGTTTTTGCCATTTGTGGATAATGGCTCTCACTGTGGTTCGCTGGAGTCCCAAAGCTTTAGAAATGGCTTTATAACCTTTACCAGACTGATAGATCTCAATTACTTCTGTTCTCATTTGTTCCTGAATTTCTTTGGATCTTGGCATGATGTCTAGCTTTTGAGGTGCTTTTGGTCTACTTCTCTGTGGCAGGCAGCTCCTATTTAAGTGATTTCTTGATTGAAACAGGTGTGGCACTAATCAGGCCTGGGGGTGGCTACGGAAATTGAACTCAGGTGTGATACACCACAGTTAGGTTATTTTTTAACAAGGGGCCAATTACTTTTTCACACAGGGCCATGTAGGTTTGGATTTTTTTTCTCCCTAAATAATAAAAACCATCATTTAAAAACTGCATTTTGTGTTTACTTGTGTTATATTTGACTAATGGTTAAATATGTTTGATGATCAGAAACATTTTGTGTGACAAACATGCAAAAGAATAAGAAATCAGGAAGGGGGCAAATAGTTTTTCACACCACTGTAAATACCACCTTCCCTATTCAGTGTTTGATTAAAAGACAGTGGCAAAAGCACATGAAAAAAAGGATTTCAGCGAATGCAAAGTGGAAGCAAGGAAAATGCACTATTTGTTGGTTTAAGCAGTGGTATAAACAACAAAAGGAAGCTGATCGAGTAACAGAGTGGCGGAGAAACTCGAAAGTTCAAGTTCAGAAATAAAAAATAAGTGGTCAGATATCAGAGTCAATGTGAAAAGCCCACCGTCTGAGTGTCTTACGGAAGCATATTAGGGTACAGAGAAAAGGGAAAAAAAATAGGGGCAAATTAAAAAAAATTGGCTGAAATATTCACTTTAATCTCATAATTTATTTTGTCATTAAGGCAGAATGTCATAAACTTAATCTTAAAATCAATGTTAAATTTACTACAGTTTCTCAGATCAAAAAGTAACTAAAGTAGCATGTTAAATGCTTTGTATTGTATGTGTTCTTCTATGTGCTCTGTGTGTGTGAATCACTACGTGCTTCTTAAATGGGCTTTCTCTGAAATAATGAAATAATTCAAGGCACCAGTACTGTCTCTTTCAAGCGCATCAACCCCCAATTCCTGTCCTTCCTTTTCTTTCTCCATGTAACCAATCGCCACACAATAAGCTCTTTAATAAATATCAAGCCATCTGTAAGCTTAGAACTCCAATTCTTCAAAACTTTTAAAGGAACATTGAAATATCTTCATAGTATAAGTTAAATTATTCCATCCATCTATCCATCCAGGGTCGCGTCAGTCCCAGCAAGCATTCAGCATGAGGCAGGACCATTCCCTGGATGGGTAAGACTGGTGTGAGAATGTGGCCTTACGGCAAGTTTAGTTTTTATACATCTCGAAGTGTGTGTGGAAATGGGCGTACACAACATTTTTGTGCATATGCTCCGATTATACAGGAGGCCCCTGTTTATCTTGAAAGCACTGGACACAAAGTGGAATGGAAACCTGGATAGGATAACAAGTCCACTGCAGAGCACACACTCACCTCTTACTCATGTATGCCTTGGTCTGTTTAGACCCATCACTTAACCTAATATACATATCTTTTAGATGTTGCAGAAAAAAGAAGAGTACTTATCATACATATATCATCATACATATATCAAACATATACAGATGTGAGGAGAATGTGCAAACATATGCAGACTTCATTATACAGAGAAAACTCACTTGAAATGGGAAGAACATTTTAACTGACAGGATTTGTACCCATGACTCTGGAAGTGTGAGACAGCAGTGCTAACCACTGTACCTGCAACCAGATGTCCTTCAGGTATTCTAAATTGGGAACCATCATGGATGAACTGATCAGATTTAGAAAGTGTTGGATACTTAGGCATCTGTTAGACCTCTTTGCAGCCGTAAAGCAAGTGTCAAAACAATAGGAATGTTCTATACTTATTGAACCTAATATAGTCAATTAATTTAAAAAATAGGTCATGTAATAAACGGCCTCCCTGCAAAATCAATACAAAAGTTACAGTACATTCAGAACTCCGCAGCCAGAGTCCTCACCCACACAAAGCGTTTTGCTCACATCTCCCCTGTTTTCTCCCAGCTTCACTGGTAACCGGTTTAAATTCAAGATTCTGCTTCTCACCTTCAAAGCCCTACATAACTTTCCCCCCCTCTACCTCACTCAGCTCCTAGCTCCTTACACTCTTTGTCACTCTCTCAGGTCCTCGCGCAGCAATCTCCTTACTGTCCCACGCACCAGACTCTCCACCCTGGGAGGCAGGTCCTTCAGTGCTATAGCCCCTCAACTTTGGAACTCTCTTCCTCAGTGTCTCTGAGATTGCTCCTCTTTCTGCACCTTTAAATCTCAAGTGAAAACGTTCCTCTTCTACAAACTTTTGTCTTCTGTGTAGTTTATTTATTTATTTATTTTTACTTTGTATGTAAAGTGACCTTGGGCTCTTGAAATTATTATAAAAGTGTATATGACCTGAATCATTGTTTAGTTTGTGAACAAATTTGCACATATAATATAAGGTTATATTATCATACTGGCAAGTAATAGAGTCAAAATATTTTGCTTTGCAGTTTAGTGAATATATGAAAATATAGATAGTGTGACACACGTATGATTGCAAGACAACTTGAAGGCTCATCTAGTTGTAATTCTATCCCGAGCAAAGGGTTGGCACTGTTGCCTAATACTTCTCCTTTTGCTTCTATAGATCGAATGACTGTCTGCCCCTGGGTTGTCATCTCCTGTCCCCGTCCCCGTAACGCCACTTCTGGGTTGTCATCTCCTGGCCCTGCCCCTTCCGGTCTGGTATCCTCTTAAGGGGTAGTGCCACCACCTTCCGGTCAGTCAATGTCTTAACTGCTATCTGAAAAAACCTGCAAAACCTTTTGCCTTTTTTTCTCTTTTTCTTTTGGCCACCAAATATAAGGGTTTTGTGTTCTATTTGCCTCTTTCCAGCTGTCCTGTTCTTTTTTATTACAGTAGACATATTCAGCATTGCAGTGCTCCTGTAACATGATCAAATGTAGTGATGAGAGTCACACGGTAGATTAAATAATTAAGTTTTCAATGCAAAGAACTAGAACATTTAACTGATTACACAAAACATGTAACTAAACACTTATTACTTTTGATAAATTTGTTTAGACATGAACATTTGGCAGATGGGTAATTTCAAGCTACATGGTCTTTAAATGAAAAAAATAATTTAGTAATTAAGGCAAGACTTTCTGAAATTTCACAACACAGCTGTTCTTTTATATTCATTTAGTGGGTCACCCTGGTCGGTGTAAAAGGATGATTCTGCCTCTTAAATACATATTTTGTAAAGCTATTACAAGTAATCATTTACATAAGTGCAGCAATGGCATGTCCTAAAATGTTACAACGTATCAAAACAGTCCCTTTATCACAATACGCTTTGGCTTTTCACACCTGCGTGAGACTGCCATTAACAAATCTATATGGAAAAACACCCAGCCTTGAGCAAAAAAGGGTGTAAAATATTAGTAAGAAATATTTCAGTTTATCTCAGTTGAGGATTTCCATGGATTTATTTTAATGTGACCCTGTAGTTAAGATATAGCGGGTCGGATAATGGATGCTTTAATGTGTAAAAAGCATAAGCATGCATTTTTAGAAATGCGAGTAGACCATTCCATGCAGCAAACTCATTCCGTTAGCTAATGGCACTGTTGTCCCATGTTATTCCTGGTGGATAAATAGAAACTGTTGTTTAAATTCACAAAAGAAGCTTTATTAGCAAGAACAATGAAGCCTAACAGTAGGAATCATGGGATCTCTTTACGTAACCTCTATTTGCACTAACCTTACAATGCTCAGATGTTTTTTTTTCCTTTTCAGAAAGCATATCTCTGAATTGTCTAAAGTTGAAAATGTGAAATGTCTAGTAAAGGCACATGGATTTCATTTCTAACTTTTGTGAGTTTATTTAGTGGTAATGAAAAAAACTTTTTTAAAAATACAGTTAACAGTGAAAGCAGGCGATTGTGTATTGTAGGTGTTATAAGGAATGATATTAACAGTATAATCATACTAAAGTTAAACTAGAAAGCTGCAAACAGTTTTGATTGGGTTCAAGAAGGTAATGCAAATGTGTTATGCTTATAATAAACAGGGTAAAGACCCCACCGATCGCTCCAGTTATCGCCTAATATCATTGATGAATTCTGATGTCAAGCTGCTGACAGTATCTCTGAGAATTCTACATTTCAAAATATATTAAACAAAGTCCAAATTATATCACAAACCTTTACACTGCATAGCAAAGTAATCTGAGATAACAGCCATTCAATTATGGAATTTTTATTTCCTATTCATTTCTGTTTCACATATTCTTGAATTATATATTCAGCTTTTCTAACAAAACGTTAATAGCCAAAGTGGCCACAGAAATAGTTAGAAGTCCTTCAAATTTATACTCAGAATGTCCATATCCTTTTTGTTTCAAAACAGATTTTTATTTAACAAATATCTTATTATAAAAGTCTTACTAGTAGATCAGAAAATGATTCTTTGCCCAAAACCAGTATAGCCTATTGCAGTGGTTTCAAACCCCAGTCCTGGAGTGCTGCTGTGCCTGCAGGTTTTCACTCTAATCATTTTTTTAACTAGTGACCAGTTTTTGCTGTTACTTAACTCTTTTGCCTTAATTGTAATTGACTTGCTAATTACTACTAAGACCCCTCAATTGTTTCTTTTTTCCTTAGTTAGAAGTTCAACAATAATTAGATAAAAAATGAGCCAACACATGACAAGCTAACCTGTGTTTATCATACAATATCTGAAAATAAAGAAAGGTGAAGGTGTCAGTACTGTTGATCATCTGAGGTCCACAAAACATTTTGACTATGTTCTTAGAAAAACAAAAATCAACAGTTTTTGAAATGTCTGCTATGACAGAATGAGGGCACCAACAAGCCATGAAATGTAATAACAGGCTTAATTAACAACATGAGTTGTCTTTGTAAGTACCCAGGAGGACAGATGGGTATCCCAGTCAGAATGGAAGAGGATTTCTTGCCCGGCTGGGAAGCCATAATGGAAAGATGATGTATAATTCCATTCCTAGCTGGGATGCTAGAAGGATGAATGGACTGAGCTGGAAGCTGGGAGCAGCTCATCCCCCAGATTAATAAGTGGTAGTGTTCCTCACAAGTAGTCCTAGTTTTGGACATTTGTGAGGCTGCATGGGAAATAAGTGTCCAGAAGCACAGCCCTGTGGTTGTCCTTGGGTGACTGTTAATGGCTCTGTCAGAGAAGCACCACCCTGGTTTCCATATGTCCCAGAAGTGCTTCCAACAAGCCACAGCATGCCACCAGAAGTACTCCCAGGTCCAGCTTAAAGCGAGCCCACCGCCATACCTCAGGGAGTCAGAGTCGGGAGGTAGCGGGCAACCCTCACTGGAGGACAGAATGAGAGAGAGCATTTTAGTCTCTATATTGGCTACAATATTTGTTATTTTTGAGTTGTGTTTATTAAAAATCCTTTATTTGAACCTGGAGTTGTGTTGAGTGTTGTGTGTCTTGGGTTTGGGGAATCTGTGGTGCCCCCTATTGGTGACAGTTTCTTATTAAGAAACTGGTTGGAGTGAAAATTTGAAATTGGAAACAATGAAATTCTCATTCAGAGGATCTGTTCAAAACATTTTTAAAACCTGGCTGGATCTAAATCAATAATATTTTAGAATAAGCATTTAGATTGGATTTAAAGGAAAGGATTTTCGCTCCCTTTTTTTCTACTCTTAAAGTTTTACTCTGGCTGTTAGCCTTGCTCTCTTTCTTATGGGTGGGGGTTGAATTGAATTTAGTTTTGTCAAGTTTGACTGGCTTGTATGGGATGTTACTTGCTTTTAATAAATTCAATAAAATGTACAAAAAAAACAAACTGGTTGGAGTGAAATTAGTTGGCGTTTGAGTGCGTCATCTCTTGGCTCACTTCACATCTCATTTAGGTGTCTGTATGGTTTAAGGAAAAAATAAGTTATTCAGAGGACTGAATCTCAAAAAACAAGTCAATTAAATTAAAGAGAAAAGACTTTAAATAGCATCAAAAACTGGCCACTAATTAAGAAAAGGGTGAGAATGAAAACCTGCAGCTATAACAGTCCTCCAGGAGCAGAGCTGGAGACTCCTGGCCTATTGGTTTCTATCATTTTTACACAAGATATGCCACATGTAACCTGTAAAGTTCTTGACCATGGAGTTTCAGAGTGGCTCTAAATTGGCCCTGTTTTAATCGGTTGTTGACATATGTGTCATTGAGCCCAGTGATTGGCTGATGTTCCATCTAGCATCAAATCCTCTTTGTGCCCAATACTGACAGGATAGGCTCCAGTAACCCTAAACTCAATTAGTCAAGTTTGAGAATGAATGCATGTTTCTTATTTCAGGCCCTCAGACGACATTCTAATTTTGAAAAACAGGTAAAAAAATACTAAGTAAGGTGCTGGGTAAAGTGCCAAGTGCCTTTAGTCTTCAGTTGTATAATACGATATGTTAGAAATCTTTTTTTTTTTTGCACACTTGAATAATGCAAACCATCAGCAAATCGTCAAATGTATCACTGCATGAATCAAAATTAGGAATCATGATTAATAAATGTAAACTTCTCAGGACCCCTTTGCGGGTTAATATGGTGTACCAAATAGCAAAAATTAAAAAAAAAAGAAAAAACATGAATAATGCATTAACTTTTTAGTTCAACTCCTTATTACAATCAAAAACAGGAGGCAAGGTGGCTCCAAGATTCTGGGTTAGAATTCAGTCTCTGGGGTGTTTGACTGTTCTGTGTGACATCACTATCCATATTGACCTGGTATGAGTGCACAAGTTTGCCTTGACATAGACTGGTGGGCTGTGGAGGGCTTGGTTATCTGTTATGGATTAGGTAACTCTAGGAATTTTTTTATTCACGCAATCCTTCTTTTTCTCTGACAAGGTTAGGGTTATTTACTCCAACAAACTTTGTGGTAACATCATTTTACTGCTATCTTGTCTCTGGAGCAATTATAAATTTAAATAATGTTTTGTATTTGCCGTTTTGTTTTCTAGCTGTTTCAGCTCTTCAATGCTATGCCACTGCATTGCTGAGGGCACAGGTCCAGGAAGTCAAAGGACGGTTTAAAAGCCTACATAACATGTTTTCCAACGTCCAATATTATGGATTACTCTGAAATACCTTTGGGTGTGAAATCAAAAGTTTTCTTGTTATTTCAAACTCTTGCTGATAGTATTTTGACAAAGAATTTTGGTTAATGACTTGGTTATGACGTTTGGGCTATTTGATTTCCTGGGTACAAATTTTGTAATCTTCTCTTCTTTATACATCCCGTTGTGGATTTCCATTGTATTTTTCACTTGAGGTAGTATCATGTACAAAACAGAAGCTGTACTATCAGGATAAGCTCTGGCTCCAATGACATAAAACTTGACAATGAGGGCACAAATAATAGATGAATGACAATGAATATTAATAACAACAACATTTATTTATATAGCACATTTTCATACAAAAAGTAGCTCAAAGTGCTTGAATAATAGTTATAATAATATAACTAGGGGGCTTCGCCCTCTGCTCGCTTTGCTTGCCAACCCCCGTGTTTGGTTTTCCGGATACACACTCTTAAGATTTTTTTTTTTTGAATTGTTGCTATTTCATTAGTTTAACTTTTATTTCAGAACTTCTGTAAAAACAATATTTGGAATCTTTCCTGTCCCAATATGCTGAATCTTTTAAATGAGGTCTGTGAGACTTGTGTTTAATGACTTTGTACCATAATTTAGGATAGGATTCTCTGTTTGGAATTTCAGCACAGACAAAACGATCTACATCACTGTAATTAAATTTATATAACATCATATTGCATTTCGTGTCTCATGATGCATTTAGGGTCTGGTAACTCTGAATTAAAATTATTAACAGAGTCAACGTATCTTTTTACAACGTTTTTATTTCTGTATGTGTATCTCATGGTATGATATCAACGATCAATGTGCCCACCTTTAGACCTTAACATTTGCATCATACACACTCTTGACATGAATTACCTCATCTTTCAAATGATGTGACAGATCCTTTGAATATTTTGCCTCTAAATTTGCACAGTAGGCCGACATCTTCTCTGTGATCATGCTCCTAAAGTTTATAATTGGACAAAAAGACAACATATATTGTTTAGGCAAATAATAAAAAAAGAAAAGAAAAGCATAAAATAAAAGTGAATTCAAGCAAATGCATAGAAACCAGTTGGGTTGGGCTACTGATTTAGAAATCTGATGGCAGTCATTACGAAAAGGTGACTTGTCATCAGCTGTTTATCAATTTCTTGATCTTTGCACTGTTTATGCAGAACAGATTTTGTGTGGTTAAAGCACTGCAATTTTGGGATGTTATGTAAATGTGTGGAATCTTGGCAAAAACAAAACCGCACACATAAAGGCTATTTTAGTGTTAAGGAATAAATTGGGATACTGATAAATGCTTTGAAATGGCATAAATATTCTGCTTTGGGGCCTTCCTCTGTAGTAGGTCTACCACGTGGCTGACCTCCATCTATCCATTATCCAACCCCGCTATATCCTAACTACAGGGTCACAAGGGTCTGCTGGAGCCAATCTCAGCCAACACAGGGCGCAAGGCAGGAAACAAACCCCGGGCAGGACACCAGCCCACCGCAGTTTATTTATCTATCTATGTATTTATTTAAAGAGCCAGACTTCCCCCTGAGGACAAATACAATTGTATCTATCTGTTTGTTTAACTTTAGTTGCACTTTTATATATTTAAATAATATAATTTGTTGTATAGCCCTACTTTTGCTACAGTAGTCTGATCCTACACTCAATGAAAAGTGTGATACAAAAATAAATGAAGACTGAATTGGGGTAGAAGGAAGAAGCATGGGCAGATACAGACACAGCATTTATACAGAGAGTATTTGAGGACTCCATTGAGATGTCAAGGCATAGCTAGCCAAAGCACCACTGTGCCCGCTACTGTTGCAATATCTTTAAAGGTAGAAGGAAGAACTGTGAAGTTCCTTGCTCAGTTAGAAAAGACAAACAGGAACACCTAAATCATGACGCTTCTCATAGTGACAAAGTCTCTTAATGCTGCTTTTCTAAGATACCAAAACAATCTTAGTTATAAAAAGCTATGTACATACATACCATAAAAAAGAAAATAGTAGTGCACAGCAGGGTATTTTTCGGTCTGTTTTTTGTGGTCACAGTATGTCCTACAATTGAAAACTTGGGGCTGTACTACTCATTGGTTAATTTAGCATGCTTGGCAACCCACAGGGGAGAAATTTGCTTGGAAACGTTAATGGAATGAAAATTACTCGACAAACTCCTTGCTATTGCCTTATGTTCTTTGTACTCACTGTTAATAAAATGGAAATCAGCTAACCTCTGAACAAATTACTCATGATTTATAATGGCATTGCCTTTGGCCAAAATCTATGAAGCATAACACAAAATTCTTTTTACACATCTTTCAAAATAATTTTAGAATCACAGTTGGCTGCTGCTTTTCTGAATATTCAAACAACACTTAGAAAAAAGTACAGAAACTACTTCCCTCCCTAAAACAACAAAAACATAACACAAAAGAGAGTAGGTACTTCATCTTCATGTTTGACTGACAGTAATAGCAAACAGTGAACTAGAATAGCTAAATTATGAACATTGATTACAGTGTGTTACAGTGTACATTTTAACAAACTGTCATTCTGAAGCAGTGAATGAACTGCCTGATGAAGAGATAAATGATACTTATGAAAAAAACACTGAAAGCGCACAATTGAATAAATTGAATTACAGTATTACAAAACTGAGATCAAATACGTTAGACATAAAATGGCTATTTGTGTTGGCTCACATAGTGTAACTCAAAGGAAACTATAATAAAATTGATTCATAAAGCTATAAATCCCAACACTCTAAAGTACAATACCTGCAACTACTACTTTTCATTACTGCATTTTTTTTATATCCCTTTTCAGTTTAATTTCATAGATAGATACTTTATTAATCCCAAGGGGAAATTCACATACTCCAGCAGCAGCATACTGATAAAAACAATATTAAATTATAGAGTGATAAAAAGGCACGTAAAACAGACAATAACTTTGAATAATGTTAGCATTTACTACCCCAGGTGGAATTGAAGAGTCACATCGTGTGGGGGACAAATGATCTCCTCAGTATGTCAGTGGAGCAGGACGGTGACAGGAGTCTGTCACTGAAGCTGCTGCTCTGCCTGGAGACGATACTGTTCAGTGGATGCAGTGGATTCTCCATGACTGACAGGAGCCTGCTCAGCGCCCGTCACTCTGCCACGGATGTCAAACTGTCCAGCTCCGTGCCTATGTGCCTATTCATGATGCTAACTTCTTATTAGAAGAAAACTAGGAATGTAGAAAGATTTTTTTCTAAATTTGCAATTTAAAATGTTTCAACTGATAAATATAACAAGATATTTATTTTCTCAAATTAATTTAATATATAAAAGAAAATAAGACAACTAAAGTCTTGCTATAGACTTATAAAAGCTTGCTGAAAATCAGCAGCGTCAAAAGTTTGTGTGTCTGTCCGGTTGCTTTGTCTTTGTCATTCCAAAAGATGTCGTATCACAAGCATTTTTAGTAATTAAATGCACTATATTTACCATTCCGATAGATGTCACATCACAAACATTCAAACTTCTTTTATGAATCCCATGCCAAATGGCATATAACAGAGAGATACACACTAAATGGTGCACTGCAAATGTTAACACTACTGGCTCTACATTCATTGATTGATTTCACTCTGTCTTAAATGTTTAGCACAGCTAATTTATTATATGTCATTTAACAAAATTTTTGATTTTATGTTTCTAATCATGCCTTGTACTATTATTATATTTATTTTTTTAATTTATGGACAGCACTCTGACCTGCGTTTTATGTATAAAAAGTATTATTACTATTATTGTTATTATTAAGAGAAACTTAACAAAAGACCATTTCAAAGTAATAAGCAATTTTATTTCATTATTATAAAAATATTTAAAAGAATATTTACCTTTATCTGTTTTAGTAGATGCAATTATTTTAAATACATTTCCTAAAATGATTCAATTGCAGTGGGCAACACAATTGTTTAGCAGTTACCACTGTTGCCTCGCAACTTCAGGACCTTGTTTGCAGTTCTCAGGTCTGTGACTCTTTGTAGTTGTCTTTATTTTTCGAGGTATTTTGGTATTTGTAAATATTCCAAAGGTGTGCTTGTTAAGCAAACTGGACTCTTAACTGGCTTGTTATGATCGTGTCTGAGGGAGAGTTCTGCAGTGCAGTAGGATCTCATTCAGGACTGCCCAGTGATGCTATTAATAGCCTTTGAATTGAAAATGCAGGTACAGATTATTGATGGATAATAACCTATACCCTTTTTATTGTTTGAATACAATATAAGCGTTAAGGGCCTTAATAATGCTTAATAATGTTAATGTCTAAAGCAAGCATATCTAACATACAGTTATGGCTGTTATTGGATATTAACTGAAATCGGAGAGTAAAATCTGCAGTTCCAGATTCATGCTGCCCTTGTATGACATTTCTGAGATAGCAATGGAGAAAGGCAGAAAACGGGTCTTTCAGTCATTCATTTTCTGATTCCATTTTTCTCATTTTAACATTAGTAAAAATATGCATACAGGACATTTGTTGGTGCCAAGTGACACACATATTCAGAATTATGGGATAGTTTTGACTCACTAATTAATTTACCATATAGAGTGTGACATAGGGAGAACATTAAAACTCAATGTGAGATTTTAACATTATGAAATAATGATAAAAGTACAAGATTGTGAAGCTATTTAATGTAGCAGTTGGAAATGTTATGGTGTCCTGATTCGGCATTTCACTTGAGAGGAGCACAAACTGTTTCAATTTTTAAATTATTGACCGAAGAAGATCATTCATGTACTGTGTATTGGATTTGGAAGAAGTTTCACAGTATTTTATTATCTTCTGACTTCAGTCAGGCCAAAAGCAATTACATGTATAGCTACAGTACTTAAAAAGCATGAAGTAAAGCTAAAGCTTAAGTGTTAAAATGAGTTAAGAGTTATGAACCAGTGAAGAGGTTAATTATTTAAGTCTATACTTCCTCATACATGATGTGCTGCTTTTTTAATTAAACATCTTCAATAAATGTCATTGAAACAGATTGTGATTATATACAAATATATGCAAAATATACCCTTTCACTCAGAAAACACAATTAATATGTCATAGTTGATTTCCCATAATGTAATAATAGTCTGGGGAAGCAGAATGAGTGCTTCTTTGAATTCTCAATGAAATTAAAAAATATAAAATTTATACAATAAAACAAACACAGCATTGGTTCATAATATACATATTGTACAGTATGAAGCATAGTCTCAGACTTGTTTAAGTCGGAGGTGCTATAAACCTAAAATTAATATATTAATTCATATAATGCTAGCCTGTGATTTCGTGGGCAGGTGCTGACATTGGGCCTCAGTTGTAGTGCTCTTGGTTAAACGGGTGTAGCAGAAGTACAATTTAACTAAGCACTTCCCGCTATACAATATTTGTAGGATTTTTTACAAAGTGTTTACATCATTATAATATTATATAGATAAACAGGCAGGCACTTCTCCTTCCTGGCACCTATTGGGCGCGGTATAAAGCTTTTAACAATGTGTGTAATTGTTATTCTTTACTTTTATCTATCTATCCCCTACTTGCATGTGTATGACACAATCTATCTATCTATCTATCTATCTATCTATCTATCTATCTATCTATCTATCTATCTACCTCAGAGCTTTATGGGAGGAACAATCTCAGTGTAACACTAATACCTCATTTTTTGTTCAGAACAAAACTTTTTTGTAGGTGTTACTTTTAGGATTGTCACAACTTTGTCTTTATTTTTTGTTCAGACAGGAATATTTACCCTGAGATCTTTGCTTTGAATCACAGAATTACCCTCCTTGTTTGCCTACCAGAGTGTGAAAGATGCATCCTTCTATTGTGTCTAGAAAATAACATTTCCCCCATTATTTGTCTCAGATTGTGGAACATTTCACACCTCATTTTACTCTGATATGGAGGAAATGATTTCAATAAAAAATGTATGAATTTAACATTTAATTTTGATGAATCCTGTTCCAAGTTTGTCCCAATTCACTCCCTGCTTGGCTCAGGTTGTGTCCATCTGTGAGTTTCCTCAGATACTGTTGCTTGTGTTTAGAAAGACTCATTAATGATGACTTTTTGTATTAGTTGTTTTGACAAATGTTCCATTTGAACCCATCCTGTGGAATCTAATGGACAATTTTTTGCACCATTCTAGGAAATAAACTATTGCATCATGTACTTAATACAAGCCCCCTAAAAATGAAAGGTACAGTAAACAGCATAACAGATGACCAGCACAGCAGTACTTACAGAGACCCCTGAGGAAGAGCGATCATGTGTACTGAATATGACAAGACTCAAATAAGTACAAAAATGTACATTTTTAGAAAGATGTTTTGTTTAGGAAACAACTGCTTATATTTTCATGATTCATTGAATACAAAACATTGTATCTCAGCCCAAAGCAAGGAGTTAAAAAGACACAGGAAAAAGAATACATTATAGAACAATCTGAGGGTACTAAAATAATATCACCATTCTGAGTCATGCATATTATGAGTAAGATTTAGCCTTCCTCCTACATAAGCATGATTGTATTCACATATACTTTTCTTACTAGGTAATGATATAATTCAGCCTTTAGTGAGTGTGTCATAATACAACTAATGTAATGCAAATGATGCCATTAAGAGAATCTTTTGTACATTCCAGTGGTTTGCATTAAAGTAAGCTTAGGGTCAATTCACTATAATATTTTTAAAATACTTTGAACATACATGTTCTAGTGCCTCTCAGCTCAAGGAGACTAGATTCAAATCCTGGCGCAGGCCTTGTCTGTGTGTAGTGTATGAATTCTTCATGAATGTTATTTTAGTCATGAGTATCCAAAGCAGCTTGCCTGGACCACAACATAGCCTAGGACCCCATGCTTTTTTTTTTTTAATTTCAGCTGATGTCTCTAGTAGTAGGGTGTTGTATTGTGTTAGCCATTATGAATGTAGTGAGAAGTCAAGCAAAATGACACCTTTCATTGGCTAACTAAAAAGATTAGAAAATGCAAGCTTTCGAGGCAACTCGGGGCCCTTCTTCAGGCAAGATGTTTAAAGAGCCAGACTTCCCCCGGGGACAAATAAAATTCTATCTATCTGTTTGTTTAATTTAAGTTGCACTTTTATATATTGATATAATGTATTTATTTTATAGCTCTACTTTTGCTACAGTACTTGTCTGAGCCTACACTCAATGACAATATGCGCAATATAAAATGTAATACAGAAACTTGAGTTCCCTGTGTTTATATACACACTAGGACAAGTAACAACATTGCTATTACATCCTGCCTGAAGAAGGGGCCATAGTTGTCTCGAAAGCTTGCATATTGCAATCTTTTTAGTTAGTCAATAAAAGGTGTCATTTTTCTTGACTTCTCACTATGCTAACGTCTCTGAAATGTGTGCTGAAAACATAGATTGTGAGTACAACCACGCATGCATGTTACAATAGACCTGATGGTGAAGCACATGTCTTTGAAAAACTACAATGAGAGCCTCTATCTTAAAGTTTAGAAACACTTTTTCAAAAACCAGAGGGTTGAGCCGTAAACAACTTCTAAACAAGAATTGCCAGAAGTAGTAAACAAGTAACAAGATTATCGCCATAGCCATTTCCATTGAGAAGTGAAGTGCTATAAATTGTTAACCAGAAAACCAAACACTATGAGCAAAAGACTAAGGCTGTTAAAGACTGCAGTCCATAAATTCAGACAGAGAACTTGAGCTCAGTGCTGGGTTTTACAGAGAAACCTTTCTGACATGTTGTGTGGTGCCTGCTGGGAAGCAGCCCTTAGCAGCCATGCAGTGTGTCCTGGCAACTTTCTTACAAAATGCTGATTGCTATATTTATACCAATCACATACTGTCACATATCGTCAGATTCTTGAAAGCTTAACTTCTCAAAATAGCTATAACATATGCAATATATTACCATACATTTTCAAATCTAATCCGCACCCTTCTTACAGTTTCAGTGGGCCAAAATTTCAGATTCAGATTAGAATCGTGTGTGGATTAAATTGGCTTTTGAGAGCTGTACATGCCATAAGAACAATATAATTTTGCTATTAGCTATTACATGTCTTGGGGTAGGTCTTTCGCCTGAAAGGAAAGGAATTCAGGAAAAAGCATCAATCTTTATTATTCATCAAACTCACCGTCACTACTCATAACTGAATCATTATCCATGCTCGCCTTCCAGTCACTATCAACTTTATCTTCGTCATTGTTCTCCTATAGAATATCATCTTCGGATCTGTCCAAAGCATTGCTTATGCAGTACTTCTTTAAAGATATGACAATAATGCTCTCTGGAATGGCTTTCCATACAGTTCACACCCACCCCAAAATTAGAAGGATCTACTCATCTGATTTTTCCAGTTTCTATTAACTCACAGGCAGGAATTAGGAATGTTCAAAGATCTGCCCTTCTTTATCGCCTCCTCGCAAGGTAGATCATAACTAACAGATAGTCTAGTCTTGTGTCTCTTTTGAAAGAATCTGACGAATGCATCATCAGTTTCAGGAAATCATCCTTTCTTGGGTCCTTTGAATTAGTATATGCATTGTAGTTGTCCGAGTGATTGAAGGCCATGACAATAGGAGAATTTTGGGGTGCCAGCAAGGCCCTCCCTGTTTACTTTCAGACATAAACAAAAAACAATAGCGTAAAGAATCATCAAGAAGTAGTCACCACATAAACAGGGTGGCTGCTTCTTTAACCGGCTTTGCTGTCAGGTTGACTGTTACAGATTGTCTATCTATTAACAGGCACCTCCTTCCAGGCAGTGCCCTCACTGGCCAAATTGTCTGAACTGTGGGGGGAACAAATAACAAGATAGTTAGGGGCAGTGTCCCCTCTTGCCTCAGAGTGGTACCACATATTTGAGAAGAGCTTGAATGGTGATCCTCAGGCACGTGTGTGTGACACCATGAAAGAAAGGGAAGAGCAGACTCTTTTTTCTTATAAGACTGTATTTCTTCAATTTGGATAGATAGATATTTTTGCTGCTTTAGATACATATTTTTCCATGATAGATTGATAGATAGATAGATAGATAGATAGATAGATAGATAGATAGATAGATAGATAGATAGATAGATAGATTGTGTCACACATGTGCGAGTAGGGGGACGTTGTATGGACCAAGCAAAGGTAATTCCACGCCAGGCCAGGGGGTGGTGGAGTGCACTAAACCTTCTCCTGTTGTCTCTGCAGACCAGCTGCGGGAAAACCTATCTGATTCAGTGCTGGCGATGCCGGTTCCGGCACCCAGAAGAACGTCACTTCCGGCGCAAAGGCTGACATCAGAAAGACATCACTTCCAGTTCCCCTACATCGCTTCTGGTCTGATCCCTTAAAGCTGCCATCTTTTCCAACCTTCGTCAGTTCTGTATTGGACTCAGTATTGTCAACAGCTCTGTGCTATTTTTAAAAACTATTTGCAGCCAGGAATATTATACAGGTGGTTGCCCTAAACCTTTTTACGTGTGTCGAGTCTGTTCCTTTTTACAACAGATAGATAAACCTTTATTTGTCCCCAGGAGGAAATGTGGCTTTTTACAGAAGCTTTTTAAACAAATAAGAGGATGTGCAACATTGTTCATAATGCCACTTAGATTTGGTTTAATTTTCTCTTGTGCTTCTACCTCCAGGGGCTTAAAATGTGTCCCATAACTGAGCCTGCCCTTTTCCTTAGCTTGTTGATTCGGCTGGCCTTGGATATTACCAGCCCAAAACACAACAGTAGGCCTATTCAAATGGCGGCCCACAGGCCACATACGGCCCAAATGCAACCTCTGAGTGGTCCAGTCCGTGGTCCCACCAGGGCTCCAGACTGCAACTAAAATGGTCTCAAATGCAACAAAAATAGGCTTTAACCATGATCATTTCTACTTTCACGTTCACGTTCACCAGTTGCGACTTAAATCATTGAAATTTTAAACTAATTATACTGCAACTGATGCAAAAGGCCATTTTTTTTTTATTGTTAAGCAGATATGCCATTAACATATGTGTTGGTATGGGCTGCCCCTTGCATATCCCTGAGCCACATAGGCTACTTTATATCCCATGCTGGGTGCAAGGGAGTTACAGCGAAAATGACGTCAGACTTGGATACACGTGTGGGAAAATACTTCTAAGTACCGTATATACTTGTGGATAATTCGGGACATGATTTTATTGTACAATTTGCGGTATTTTATTATTTTGGACGTATACTGTAAGTCGAATGCGGAAAACACACACTATTGGTCCAAGAGATTATGATGTACTAACGCCCACCTTAGAGAGTAACCACGGAGCACACAGCCTTTTTATTTCTATGTATTGTGTCTACGTGACCACACGGTAATACCCAAACTATTCTGAAGCAAACTTTGCACTGTTTACTGTTTTTTGTATGTCATACCCTCATACACCTTTATCGTAAGAGCATCCCTTATCTACGATGGAGCTTTCAATCAGAAGAAAACATGAACCTGGTTTTAAATTAAGCGTCGTTGAAGCGATGAAAGAAATTGGTGAAAAGAAAATTCGATGTTTCATAGAAACTAGTGCGAGATTGGAGAAAGCAAGAAGATGTAAAAAAAATGTAAGTGTCTCATTTTTGAACGGGCGTATATATGTCGGGGTCAGATTTTATGACCGATTTTCCGGGTTTCAGGACCCGACTTATACATGAATATATATGGTACACAGTACGGCTGATGGGACGGTCGTGTATACCAAATGGTGAATTTCAATAAGAATAATGAACGAAGGGCCGAATGTGATGCAAACGGTCATCAAAACAAAAGGTACGGATGCAAAACATTTGAAATTCATCTGCCCATCATATAGGTCCCCTGTCATAAATACAAAGTATCTGTGCCCTGTGGAATTCAGTTGTCCCATTGATTTGGCACAGTAGACTAAGGTGTGATTGTCACCAATCTCCTTGTGTTCACACATCTATCCATACTGTTTCTCTTTTGATTTAGCGCATACTCCATGCAAAATGTCTATCAGTGAACATGTACGAGCAGTCGCCTGCCCGCTGTTTTGTCACACACAGCGATGTGATGAAGTCTACATTTTAAGGTTGAAGGTGTATTACAGTCATTTTACTGGGGTGCTCTGTGACTGCCTTGTTTGTTAGTTGTTACTTCAGTCATTTTGGCATGCACACTATATGTTCTATTACCAATGAATTCTTCAATGGGAGCTCATCAACAAAGAAACAAGGAAAATAAGATGAAGTAAAAAAAATAATAAAAGTAATAATTATAATTAATAATTCATTACTTGACACCCAAGAACTCTGTATAGGGTGGTCCAGATCTAATTATGCAATTTTCATTACGCTATAACTTATTAGGTCTATTACATATAAAATCACCCGAAAAATCCCGGGCCATCGAGAAGTGTATGAACTGATGACATGAAGAATCGTGTTTGTGCTGAACTGGAATTGTCCCCACCTAAATCAAAGTCATCCAGACGATCTGGATCTGGATAATTAGATGTGGACCACCCTTTATAAAAAGGCTTTGTTGTGGAACTGAAATTTAACCTTTGTCATATGAGTGATCAAAACCAAGGGAATGAAGCTGTTTAAGTTAAAAAAAAATGCTCCTGCTACCCAAGCATTTTACTGTTTATACTTGCGCACGTACTTTACGTAAATCTGGAAGAATCCACCAGGTGGCAGTGCGAGATATTATCATGGTGAGAACAGGTTCAGCTTCGCTGTGTTGTGAATTGCCTGGAACAGCCATTAAATTCCAATGACACCTTACCGCAATATCTCTGAAAAGAATGTTTAATGATTAAATCCATCAATCCAGTGATGCACCCATAGCAGCTAGCATTGGGCACGAGGCTGAAACAATCCCTGGATGAGGCATCAGCTCATCACAAGTTGAATACAAACACTCACATACAGTAGCGTCATTTTAGTGTAACCAAATCTGCAGATCTTTGGAAGGAAACCGGAGCACACTGACGAAACCCAGCAGGAAAACATGTAAACTCCAGGCAGGGAACACCAACGACGTGACTCCCTGAGAGACAGCAGTGCTAACGCTCCGCCACCATGTCACCCCCATTTGTGTAATTATTAACAGTATTCATTATTTAAATGAAATTAACGATTTATCTGTAAGTAATGTATTTCATCATGAAAGTGATATCAAGTATAAATCTAAGGATTCTAAATGTGCAGAGAGTTAGAATATCAAACATTTAATGTGTTCTCTGTGGTGATCTATTGCTGTTTGCCGCTGCTGTGAGACTTTTAAAATGTATTGTGTCATTACAATCTGGAATATGCAACGCTTGAATATAAAAGCACCATGAATGCATCTGTATGTCAGCGTTTTGCTTCACCACATCGAACCATTCATCAAACTTTGAAGTGCGCACATCGATCCCGTAGGATCCACATAGATAGAGGCTTTCTGTCACATGTAGATAGTAAACAGAGACTCTGATGTCTCATTCCAACTTTTATCATACTGGCTCTCTGCTTCCCTGACATTGGATTAAGCAAATTCAGTAAATGAGTAAGTAGATTTACTCAGTCATAACATTATAAATATTTTAATATTTCGAATACTGAAGATATGGTAAAAAAAAAACACTTTCTAAAGGATAGTAACCGATAGTGTTCAATTATTTTAATTTTCACTTTATTGGCTTCCAGAAATCTGGAACTTGTCCTATCGGCAAGCAAACAATTAAATCAAACAAAGAACAAGTACAGTACATTTTGGTATGAACTAGGGGTTTGAAAGAAAACTACTGGTATACCATAATATATTCGCTGGCAAGGCTGATTTATTTTAATTGAGCTTTCTTCAAAAAATTCTAACTTGGAAAGTCAGTCAGATTCTTTTTAGAGTCATAGATGAACACCGATCAGGTCACCAGTCCACATCCATTTCTGGTGACAACGTTTAACATGACCAATGATATGGTTCAAAGGTGTAACTGTGGACCTATGTGTATAAATAAATTATGTATATATATATATATATATATATATATATATATATATATATATATATATATATATATATATATATATATATATACACACACACACACACAATAAATATATCGCAGACACTGTTTGATCTACCCTGGGATTTTTACTGAATAGCTTTAAGTGCAAACAACAGTGAGTCACAGCATGTGAAAATGATATATTTCTATCTGAATGATGTATTTGTATACTGATGTTAGGTTTGGTTCTCTTACTTTAATGGTTCAGAGTGAGTACATAAAAATAAATCAATATATGCAATGTTGTTATAATATGTTTCTTTCCGAATTGTATAATGTTTATGTTATAGGCTTATATACTGTGAGGAATATAAATAAGTCATTCAGCAGATCCAACTCTTCTTTAAATGCACATGCTCAACTTGAAGACCAAATAGTATGCAAATTGTGACGTCTAGAAATCTTCCATACTGTAAGCTATCTCTACAAGAATAATGTAACTGGTCATCCAAGGACATTACGCATAAAATTAACATTAATTTAGCAAATCATTGAAATCTTTGTTGCATTTTAATGTAGGAGTCTGCACTGTGAAGAGGTATCATTATTCCATTCCATATTCTGCATTTACAAATTCCATTAACCAATTTGTACATTTAATACACTGAAACAATTATGATGTAGTTAAACAGACAGAGACAAAATAACTATATTAATACACTCTAATTAAGGATACATCAAGTAAACCATGACTAAAATTTCAAGAAGGCCAGACTAAACAGTGCTTTTAAAGTTGTTTAACAATTGGTTTTGGCAGCCTGCTGTCTTTACTGCAAATATACACAGTGTAACTATATAATTAACTTTCTGCCACAACTGTAACTAATTTGCTTTGCAGTTTTACTATTGATTTTATTTGCAATCATTAAAATAAAGTCAGCTTGCTGCTGAATGGGAATAAATTGCATTTTGAATAGACAGAAAATTGCTTGGGAAGTCAGAAACTTCAGGAGTCTGGGATTTTAAAATGAGTTTCTTTGATAGTGTATCCGAAAAAGATGAAGTGTAACGACACTATCAGTGAAGTGATTCGTGAACAGATCTCAGGTATCCTTTTGGAATGACTAAATGGTGTTACACAAAAGCAAACTGCATGCTCAACATGACCTGCAGAAATATTAGATTCAAGGAAAAATTAATAAATGACTGTGCCACGAAAGGGGAGAGAAACTGTGTGAGAAGTGCAAAGATAATATATGGAAACTCTAATAGGGTTATGATTTTTTAGAAAGTAAAACAATCCAAAACATTACCAATGGCAGTTTATCATAGATGGCTATGCTGTATATGGCAAAACATGTCAAAATGGCACAAGTAAATATACAAATTATACATATTCAAGAGCTTTTTGGAAGAAATGCTAAATAGAGCAAATGCATTCTTCGACAAATCCAGTAACTCCAGAGAACTCAAAAATTCCAGTGACTCCAGAGAGTTCAGCACTTCAGCCGAGTCTAAGAGAATGTTTTCATCATGAATCCCAATACCCTGACTGATTGGGAGATTAGTACCATAGACTGCTGAATTCAATCATTTTTCCATTTGGTCAAAAACTATTGCTAGTGAGTTCATTCACCCATGTAGGCAATCGCCAAAATTTCAAGATATTTTTTTGGCTGAGGACATATGTGGAATCAATTAAATCTGAATCCCGGTAGGCCCAACCCAGGGATTTTCCAGGTCAAAGTTAATTCCTAAGAATTTCCTGAATGGCAAATGTGAACAAAACCAGAACAATAAACAAGATATGCTATTTCTGCCTGAGTGTTCTTAAATTACATTAAGTCTTAACCTGGGAGATTTCCCCAACTGAATTCTATGGTCTACTCAACTCCAGATTTCTTTACTAATAAGCCTTGCCCCATCATTTTTACTTTAAACACCTGAAAAGATGTGAATGTGCTAGCTATATTGTCATTTGTATTAGACACTCAATTTATGGTCTGTGTTCTCCCCTGTTTCTCCGTTATCTCCCATCTTGAAATTTACTGTACACAACTCTTCTCATCTCAGGCTCATTTCTGGTTTGATTTTCATGGGCTTCTGTGTTTGACCTCATTTATTCGCTCATTACTGAACCCACATTAATCAAGTTCTGGGTCACGTGAGCTGGAGCCCATCTCTGACCTGAAGGGTGCCAAATCCCATTTCTTAACTCTGCTCTATTTCAATTTCTGTACAATCATATCTTTCATATCTGTCATTTTATTTTTCATACTTTGATGACTATCTATTTCTCTACTATGCTTATCTTCAGTTCTAAACTCTCTTTTGCACTGCATTATTACTGCACCACAGTCCTTTTCTCTCCTTATCCAGCATTAGGTTTAGAGTTTAAAAAGCCACAATAATTCCCAATAATGCAAATAGTGTGGAGTGCTACTCTAGTATGCCCCATGCGGAGCATTCCATTAACACTGCTGGGAACTGGAGCATTAATAGCCTGCAGAGATTTGCAATTTTCTTTGCAATCTCTGTCAAGTTAATCCAAATTCTCTGTATACTAAATAGAATTCATTACATTTAATGCTTGCCTTGTGAATATAAATAAAAAGGATAACTGATGCACTTTATATTCAACAATGTAATCCCTTTTGTGCATTTAATGTAATCATTCTCGCAATTGTTCATTTTTACTGGTAAAAAAAAATAATGTTTTGACTACTTGTCAAATATGAAGTGTTTAAACCCACATGGTTAAGTTGAAGTATTTGTGTAACTTTACTGATTGCTGTACTCTTATCATAAGGATAACATGATTGTGAGTTAAATCCTATTTACAGTAAAGAAAAGAATCAAGATGCAGAGAGCTTCAGGTGAGAGGGATACTGAGTTTGGAATCCATTCAAAAAACTTGTAATGGTCTGTTAAACTAATAATGGTAGTCTGATTAAATATCCCTAAGTGTATCAGAGGTCTATGCCCCCTTTAATAGGTTCAAAAGACTCTCAGCCTTGTTGGCAGAAGTGACAGTATGTGCCAGTGCAACAAGGGCCCCCAACCTATTTGCAGGGACAACTTATGCTTTTCCTTGTGTAGGCTGAAGCAATGGAGACGTAAGGGATTAGTCAGCAAAGGAGCAGTGCCTGCTTCTGTAAGCCCCTAATTAGTGAACAACACTGCTCTTTGGCCGCAGGTCCTTAGGTACATGACTTCAAGTGACTAACAGTTCTGATTAACTCTTAAAGCCAGCAGATCACTGTTGAAATGTTTCTATAAATAAAAAAGAGGCTTGAGCACCTCCGATTAGTGACATGTAACCTAGCAACTTGTAACAAGACAGACCCCCTCGTGTCTGTGCTTTGCAGTCTTCAGTAAAATCACTCTACTCTTTGTTGTCCATTCTCCCACAATTAAGAAAGCGAGCTGTCTAGTGCAACTTGTGCAAAAGGTTTTCAATATAACGGTGCATTGGATCTAAGTGGACTTCTAGTGTGCCAAAGAGCTTCTGAGACCAGTCAGCATTTGGGGAGGATGCAGAAGTGGTGCAGAGCTAAAAGTACCTAGGGATTCACATAAACTGTCAACTGGACTGGTCTGACAACACAGTGGAGCTGTACAAGAAGGGCCAGAGCAGACACTCAGGCCTTTTGATGTGTGCAGCAAGCTGCTAGGGGTGTTCTACCAGACCATAGTAGCATGTGGGGAAGTGACCTGAGCTTGAAAAAGCACAATATCTGAACTAACTTATTAGGGAAGTTTGCTCCATTACAGGGTGAACCCTGGACACACTGGAAGCTGTTTTGGAAAAGAGGATGATGGCAAAATTGGATGCCACCATAAACAAATCCCCTCTCGGAGGTGCTCTCTTTGAGCACTATTAGCCACTGACGTATTTTGCCACAGTGTGCTAAGACAAGTCTCTGGGGGTCCTCTAGGGAAGCACTTGACTTTGAGTTATTTTCCTCTTTTTTTACCTTAAGTTTAAACGTGTTACTTATTTTTGAACTTTGATCTGAATTAATATATAACTGTATAATTTTTACAAATGAAAGCATGGGCATTTAGGCTTTCTATTTTTTATTCCATATAAAACCACATGACTATTCTTGTATTAAAAAATATTAAGCAAGCATTTGACATACTGTACATGAAAAATAAAAGACACAGACTGACACAAAAGAACTATAGGTAATCCCTTATTAAATGCAATACTGAGGGTGGGAGTTGGGGCTTAAAGAAATATAATCTTCAGTTGTGCTTAATAAACATTCTAGTACATTAACAACTGAAGACCGAAAAAATGGCAGTAATATTATTAGTGGGGGGCTCTAACCATAATGTACCAGGTTTTGCTGGACCTTGGCTTGAAAAACATTAGGAGAACCTGGCTTAAACAATTGACTACAAAACTGTATAGCAATTATATTCCTCTCTGTGAGTATATGTACAGTCATGGCCGAAATTATCGGCACCCCTGGAATTTTCCCAGAAAATGCACCATTTCTCCCAGAAAATTGTTGCAGTTACAAATGTTTTGGTATACACATGTTTATTTCCTTATTGTGCATTGGAACAACATAAAAAACAGAGAAAAAAGCCAAATCTGACATCATGTCACACAGAACTCCAAAAATGGGCCAGACAAAATTATTGGCACCTTTTCAAAATTGTGGGTAAATCGTTTTATTTCAAGCATATGATGCTCGTTTGAACTCACCTGTGGCAAGAAACAGGTGCTGGCAATATAGCGATCACACCTGAAGCCAGTTAAAATGGAAAAAAGCTGACTCAACCTTTCTCTTGTGTGTCTGAGTGTGCCACACTAAGCTTGGAGAACAGAAAGAAGAGCAGAGAATTGTCTGAAGACTTGAGAACAAAAATTGTGGAAAAATATCAACAATCTTAAGGCTACACGTCCATCTCCAGAGATCTTCATGTTCCTTTGTCCACTGTGCTTTTGATATAATCAAAAAGTTCACAACACATGGCACTGTAGCTAATCTCCCTGGACGTGGACGGAAGAGAAAAATTGATAAAAGACTGCAACGAAGGATAGTCCGAATGGTGGATAAACAACCCCCACATTTTCAAGCTGTTCTGCAGACTCAGGGTGCAACAGTGTCAGCTCAAACTATCCGTTAATATCTGAACGAAATGAAACACTATGGCAGGAGAGCCAGGAGGACCACCCTGCTGACACAGAAACATAAAAAAGCCAGACTGGAGTTTGCCAAAATGTACTTGAGGAAGCCAAAATCCTTCTGTGCGAACGTCTTGTGGACAGATCAGACCAAGGTAGAGCTTTTTGGTAAAGCTCATCATTCTACTGTTTACAGAAAACGGAATGAGACCTATGAAGAAAAGAATATAGTACCTACAGTCGAACAAGGTGGAGGTTCTAAGATGTTTTGCTGCCTCTGGCACTGGATGCCTTGACTCTGTGCAAGGCATCATGAAATCTGAAGACTACCAAAAGATATTGGGGTGCAATGTAGGGCCCAGCATCAGAAAGTTGGGTGTGCGTCAGAGATCATGGGTGTTCCAGCAGGACAATGACCCCAAACATACCTCTAAAAGAACCCAGAAATGGTTGAAGACAAAGTGCTGGAGAGTTCTGAAGTGGCCAGCAATGAGTCCGGATCAAAATCCAATTGAGCACTTATGGAGAGATCTCAAAATTGCTGTTGGGAGAAGGTGCCCTTCAAATCTGAGAGACCTTGAGCAGTTTGCAAAAAAAGAGTGGTCGGATATTCCAGGTGAGAGGTGTAACAAGCTTGTTGATGGTTATAGGAAGCGCTTGATTTCAGTTATTTTTTCCAAAGGGCGTGCAACTAAATATTAAGTTGAGGGTGCCAATAATTTTGTCCAGCCCCGTTTTTGAGTTTTGTGTGAAATGATGTCAGATTTGACTTTTTTTCTCTGTTTTTTGTGTTGTTCCAATGCACATAAAGGAAATAAACATGTGTATACTAAAACATTTGTAATTACAACTATTTTCTGGGAGAAATGGTGCATTTTCTGGGAAAATTCCAGACGTGCCGATAATGTCGGCCATGACTGTACACTGTCTGTGCTCCATTTTGAAATATCATAAACATTAGAACATTACAAAAATTGTTATGGGAGCAGGTCATTCAGCCCAACAAGCTACTCCTCCAGTCCATTCTTCCTTGTATAATTTGCAGTAACATTACTGATCATCAGCAGATTACAAAACTGTGAAAGAAATAAATGAGAAGAGGAAAAAGGATTTCTTTTAACTAAGTCCATCATAAATTGTTTTTTAATATACAATGCTACTTGCAGACTCTTCCTATCATTTTTAATTCCTCTTCCTCTAAATAATAACTTTGTTAGAAACCTGTCAGATGCATGTGCTCGGGGGTCAGCTTAAGGTTTCAGATAATTGCAATTTCTCACGAGACGCCAGAGGGAGCTGTTGATTGATGCCTGTTTTCTTCCTCTCTCTACAAACCGGAATACTGATGGTCACTTCTGGTGCCTGCCTGCCTGGACCCACCTCTTCCTGCCAAGACTGGAATCTCTGCCATCAGGTGTAGTCTATTTGGAGACTCGTGTCTATGTGACATTTTCTTTTTTTTCATTTTTTGTTTATAATATATAGGGTTTGCTGTCAGGGCTCCAAAACGTTTTTTGTTACAAACTGTAAACTGAAAAAGGAGAAGACCTGGGACACAAGGGAATCCCCGTCTGTTAACAAATTTAGTTGTATGAAAATGTGCAAAACAAATAGTTCCCCATATTAGCAGTACAGCAAGATGAGATGTTGCAGCCACAATTTGTGTATTTGTATCATGTGTATTTAGTATTACTTCAAAAATAATATATTGTGGCATTATATTAATTATTTATCAATTCTTTTGTATGTACCTTGTGTAACATGAGCCTAAAGGGAAGGGATTCTCTGACTAGTGGGGTCGCTAAGAGCATGCAGGGGATATGCACCATCAGAGGAGGTGACACCCAAATGACTGTCTATAAAATTTTTGTGCAGTGCGTGCAGGTTAAAATCAACAAGGGGGCACCCTCTCCCTGTCTGATAAAACAATTGAGTGTCCTTGTGCCATTAATATTGAGAATTATTATGACCAACTGTCTGTTAGGGTGCTCTATTCATCAAGTCACCCAGGGACAACCGAGGGTCTTAATCCAGTCTTGGTTACTACACTGGGTGACACCTGCCCAAGCGATGCCACTTCCTCTAATGCTGCCGCTGGAAGGCCATCTCCTGTGCTATTTAAGAACCAAGCAGCCATCTTTTGTCTACTGGGGCAGTAGCATTAACTTTCTGTCTTTTGGCTCTTCTTAGGATTCATAAATAAGGTGATTTTATTTCTTTGGATTTCTGCTTTTCTGGTCATGGGCTTGGTTATGGTTTAAGGATTAGGATTTTTGGAATCAAAGACTGTGTTTGCCTTTTAGGTTTTTCTTTTTGCATTTTTGCTTTGTTTTCTGCCTTTAGAATACTTTTTTATTAACAAACCTTTAAAATATAAAAACTGCAGTTTTCACATTTTGGACCAGGGGTTTTATGGTTATTGTCCTCCAATTTGGAAATTCTGAAATGGGAAGCTTTATCAGTTTAATTTGGCCTCTTTTCATGTTTTGTGTAAGCCTTTGGTCATCAGGCCTAATTTGAAGTCTGGGGGTCTGAGTTTGTAGGCAAGGCCTTATTATGAACAGGGGAATGTAAGACTACAAATAATAAACCACAACCTTTCTTACGTAGATCCTGTCTGAAGAACCCTCCAGAGTGGCACACTTGTATAGAACAATCTAGATGAGAACAGCCCAACATAGCTTGCCACCTCTATTTACTTAATTCTTCCAAAATAGCATCAAGTCTAGCTTTGAAGGTTCACAAAGTCCTAGTGTCTACCATGATACTTGGCAACTTATTCCATGTGTCTATGGTTCTCTGTGTTAAGAAAAAATGTATGCATTGGAGTAGCTCTTTGTTAAAAAAAAATGGGCAGAGCAGAAAAGCACTGTTAAGGTGAAAACCTAAAAACTAATTTATTTAAAATTAGAAAAAGGCTGGGAAGTAAATGAGCGATAAACATAAAACAATCAAGTGACAAAATTCAGAATTTGCTAGATTATTTAAGCAGATGTAAATCTTACAGACCAGAATATGTTCCCCCACTATCTTTTATCCTTCAGAAATAACTGGTCCACTAGGTTGTTTCATATGAACAGACAGACAGACGGACATAATGATTGGATGCTTTTAAATGTTTTGTGAACACTCCTGAAGCTATGATTGCTGAATGGTCAGATCTGAAGCTTTAATCTTAATTTCACAGCGTAAGCTCTTATAAAAGATGTGTTATTTTTCATATAAATTTTGTATACCTCACAGTTAAAGTCTGCAGTGGACCTTGCAGTGCGTATGTCTCTGTTATATGCCATTTGGTATGAGATTCATAAAAGTAGCATTAATGTTTGTGAGGCCCCATCTATTGGAACAACAAATGCAATGCATTTTTTTACTAAAAATGTTTGTAATGCGCCATGTTTTGGAATGATAGACACATAACAACCGGATGGATACAGAAACACACAGACACTCATACCTTATTAAAGTGGCTGTTATATTTGACATATATCTCACAAGTATTAACCTTTTTAAAAACGAAGATAATTTAGCCATTCTTTTGCATTTTCTATCATTTCAATACTGCACCATCTACTGTATATAATATTCTTCTTTTCTTTCTGGTGACCCTCTTGGTTTTGATGATTTGACTCTTCCAGTACACCTTTCATTTCATTTACATATACTTTTGAGAGTTTCCTGGCACACAAACTCAATGGATCTGTAACTACTTACTTCCCACAATTCTCAGCTTTTTTAGTTAAAAACTAAGTATTCTTTCTGGCAGAGTTTCAGTCATCTTGTCATCTACTAAAGTTTCTCCTCACACATCTTCTGTATTGTTTCTTTTTAATCTTCCAAATTATTACACCCCACTGACCTACTCTTCGTTACACATTTTCACATTTTTTTTTTACTTCTATAACCACATCTTATTTCTATGTCTCCATACAGAACGTGTCTATGTGCTTTTCTTCATTTTAATATCATGGGTAGCTGTTGTCCAAAACAACAGTATCTGGAGCTTGGCAACAACCAGTTCTAGAAACACATACCAATCTCAAAACTGTCATGCAGACACTCACACTAATTTATACCAGACAACTTTAGGATTGCCAGTTAACCCAGTGTGCTCCTCTTTGGGATCGGGGGAAGATGTAATTCCTTATGAAAACCCAGACAAATGCAGCTGCATGCTCTACACAGGCAGTGCGTCAAATCCTGGTTGGTGGAGCTGTGAGGCAAATAAACATTGCACTACCTCATCATTATCCTGCATTTATTGGGGTTTTTCATTTTCACAAACACTTGCTGTAGAACATCTTCAAGGTAAAATAAAATGACTGATGTTTGCAAACTATTCAGCAAAGCTGTCAACTGTAGAAATGTCCTCAATTGTTTAACAACTAGTAATGTAGTGTATAGCAGATAGTCGAAAGCATATGAACTGGACACATAGCACTCAGTAGATGAGAAGACGGAGTTTGTTCTGTGGGGTCTTAGATTAGTGGAAACAGTAAAGATGAATTATTGATTACACTTTTATCTCATCTCGTTCTAAATATTAATTATCCCCTGATCATGTATGTAGTAGCAGATGCCTGGATGCAAACCCTAATCCAATGACAAATACCACTCTTTAAAGCACTTGTGCTACACATACAGTTTAATTGCCATCTGCTCCATGCAGCTTGTTAAGCATTTGAAAATTTTTACAGTGGTATCTCTAAGATTAATGTTTAGTCCAACTGTCTTCTATTATTTTTTTAAACTGCTGTATTTTTCAGCTTTTCTGTAATCTGCTGCTTTTCTTTCCAGTGAAATTTTGCATCTCAGTTGTAACCGATAAACTAAGCTGCATGTAAACATGTCTACAGATACCTCATGGCTGACTGGATTGTCATATTCTTGACACATCTGCAAATTTGGTTTAATTGACTTTATTTAATATACAGAGGCATGTAAACATATTTAGTCCCCTTTAAAGGCATCATAATTTTGTACATGATAAAAAGATTTGTACACGTAATTATCCGTTTAGTATTTTAATGTGAACTCTTATGCTACGTCAGCGCATGCTCCCAACCTCTCTCTCTCTCTCTTATGCTGTAACAATACATTTCCAAAGTCAAACTAAACCATTTTCTGGAGTTATTTAACTTAAAAAGAAAAACTCAAAAGTTAGTGTTTACATAAGCATTTAAACCTCTGTGCTTTGGAAGCTCCAGGTTTGCACAAATGACAAATTAATCACAAATGACACAAAAGTGACAGTCATTTTACCATAATTAGGTACTACTTGTGAGTTCTTTATATGTCTTTGGATAGAAAAAGCACCCTTTTTAAGAGCCATAGTCTTTGTTGGACAATCACTACAAAAATTAAGATAAGAGGAGCATTCTGCTGATGTGAGAAACAAAGTAGGAAATGGCTATAAAAAATATCAAAGAGTCTGAATGTCCTATTAAATACTGTTGGATCCATCATCAGAAAGTAGAAGGTTCATCACAGCACTCAGACATTTACTAGAACAGGCTGCCTCTCAAAACTGTACATCAGAGCAAGACGTTGACTGGAGAGGCCACTAAAAATCCAACCATCACTCTCAGAGGTCTGCAATGCTTTTTGGCTAAACCTGAAGTGAAGGTGCATGGGTCCACAATTTCAAGAGCTCTCCATAAAACAGGCCTCTACAGGAGGGTAGAAAGAAAGAAGCCATTCCTTAAGAAGGTTCACACAATAGCATGTATGGTATTTGCTACAAAGAAAGACTCAGTTAAGAAGGTTTTATGATCAAATGAGACCAAAACTGAACTCTTTGACCAGACTTCAAAGAGGAATGTGTGGTGTAAAACTAATGTTGCCCAAACATCACACCTACAGTGAAATATGGTGGTGGAAACATCATGCTTTGGGATGCTTTTCATGTGCTAGGACTGTGAATCTTTTCAGAGTTGAAGGGTCAATGTATGGACAAAAATAACACACAATATTGCAAAGGAATTTATTCCAGTCTGTTATGAACCAACGACTCCAGAGAAGATTAATCTTTTAAGATGACAATAACTCTAAGCATAAGGCCAAAATGTCAATGGAATGGCTCAAAAACAGAAATGTGAATACACTGATCTTAACCCTATTGAGAACTGTGGCACTATTTCAAACCTGCTGTCCAAAGGCGCCATCATACACAACCTAGAGGATCTCTACAAATTCTGCCAAGAAGAATAGGGAAGAATCACTCCTGCAAAACTGGTACATACTTACCCCCAAAAAATGAAGGTAGTTAGCAAAAGGTATTAATATGTAGGGCTTGAACAAACACTATGCAAACACTAACTTTGGATTTTTTTTTCTTCAGTTAAATATCTACTGAAAATGGTTTATTTTGACTTTGGAAATATATCGTTACGGTCTAAGAGGTAGAGAGGTTGAAAGCATGCGCTGACATAGTATAAGAGTTCAATTGTGTATATGTGTACAAATATTTTGTCATGATTATGCCTTTTATGAGGATTTAATACTTTTGCACACCACTGTAGGGCTAAATAGAACTCATCAGTACCTTTTAACATTGTTTTCTTACCATTTCACCTTTAACTTTTAACCACTTCATTTGCATTCCATTACTTTTATCCTGTTTCTAGATTTCACTGTTTTGTTTATAAAATACCTTACATTCATCCTCTGATTCTCATTGTTTTCTTTCCTTCTTTAAAACCACACTTTCTATAAAAGATTTACTTTAATAATCATTGCATATTCTTTCATATTCTTTTTCTACACCTGCCCACATGATCCACACCATTCTTTTCTTGTATTACACAGTGGTTACACAGTGTAAAATAAGCATAAAGAGCACAAATAAAGGTTTTTTCTGTCACCCCATATACTTTTCAAGCAAACTAATGGTCTTTACAGACTGAGTTCAAAACAGATCTGAATACGATAGAGAAGATGGAAAGTATATGTTGAGTTGGCATGGAGGGGCGGGGCCAGAAGCATATGAACCGGAAGTGACATCAGCAAAACCAGGAGTGACATTTGTGGAACCGGAAGTGATGTCAGATAACTTGAGTGGCTTTGGCTCAGCACCAAGACCAGTGTTCAAAGTTTGACTATGGTGTCTATTTTGAACATTGTGGTCTTACCACGCCCCTGCCAACCACGTAGCCCAAATATTTGTCCTCAGTTAATCCAAAGTAATGTCACTTTGGATTTATACAGAGCCCAGCCTCACCTAGTGTATGGAGCACATCACAGACCTGCTGAAGATATTCCTTCCATGTGCTGGAATAGATGACAATATCATCCAGATTGGCAGCATTGTACCTGTTACAGGGACATAGCACTTTATCCACCATGGTGGAAAGTCGCCAGCGCCCCATGTAACCTAAATGGAAGGGAATGATATTGCCAGTGTCCACTAGTGGTGCTAAACATTAAAGAGTCCATTAAAAGAACCTGCCAATACCCTTTCCTTATGTCAAGAGTGGTCAAGCATTCTGCCTTACTGAGACGCTAGAGAAAGTCATCCACTTGTGGCATTCGATAGGCGTCAAATTGGGAAATCTGATTAAGCCAATGGAAGTCATTGCAAAATTTCCAACATCTTTCTGGCTTGGGAACTAAGACAATGGGACAGTACCAGAGATTATGACTCTCCTGAATTACACCTAAATCCAGCATATGCTTGATTTCAAGTTCCACCTCAGCTTGTCTTGCCTCCAGAGGTCAATAAGGGCATTCTCAGACAATCGCCCCGGGTTCAGTCATAATGTCATGTACAACCAAAGAGGTCCATCCAGGTTTCTCCATTACCACCTCCGGGACAGACAGGATAACTGCTTACAGCTCCTGCCGCTGTTTGGCTGTCAAATTGATGCCTAAGTACAGGACCAATTTGTGAGTAAATAGAGAATGGAGCTGAGCAGAGTGGGGACTTGGTTCCCTTTCCTTCCATAGTTTTAACAAGTTGATGTGATACCCCTCTTCATTCAGTTAGTGATTTGGCTTTCTCACCAAATAGTCAATGGGACCCCATCTCTCTTCAACTTCATAAAGGCACTGCCAATGAACCAATAATTTAGAGTGGGAAGTGGGGACCAGTACCATGATGTGGTCTCCAGGACAGAACACCCAGAGAGAATGTGCCATGGTTATAGCAACCGGCTTGTGCTGCTTGCGCCTTTACCATGTGTTCTTTTACAATAGGTTTGATTTTCATGAATCTATCAAATAATTGCGCAATATATTAACCTATATATTTGTAGAAATGAGGGTCTCTTCCTCCCATCCTTCTTTTAAGATGTCCAATAAGCCCAGAGGCTGTCGCCCATACAATAGATCAAAAGGGAAGAAGTCAGTAGTGGCTTGTGGAACTTCCCAGTAGACAAATAATACAAGTTGGAATAACTGATCCCAGTTCCTCCCATCCTTACTGACCACCTGGCGTAGCATTTGTTTGAGGGTTGGATTGAACCACTAGATAGTGATCTTGAGTAATCTGGCAACTTTCCTAAATATCTCCGAGGTAAAAGGCATCCCCTGGTCTGTTAAGACTTTTTTGGGGATGCCAACATGCGCAAAGACCCCTAACAATTACCGTGTGATAATTTTAGAAGTGGCTGTTCGCAATGGGATATCCTCCGGATAACAAGTAGCATAATCCACAAGGACTAAAATATATTTATGTCCTGCAGCTGAGGGTTCAAGGGGTTCCACAATGTCAACCTCTACGTGCTCAAAGTGAATATCAACCTGGAGGATGAGGATTAGAGGAGCACGGTCCTGTCTAGGAATCTGTTGTAATGGATACAATGAGGCTATTAGAAATAAACTGGATGCATTAGGATTAAAAGTCAAGATGGAGGTAAAAATCTTAGGGGTAATTGTTGACTGTAATCTGAATTTTAAATCGCATATTAATCAGATCACTAGGACAGCATTTTTTCACTTAAGAAATATAGCTAAGTTAGACCTCTTATATCACTGAAAGATGCTGAGAAATTAGTTCACGCGTTTGTTTTCAGTCGACTAGATTACTGTAACGCACTCCTCTCAGGACTACCCAAAAAAGACATAAATTGTTTGCAACTAGTGCAGAATGCAGCTGCTAGAATCCTAACTAGGCAAAGAAAATCCGAGCACATTTCTCCAGTTTTGATGTCACTACACTGGTTACCTGTGTCATTCAGGATTGACTTTAAAATTCTGCTCATGGTTTATAAAGCCTTAAATAATCTCGCCCCATCTTATATATCGGAATGTCTGACACCTTATATTCCAAATCGTAACCTCAGATCCTCAAATGAGTATCTCCTTAGAATTCCAAGAACAAAACTTAAAAGTGGTGAGGTGGCCTTCTGCTGTTATGCACCTAAAATCTGGAATAGCCTGCCAATAGGAATTCGCCAGGCTGATACGGTGGAGCACTTTAAAAAAAACTGCTGAAAACACATTTTAACATGGCTTTCTCATAATTTCACTGTAATCAAAATCGTGATACTCTATATCTCCAACTCATTATAATAACTATTCATGGTGGCTGTAAAATCTTTACTAACCACTACTCTCTCTTCTGTTTCCCTTTACGGTATCCTTTTATCTTTTATCTACTCAAAGCACCGTGATATTCCAACAATAATGGATGGATTAAAAGCCAGAAGTCTGTATGACCATCAACATCAAGTGACTCCTTGAGAACCCTAATTACAAAAAGGACTATTTCATTTATGTTAGGTAGAATGCCTAGAGGGGACTGGGCGGTCCCGTGGCCTGAAAGCCCTGCAGATTTTATTTTTTTCTCCAGCCGTCTGGAATTTTTTTCTGTTTTTTCTGTCCACCCTGGCCATCGGATCTTACTCCTTTTTTATGTTAACTAATGTTGTCTTATTTTAATTTCTTATTTTGTCTTTTATTTTTCTTTTCTTCAGCGTGTAAAGCACTTTGAGCTACTTTTTGTATGAAAATGTGTATATAAATAAATGTTGTTGTTGTTGTAATTGGCATGCTGGACAGACAGCACAAAAGAGACTGACCCTGGCCAATAGAATTGGAGCTTGGTTCACTCAAGTGTGTTTTCAGCTCCCAACTGGGTGCCTAGGAGGTGGACGTTCACTAGTTCTGCTGAACTAGCAAATCGATCTCACCTCTTCCTCATGTTCAGCTATCTGATAAAGAAGATCACTATTAAGTACAAAGTGTGTCACCTGTGGCATGGGATGGTGCATGTGTTGGCCGTTTACCAAAACTTCTGCATTTTTAGCAAACATAAGGGAATCATCATTCCAATTTTCTCTTTAAAAAAGGCTGGTGTTTGCCTACAATGAAAATGTAATAAAGAAAGAGGATTGGGACTGACCTCAATGGGTGTGGATTGCAACCCCGATGGCCCAGCTTCAGTCGGTAGAACGTCATCCTGAGGCATCAGAGCATACTGGATGGTCACATGACTCCTCTTAGTGCCTGGCAGCGAACACGGCGTGGAAACAGCTTGTGACAGAATTCCTCCATCCATAACAAGGCCCAAAGTATTTTCAGGAGTGGGATGTGCTATACCACTTTTACTGTCTGACCAGTCTTGCCCCAGTATCCCTGAATATGGTGGATTTCAGAGGACAGCAACTCAGATCATCCATATGACTCCTCTGTAGCTGATAACACGAGGATGACCTGTACAATCAAGTTTCACCATACATGTCAGACTGGTTTTCCAAGTGAGCCACTGTCACAGAAGCACAAACTCATCAGCGATAATAGAAATGTTACTACTGGAATCAATTAATGCTGTAACCCAATGCCCATTTACTAATACCCCTCCTGTAAAGGGAAAAGATAATGGGTAAGCAACTGCACATTACCTTCCCCCATTAGCTAACATGCATCCCTTGGCTCGTCAAGGTAGGCAGTTGGGGATTGTATTCCCAGCCTCTTTACACTTAAAACAACGTTAGTCAGGCATGTGGTTCTCTTTTGGCTTCACTTCAGTCTCTGTGTCATGCTGAAGTGTCTCAAGGTGGGCATCACACCCTGTCCAGGTTTGACGAAGAGACTATTCTGCATGCTTATTTTGCATGGTTGCCCTATGTTACTCAAGTGTGTCTACAAAGGCTTCCATGTTGTTAAATTTTTGCCTCCGGACAGGACAGGCTGGGAAGTGCAGGAGGGCATTCACCAAGACTTTGAGACATTTATGTCTGGCCTTAACCATCTGCCCACGTTGACTCATATGTCAGCGTGAGCTTGATGGCCTCTCTGGGTTCTCTGCTGATTTCAGAGCTGCCATACCTTTTCAACACCTCTGCTTTTAGTGTGTCATAATTGGAGGTGGTCTGCTTATCAAGGTCATATTAAGTCCACTGTGCCTCACCCTTCAAGAATGGTGCTAGTATGTTTGCCCACTTTGCTCGTTTCCAATGGTGTCTGGAGGCGTTATGCTGAAATAAAAGAAAATATGATTCAATAAGTTATTCAGTAATGGTAATAATACCTTTGATGGAGCCCATGATTGGTCCTGTCAGACAGCAACTTGTGATTGGTTACACACCTCACTCTCACCAAGCTGTGTCCTCTGTTTGTTGATCTGGATCCGCAAGGACTGGATCTTTTCTGCCATGTTGATAATAATGGTAGAAATGTCTTGCTGTTCAGTCATTTTCCAGCAAAATCCAGCAGACTGTGCCACCGTGAAATGAACACAAAAAGCACAGATAAAGGTTTGGTGATTACCCCAAACCTTTATCTGTGCTTTTTGTGTTCATTTCACGCCCCTGTATACGTGACAAGCAAGTTGAAAATAACGGTAAGTACAGATTGAGTTCAAAACAGAACTGAATACACTAGACAAAATACCAGTTATATGGTGAGTTGGGTCCAGAGGCACAGGAAGTGGTATCAATGGAACTGGAAGTGATGTCAGAGGACTCGAGTTCAGTCTACTGGTCTACAAAGGGAAAATGAGAGAAAAGATTAGTGGGCAGCACCAGCCCCTGGTTTGGCATGGAAGTACAATTATTTGAGCCTTTAACCTGTTTCCCATGCATAGGCGTGGGTCAACAGGTAAATTCTAATGCAGTACTGTCTTTTCTTTTTAATCAAAAAACATGTATTTATTTTCAATACATTACTATATCTTTTTGCTTTCTGTATGCTTGAAACCATAAGATGTTATAGTCAAAAGATAAAAAACAATCCTTTAATATGTTGAGATTGTTTCTTTGCACCATGTAAACCCATTGGTGATATTTCCCACACTCCTATAGAGTATATATAGAATAATTCAAAATTTTGATTAGTTTCCCATAACCCTTTAGAAGTTTAATCTATTTTTCACTTTTCATTTCTCTTTTCCAAAACAAAAAACAATAAAAAGCCCCCACAACACTCCATGATATGGTAATGTAGTTTATTATATTTTGAGAATGTCCTGACTGTCATGTTTTCATCTGCTTTGTCTATATCCTCAAAGGGCTGTTTTCATTATACACCTACTGTAAATTAATTTAACTCAACATGAACATATTTGCTGGCTTTACATAGTTATTTCTAGCAATACTGACAACATTACTTGGATATTACAATAACATATTTAATTTACAGTGAAATAATGCCAACAGATTTCATTCCATTAAACAGAGGCATAATTAGTCTTGAGGGCTGTTGCTATTATCCACCTACCCTGAGTTAATTTTACTGAAAATAAATAAAATTTTATGCTCAAAGAATGCATAAATGTATGAAGTTCATATCGTTTTAAATAAAGTTGTTCTGTTTATTTATATAGTGACTTTGCACACCATGTTGCCTTGGAGACTTTTTCCCCAGATTACATTATTTTTGATTACTCAGTAAAAATAATTTGGAGTGGGTTCATAGAAATATTGACATATTGAGTATTATGTATTTGTGTAAAGAAATGTAACAAAGGGATGGACATTTTATGGGAAAAGGTTACAAAGGATTTCAAGAGATCCCCTACAACTTTGTACAGTTAGAATGAAATTAAAGACTACTAGTAAACTTATATTTTATGTTTTATTATGACTGCAATACGTCTTGTTTGGTTGTGGACACTAATTTATTTAGTTTGCTTTGGAAACTCCCAAATCTGTTAAACATTGTACATCACAAAAAGATTCTGTGAGACAACACAGTTACTATGTCTTTGATTACATTTAAAGTCATTGGGAAGTTTTTATCTAACACAAAAATGTGTAAACCATTAAAAATTCAAACTATAAAAGCAGTAATTGTATATTCAAAATGTACTTTGGTGATTTAGAAGAAATAACCCAGCCACAGGGGATGCACAAACTAGTGTGTTTCTTCGTGCCGGTCCTAAATCTGGATAATGAGCAGATGGAAAGAGTACTTTGAGAGGCTTATGAATGAAGAGAACAAGAGTGAGAGAAGAGGTTGGTTGATGTGGAGATAGTGAATCAGGAAGTGCAACAGATTAGCAAGGAGGAAGTAAGGACAGGTATGAAGAGGATGAAGACTGGAAAAGCCATTGGTCGAGATGACATACCTGTGGAAGCATGGAGGTGTTTAGGAGAGATGGCAGTGGAGTTTTTAACCAGATTGTTTAAAGGAATCTTGGAAAGTGAGAGGATGCCTGAGGAATGGAGAAGTGTACTGGTGCCGATATTTAAGAATGAGAGGGATGTGCAGGTCTGTAGTAACTACAGGGGGATAAAATTGATGAGCCACAGCATGAAGTTATGGGAAAGAGTAGTGGAAGCTAGGTTAAGAAGTGAGGTGACGATTAGTGAGCAGCAGTATGATTTCATGCCAAAAAGAGCACCATACAGTAGATGTGATGTTTGGGTGTTGATGGAGAAGTATAGAGAAGGCCAGAAGGAGTTGCATTACGTCTTTGTGGACCTGGAGAAAGCATATGACAGGGTGCCTCGAGAGGAGCTGTGGTATTGTATGAGGAAGTTGGAAGTGGCAGAGAAGTATGTAAGAGTTGTAAAGGATATGTACGAGGGAAGTGTGACTGTGGTGAGGTCTGCGGTAGGAGTGATGGATGCATTCAAGTTGGAGGTGGGATTACATCAGGGATCAGCTCTGAGCCCTTTCTTATTTGCAATGGTGATGGACAGGTTGACAGACAAGATTAGACAGGAGTCCCTGTGGACTATGATGTTTGTTGATGACATTGTGATCAGTAGCGATAGTAGGGAGCAGGTTGAGGAGACCCTGGAGAGGTGGAGATATGCTCTAGAGATGAGAGGAATGAAGGTCAGTAGGAACAAGACTGAATACATATGTGTAAATGAGAGGGAGGTCAGTGGAATCGTGAGGATACAGGGAGTACATCTGGCAAAGGTGGATGAATTTAAATACTTGGGATCAACAGGACAGAGTAATGGGGATTGTGGAAGAGAGATGAAAAAGAGAGTGCAGGCATGGAATGGGTGGAGAAAAGTGTCAGGATTACTTTGTGACAGACGGATATCAGCAAGAGTGAAAGGGAAGGTCTACAGGACGGTAGTGAGACCAGCTATGTTATATGGGTTGGAGACGATGGCACTGACCAGAAAGCAGGAGACACAGCTAGAGGTGGCAGAGTTAAAGATGATAACAATTGCATTGGGTGTGACGAGGATGGACAGGATTAGAAATGAGTACATTGGAGGGTCAGCTCAGGTTGGACAGATGGGAGACAAAGTCAGAGAGACGAGATTGTGTTAGTTTGGACATATGCAGAGGAGAGATGCTGAGTATACTGGGAGAAGGATGCTAAGGGTAGAGGTACCATGCAAGAGAAAAAGGGAAAGTCCTAAGAGAAGGTTTATGGATGTGGTGAGAGAGGACATGCAGGTGATGGGTGTAACAGAACAAGATGCAGAGGACAGAAAGATATGGAAGAAGATGATCCGCTGTGGCGACCCCTAATGGGAGCAGCCGAAAGAAGAAGAAGAAGGTGATTTAGAAGAAATGGTAGTTTTGCAGAAGGATTTTGTTTAAATTTGAACTACACCCTACATAACTGGTTACTGTAAAAATGGTAACAATTTAGTTTAGGTACTACAAAAATTCGAAGTACTCCTCCCACCACTGAGGAGGAGTACTTCGAAGACCTCCTCAATCCCACTAACATGCCTTCCAATGAGGAAGCAGAGCCTGGGGACTCTGAGGTGGGCTCTCCCATCTCTGGGACTGAAGTCACCGAGGTGGTCAAAAAACTCCTTGGTGGCAGGGCCCCGGGGTGGATGAGATACGCCCGAGTTCCTTAAGGCTCTGGATGTTGTAGGACTGTCTTGGTTGACACATCTCTGCAACATCGCATGGACATCGGGGACAGTGCCTCTGGATTGGCAGACCGGGGTGGTGGTCCCCCTCTTTAAAAAGGGGGACCGGAGGGTGTGTTCCAACTATAGAGGGATCACACTCCTCAGCCTCCCTGGAAAAGTCTATTCGGGGGTTCTGGAGAGGAGGGTCCGTCGGATAGTCGAACCTCGGATTCAGGAGGAACAGTGTGGTTTTCGTCCTGGTCGCGAAACAGTGGACCAGCTCTTCACCCTTAGCAGAGTCCTGGAGGGTGCATGGGAGTTTGCCCGACCGGTCTACATGTGTTTTGTGGACTTGGAAAAGGCATTCGACCGTGTCCCTCGGGAATCCTGTGGGGGTGCTCGGGAGTATGGGGTACGGACCCCTGATAAGAGCTGTTCGGTCTCTGTACAACCGGTGTCAGAGCTTGGTCCGCATTGCCGGCAGTAAGTCGAGCCCGTTTCCAGTGAGAGTTGGACTCCGCCAGGGCTGCCCTTTGTCACCGATTCTGTTCATAACTTTTATGGACAGAATTTCTAGGCGCAGCCAGGGTGTTGAAGGGGTCCGGTTTGGTGGACTCAGGATTGGGTCACTGCTTTTTGCAGATGATGTTGTCCTGTTTGCTTCATCAGGCCGTGATCTTCAGCTCTCTCTGGATCGGTTCGCAGCTGAGTGTGAAGCGGCTGGGATGAGAATCAGCACCTCCAAATCCAAGAGCATGGTCCTCAGCCGGAAAAGGGTGGAGTGCCCTCTCAGGGTTGGGGGAGAGATCCTGCCCCAAGTGGAGGAGTTCAAGTATCTCGGGGTCTTGTTCACGAGTGAGGGAAGAATGGAGCGTGAGATCGACAGGCGGATCGGTGCGGCATCCGCAGTGATGCGGGCTCTGCATCGGTCTGTCGTGGTGAAAAAGAGCTGAGCCGTAAGGCAAAGCTCTCAATTTACCAGTCGATCTACGCTCCTACCCTCACCTATGGTCATGAGCTATGGGTAGTGACCGAAAGAACGAGATCGCGAATACAAGCGGCTGAAATGAGTTTCCTCCACAGGGTGTCTGGGCTTTCCCTTAAAGATAGGGTGAGAAGCTCAGTCATCCGGGAGGGGCTCAGAGTAGAGCCGCTGCTCCTCCACATTGGGAGGAGTCAGATGAGGTGGCTCGGGCATCTGATCAGGATGCCTCCTGGGTGCCTCCCTGGTGAGGTGTTCCGGGCATGTCCAACCGGGAGGAGGCCCCGGGGAAGACCCAGGACACGCTGGAGGGACTATGTCTCCCGGCTGGCCTGGGAACGCTTTGGGATTCTCCCGAAGAGCTGGAAGAAGTGGCCGGGAGAGGGAAGTCTGGGCCTCTCTGCTTAAGCTGCTGCCCCCGCGACCCGACCTCGGATAAGCGGAAGAGGATGGATGGATGGATTGATGGATACTACAAAAATTCCTCTATTACTTAATTACTGTTATGTAACAAGACTTTGACAAAGGCTTCTTTGATCTTACTAAAATTTCGTGGCACCCTGTGTAGTGGCATGGTTGGCACCATACTACACAGTGGGCATCTTCTAGTTTGGGACCCAATGGGATCAGACTTGGGAGAAGTCAGACATGGAGACACAGATACAAAAAGGTAGTATTTACAAAAATAATAGTGGGTTTTATTTACATGTGCACAAAAACACAAAAATAATGTCCCAATATATATTTTTTTGCATATTTGCAGTGACTCACCAGTCCCAAAAATGAAAATAATCACAGACAAAATAAATTATATATACACAAAAACAGTAGTCTTGCTAAATAAAGAAAATATGTTCAGGAAGAAACTGTACAAAACACAGTCCAGTGAATCCACAAAAATATTTACAAGAAAAAACAAAAAGTGTATATACAAGGGTAAAAAAGTGCCACAAACCCAAAATCTATATAAACACCTCCACCAAAAACTAAAGTCTAACTAGGTGATATCTACATTTATACTTAAATACAAAAAATACAAAAACGGTACAAGTGGCTAGGTTTGGTATACTGTAAGATAAGCTATACCAACCACACTCTCCACCCGACTGAGTCCAAAAGACGAGTCCAAGAGGCAGGAAGTGCCTGTGATACCTGGGGTCATAACTTCCAGCCTATCCGGCGACACACCCTCTCTTTCCCCAATGGCAGCTTATGCCGTTACTTTCTGCACAAGTGCTATGCTCAGCCCCTGTAAGGCATGTACTAAATAGGCTAGCAGACACGAGTGCACCTATAGCATGCTTTACTTGGACAAGCCGATGCCTCCTTCGGAAAGTACCGGTAAGTGACTTTTCTTGGAACTTTCTTTTGGGATCCCCTCCTCTAAACAAATTGCATGCATGCCTAACAAACTAAATGCTACATACTTCTTGCTTTGTTCACAGCTGGGTAACACTTGCAATTGAGACACTTGCTTTTTTGACGGGCAGACACATGGTGTCCCCCAGGCCTGAACTGGACGTGTGCACAAGCTGTCACCAGCACCACACCTTTCGAACGTTCCGAAGTCAAAGTTAAAAATTCTTTGTACTTCAATTGCTTAAAACAGGTAAGTGTTTTCATTTTTTATTCCTATTTATACTGTATTCTTAGACCTTTTTTCTTTAAAGTAGTAATGCCTAACAGGAAGATTACCACACATTTACAAACCATCAGTAAAATGGCCATTCACCTTTGTGTAGTGTCGTATTTTGACATGCTGGTTAAATGAACTGTCAATAAGAAGAATTCATGGGTCTTATACTAAATATGTAATATTAGGAGAAGCAGGTCTCAGTTCAGCCACTTCAGACCAAACAACTGAAGTTGTTTTAGTAATCCATATTGCAGAGATGAATATGCATTTAATTCATGCTATATAAGTGTTAATAACACCAAAAGATGTGCTTGTTAATGTTTACTGATCCATAAGAGTAAGCGAGTAAAAGATTAATTTTACCTAAGCTAGTTTTATAGGCTTTCTTTCCGACCTGACTGTTTAATAAGAGACCAACCTAAGTCAATAAGAGATCTCATTTAATTTTTTGGCACGTTTTTATTTAGCCTTGTCAGGTCATTCCTTTAGTGTAGATTTTTCCATTTCCAAATAATTTTAACACTGAAGTGAGTTAGTAATTCACAGTCCTTCACTTTTAATCTTTTCAGTTTCCTTCCAAACATTTCATTAAACAAGACAGTTATGATGAATACACACAAATGAAAACATAAGTTGGATGTAGAATTGCTGGTTCCTTTGTCATCTGCATTTTATTGCTAATAAAGAGCAATTAAAAACTGTTGATTTGACATACAGTCAAATGGCTGGTCCTATAGTGAGCTGTAAGTCAGTGCATGACTGTAACAGAAAAGAAAAAATCTTAACATTACACACAAGCCACCTGAATAAACCAGAGTATCAGAGAATAAAATGAAAAATGGTATCTTGCAATATAAGTTTACCTTTCTTATATTGTATTTTACTGTTGCATGAATATATTTTATTAATACTGAGCTAGATATGAAATCCACAAAGAAGCCAATAAACAATCAAAAGTATTAAGAAATTTTTTTTAAGACTAAATTTTAGTTCTTGAGTAATTGTACTATTTGAGCAAGAGCTAAAATATTGTTAAATAGATACCTCCAGGATTATCAAGAACCGTAAATCCAAACACTTGCAGTAGTAATTATTTGACTTGAAGATCCACTTCTCTCTGTCATTCATTGGTCAAGAGTCCTGTCTTCAATTTAAAAAGTCCTTGAAATTTTTAAATGGCTGCATGAAACAATTTTTCATCCTTGCTGTTATTTAATTTTTACGCTGTTTGTCTTATTTAAGCATGTTTTATGAAAATGGTCTGACTATTATTCAGAATTTTTGTAATAATTTGCAAAATTGTATAAAGGTGCTATGTACTGTGAATAAAATTCTTGCTATTAAATTATTACTACAATTTCAGTAAATTGTGTGATAAAAAATGAACATTACATATAGAAAGTTTCCAATGCAGAAAACTATGTAAAATATGAAATTTAGCTCATACATTTAGACTTTTTTTTAATCTAGGCAAATTTCTGCTACTGTTATCAGATGAATAAAAAATCTGAACCTCCACAAAGAGATTTTTCAAGTAATCTTCCAGAGGAACTGTATGACTATATCTCAATACTAATTTTTTGCTAAGCAATACAAACGTTTTAAAAGCATAAAATACAATTTTATGATTCTAACCATGGGCAGATTTACTATATGTGTGCACACCTAATTAAACACAAGATTATGTTAAGTGTCTTCTTTCCTTGAAAAACGATGTATCTCATTGGTATAATTTCATGATCATAATTACACATTGTTATTGATACACAGTAACCATAATTGATCCAAATTATATGAAAAATTTTGCACTCTAGTTTGTGTCTTCGTGCATCTATGCACTTCAGTCAATGGAATATTATCTTTTATCTGTATATATAAATAGTAGTGGGTGCCACTTAAGTGATCTGGCCAGTTGTGCAGCATAGAGGGGGATCAATACAAGACTTTTAAAATCTTGCTGACATTACATATTGTATTAATTTATTTATATTAAATAATCATTGGCCAATGTCAGTACATTTTTTTATCATGTTCAGGTGGTTGAATCTTAACTACTCTTCAACTTTAGCTATTGCCAGTCATAAATTTAGCAAACTATCAATATTGCAGTTTATAAGCTTGAAAATGGCATGTACCAATGTGACTTTTTTCTTTTAACATTTAGAAACTGAAAATAAACACAGAATGTTGGTAGAAAATAGGCCTTCAGAATTAATAAGTCTTAGAATGCTGCTGAATCAAACAGCCTTGCTCACCATCCTGCTGTTGTAAAAGAGAAATAATAATAAGAATGACCATCACTTGCTCAAATAATCAAATAAAAATAGTTTTGAATTGTGAAATGTGATCCACAGGAGTAGATAGAAATAGACTAGAAAATGGTGGTAGCTGGTACTAGCAGACAGATAAGTTGGCATCAGGCTAAAATAAATTTAAAAAAATTAAAAACGAAAGGACATGCTGTAGTAGTACTGAGTTACCGTTTTCGAGAGAATACTGTAGGGCACTGCTTGAATGATGAAGTTTAACATATCAATACAAATTACAATAGAAATCAAAATGACTCTTCTTGTTTGTTCAGGGTATGTACTGCATCTCTCTCCAGTGCTAAAGATGAAGGGTGTTTCACTGGTACCAACAAGTACAGACAGTAAAAGGAGATGCCAGCTTTCTCCTAAATGTCATGCACATTAAACTCTATATTGGCAGTGCAGCCAGACGCCTTCCAGGAATTAGGAATCAGCATGGGGGATCATAAAGTATGTAAATCATTATTCAGACTATGATCAATCAGTTGGAATTGTTATAAAATATATTTTGCTGGGAGGGGGTTCAAACACAATATCTGCTCCACTGGTTATTCCTATGCTTACAGTTTACCCACAGCTCTTGACAACTTGGTCACAATATTCACCATAATAAACTTGTTCACATTGATGATTTGTACATTTACAGGAGGATATTATTTTCTATAAACAGTTCTGATGCTCTTTACTGTGTGGGTTTAATTTTAATATGTGTGCTGTCAACAACACAAATCACATTTGGAAATCCACAAATTGCATGCAAACTTTCTTTTGACTGTCTGTGGGCCATGTTATATACTGTATTGAAATGGCAGGATATCCACTTGAAAATTGAGACGCTAACTAAGAAAGTACATCTTCTAGAATAGTGGTCCCCAAAGTATTTTGGATCAAAGACTATTTGGTCAAAATCAAAGATGTTCTATGTTAATTAATGTTGACTTATGTTTATTTTTTATCGTGTCTTCTACTTTTCTATTCATTTTGTAAAGCACTTTGAGCTACATTTTTTTTGTATGAATATGTGCTATATAAATAAATGTTGATTGATTGATTGATGTGGATGACCACCTATAACCAACCGACACTAATGACCATAAATTCCACCTGGCAATTATCATAGTCTTTTTTCTACATGTGCAAGTGAAAAAAATATTGTAAAAACTAAAGATGCCAAGAAAAAGAGGAGGCATGCAACCTCCTCTTAGTAGGCCTGAAGAGAGCGGTTTATTAGAAAGCATTTCCTTAGTTTAAGTGCGTGTGCTAGTCCTGCTGTTACGCCCTTTGAACGGTACCCTAAGAAAGACAGCAAAAAACAGCACAACAGGACTCTGTTACACTTGTACTGCTCCTCCCTCATTCACTCAGTCAAGTTACAAGCTAAATCTTGTATTGCTACTTTGCCAACTCAGACTGAGAAGGAGTAGTAGAGAAGTAACAAATGTTGTTATCTATAAGAAAGTCAAATAGGGAGTCCTGTGGTCAGCATGCTAAACACCACACACCATTACAAGAAAGATGATTAGGTCAGCCGAAGAACCACCTGTACATATTCACAGACCACCAATAGTTCATAGGCTACACTTTGAGAACTATTGTTCTAGAACATTCTGAAAAAAAAATCCTCTAGAAAGACATCTTTTTAATGCCAACCAAATTTAAACAGAACTTGCATTATTTTGCTTAAGGAACTGTTGTCTTGTTTGCCTTTAAACAGAAGGTAGGAGTGTCAATGTTTTATAAATGGTATTTTTTTTTACTGTTTCCTCCTGGTTTACTCTGTCAATTTATATTTTCTATACTTATTCATTTGTTTTTCTGTTATATATTTGAATCTTCTTAGGAATATGTTGGTGTGTTATGAAGATGGCATATAGGAAACCTGCAATTTTTCATCTGCAGAGATGATGAGAACCGTATAAGTACAACTGTTAAAAAAGCTTCCCACCACCTCCTGAGGCGGTGAGACGGTCCACCAATTCTTCTTCACATTTGTGAATGTCATTCATTTCCAAAAGGCCAGTGAGAGACTTGCAAGCTCTTGCAAGGGGAAAGATTTACCACATGAATTTGTAAAGTGCATGAAACTGTCTTCCTCTTTAATAAGGACTTCCTGACACCATTTGTGCATAAACTTAGGGATGAGATCATATAAAATGTTATCTTTATATTTTTGTTCCCTGATAATTTGTATATAAAAAGTATTTTTTGTGAATTAAATATTTTCCCAAAACTTTTAAATACTTAACTATTTTAGGACCTTTAGATAATACTTAATGGCATAGGGATGTTTAAAGATTATACCATTTATCTGTGTGCTGATTGGTACATATTAATTCATACATTTAAATTTGATATGTAAATAAACCTAACAGATAATAGGAACTGTTCTCTTAAGACTAATTAGTCTTGCCAAAGAGAACTCAGCGGTTCATGTGGCGTGGCTCCATTGGCTAAGATTAATAAAGGACATCCATCTTGTAATGATGGCTCATGACTTTTCTTTATTTAAAAGAGTATTTTACTTAACAATGGTCTCACTGTCTGCGGTGGGCTGGCGCCCTGCCTGGGGTTTGTTTCCTGCCTTGCGCCCTGTAGTTAGGATATAGCGGGCTGGATAATGGATGGATGGATGTTGTCACTGGTAAAAAACTTCAAGAAAGCCAGCCCTCGGTCTTGTGTGTGTTGTGGGTGTCATAGGCTCTGGTGAAGAGACAGGTAGGTTAATATTTTTCTTTTCATTTTTTTTAGTAATCTTAACACATCAGTAATGAGAAGCAACTTTAAAAGGTGAGTATACCAATGTTATTGAATTAACAGTAAAAGTCATAACAGTATGATGCAACAAAGCCATTTTATAAAGCATAATGAGCAACTAATGTAGCATTTTCAAAAGTCTGCCCAGTCACAATGAATTTATAGCTAAACAAACAAAGCTGTATCAGCCTCCTTAGATGATGAATTAAAAATGGATCAGTTTTTAAAGGAAGCATTTCTGGACTGTTTTGTTTGCTTTGTATATTAAGGGCCCTCTTTCAAAGAGTGAACATGTTGTCATTGTTTTTATTTTTGGTTCTGTCTTCTTTACATTCACCCTAATTTCTTCCAGCACAAGTAGCCAAGAGGCAGGAGCCAAACTAAAGTACCAGTACCAGTGTGAGGTACAAAAAACACTAAACAGTGCAAACGTCGATACTGAAAAATGTGGGTATTAACGTGTGGTGACGTAGGCACAATACATAGAAAAAAAAGGTAGTGTGCTCCCTGGTTACTCTCTCAGGTGGGTGTTAGCATATCATAATCTCTTGGACCAATTAGCGTGAGATTTTGTATTCGACTTATACGACCGACATTATACCGGAAGTTATACTGTAAAATCTAGCCCTGACTTATCCGCGGGAGAACTTAAACGCGAGTATATTTGGTATTTTATTTGCTCTTTTGTCTTGCTAAGATGCTTTATTTTTGTAAAATAAAGTATATGTACATGGTGGGTTTGGGCAATGTCTTTTCTGATAATGTAACATAATCAACAAACAATTTTTAGCAAGTCCATGAATATTCTAACAGCCCTGTGGTTACACCCACATTTCCAGTGAAATTAAAAGTGTCGACGACTTTGTGTTCAGGATTAAGATGTAAGAATTCCTGTCCTGTAAAGTGTCATTTTCTCCTCTTTTGAGCCCCTGGCCACCAGAAAGTTAATGCACATCACTGAAACTAAGTGGAAAAGCCATGTAAAGTATAACAGACAATGTGAAGCCAGCAAAGATAGAAATAAACCATCCATCCATCCATTATCCAACCCGTTATATCCTAACTACAGGGTCACGGGGGTCTGCTGGAGCCAATCCCAGCCAACACAGGGCGCAAGGCAGGAAACAAACCCCAGGCAGGGCGCCAGCCCACCACGGGGCACACACACATACACACACACACACACCAAGCACACACTAGGGACAATTTAGGATCGCCAATGCACCTAACCTGCATGTCTTTGGACTGTGGGAGGAAACCGGAGTACCCGGAGCAAACCTACACAGACACGGGGAGAACATGCAAATTCCACGCAGGGAAGACCCGGGAAGTGAACCCTGGTCTAGAAATAAACACTAAAATAAAATATCTAAATGTCTAATAAAATTGGTATAGTGCTAAAACAAAATACTAAAATATTACAATTGCAATAACCTAACAGTAGTAATCTGAAAATCTCATTAGAGAGAATATTAACTTGTCAGACATGCATAACTTGAAGCTGAAACAAGGAATCAGTAATGAAGTTTGTCAAATGACATACAGCGAGCTTTCATAAATAGAAGTAACAACAGAAGCAAAAAACTCCAGAAAGAAATGCCAGAGGGCAGCAGCATAAGTATGAGTGTAAACCAGAACTAAATACTTAGATCTCCTTGACTGTGCCAGAGGCCACAAACAGAAAATAAAAAGCAGTAAATACATTTAACTTACACATATAGCTTTACAACCCAGACTTGAAATGTTTTTTGTAAGACTATAATTAAACTACAAACACCAAACCTGTTGTTGACATATAAGCAGATAACATCAAAAATTATATAAAAAAATATGTATATGCCATATATATACGTATACATATGGGATGGCTTAAAGCTGACTATCCTTAAGCTAATATTTGGCAAGCAAACAATGACAATTTCATTTGGACAGCAGACATTTACTGTAAAGTATAAAATAATGGACTCTACACTAAAATATGTTTGGAATGCTTTTTTTTATCCAGCAGTCTTTGTTTTTTTGTTTCATTTTTATAATCTAGGTATAGATTACCTAATGTATGTAATCGTAACATCCTGGAAATCTCCTGATTCTCTCTTTAAGTTTTTGGTCCTACTTCAGCTATCTGCAGTGCAGATCAATGGATCATCTGGCTCCAGTATGGAGAACTGGCAAACTGCTTTTCAAGATGGCTTCCTTTCCCCTTTTCTTCTTTCTGCTCTGAGGCTTGATGTGTCTGTCATGCTTTTCGATTTGGTCCTCATGGGTATTACACTCTTTTAAAACATATTTGCCACGACAGATTCTGAGAAGTGAAAGAAGATAGAACAGAGCCAGTAACTGTAATAAAAAACAATTATTACAGTTAATTAAAAGCAACAAAAGTAACATCAAATTACCGTAAAAACAGTTCCATCAATGGTGTACTATGTTAAAATAATGACCCTAAAGCCTTGATTTCAATATTGGTAGACCTATTATTCCAGACTTTGGCTTCTCTGCTATTTTAATTATCCTCAGAATACTAAGGAGGTATGTCTCTTGAGATCATGACCTATAAAATAAGTAGACATAAACCTTTTATGATTTTGCTGTATTCATAAGAATGAGGATTTTAAAATTAGGAAGTAAACCTAGTAGGCAGTAAAGCAATTTAAGATCTTCTGTCATTATTTGCTCTCTAATTGCACAATGACCCTGCTAATATGTTTTGACCCCCACACATATTCAAAATCTAGCTTTATTCAGTCCTGATAGGGTGTGGCCATTTATATACCAAACTGGGCTTAAGTTAGAAAATCCATTTTCAGTCTATACCCCTAATTAACTGAGTGATCCTAGCACTTTCTAAAGAGTTGCACTATAAATCTTTTATAACCAGTTTGTACAAGCTGTCACGCATGCGCGACTAGGAGGCCGCGGAAGGATCATAAATCACATCGAAGGACGTTCGCCGGTTGGGAGTGGCGGGTACTAATCTTTCTTCTTTGTTTTCCAGAACCAAAGACGCTCCGCCATGACTCTTGCCCGCAGTACGCTTACTTCCGCCCTTCCTCCGCCATCTTCCATGACGTCAGCAGTCCCATCATCCTTCACGGTTCCTTCCCAGCATTCCTCCACTTCCGGCTCCTCCCTTATAAAAATGGCCGCCGACGCCTAGTATGGCGTCGCGCTTATGAACTGTTTAGTTTATGACATTTGACCTGAGTTTTTTGCTTTATTGTGGAGCGTCTACAATATACGGGGCCGGAAAACCCCAAACCTTTATGCCTGTCTTTGTTGAATCTTTTACAATGCTAAATCCACACTAAAAAGACGTTTTAGTCTTTTGTATCTAATTAGAGTTTCACAGTTACATCTGTAAGATAGGGCACCACCTAAGATCCAAGAGCCTTCATGACAGGATTGTATGCATACAGGTTGCTGAGATGTGTGATTCTAATAAATTCCTTTCAAGAGATTTACCATTTGTGCCTCTTTTGTAATCAATGTTAAACCCAGCAAGCTCTTGTAGTTTTATTATCAGAGACACAAATATGCTCAAATACACACAAATACAAAATATATAGTGTATAGTGTATATATTTCTAAAAAGAGAAAGAAAATAAAAAGTTATTCCCATGTTGGAATATAGAAAGGAGATCAGATACACGTTTCAGCTGAGTCAGCCTCATCAGTTGTGTGAAGATGCATGCTGTCACAGTTCTTCACTAACTTTATTATACAAGCTGTATTTACATGCACACTATGATATCTTGAATTCCATATTAAAATGTATTCTCAGTTTTACAAAACACAGGAAGATTAGATTGCCTTAGAGACTTTTCAAACAATCTAAGGATGATCAATGAAATTCCCAGTACCTTTATACTTGAGGTGGGCAGTTGGCACCAAATCTGGGGCCTCATGCATAACACCGTGCATAGAATTCACACTAAAACATGGCGTACAGACAAAAGCAGAAATGTGTGCATGCACAAAAAAATACAGATACATAAATCTGTGCTTTTGACAACTTCCATGTTCTTCCGTTCCATAAATCCTGGTCAGCGTGAAAAGTAACGCATGTGCACATGCCTGCTGCCACTCCCCAACTCCTCCCAACTCCTGCCTCTTCAAATATGCAAATCAATATAAATATTCCTTAAGTGCAGCGTTCTGTGAAAAGGCAATGGCAAAAGCATGGGGGAAAATAGAAGAATTTCAACGAATATCAAGTGGAGGCAAGGAAAAACGTACTATTTGTTGGTTTAAAAAGTGGTATAAACAACAAAAGGCAGTTGATCATGTGACACTGATTGTCGGAGAAACTCGAAAGCTCAAGTTCACAAAGTCGCACAGTCCCCGAAATAAAAAAGAAATTGTCAGATGTCAAAGTTGCCATGAAAAGGCGAGTCGTAGGCCACCGTCTGAGTGTCATAAGAAAGCTTATTAGTGTACAAAAATAAAAAAAATAGGGACACAGTGGGAAAAAAGCTTGAAATGTCAACTTTAATCTCAAAATTTCCACTTTAATCAATTAAAATTGTGTGAATCATATGTGCTTCTTAAACTGGCTTTCTCTTCCTCTGACAGGACACAGAATCCATTACATTCATGATATTACAACTCTCTGAATAAATTAAATACTGAGATGTATACTTGATATTTTAATGATGATAGGAGTTAAAGCATATTATTAAACATGGGAACACAGTGGCGCAGTGATAGTGACAAACTGGTGCCCCATTCAGAGATTGTTCCTGTCTCACGCAAGATGCTAGCTGCACCATGCACAACCTTCGATGAAATAATTTATTGCAGCAGTACTGTCTCTTTCAAACGTACTAACCTCCAATTCTTGTCCTTCCTTTTCTTTCTCCAAGTACCTAATTGCCACACAATCAGCTCAGTAATAGACGTTAAGCCATCTGTAAGCTTAGAACTCCGATTCTTCAAGACTTTTAAGGAACATTGAAATATCTTCTTAGTACATGGTTAATTATTCTATCCATCTATCCAGAATACAGCACGAGGCAGGAACAATCCCTGAACATAGAGCCAGATCCTTGCTAGCGCACATGTTTAATTATTAAAAATATTGATTATTTAAATGATGTTAACATTTTATCTGTATAATGTAATAAACATATTTTGTTGCATTTCGTCTTAAAAATTATATCATCATCAAATGTAAATGTTTTATAAAGTGGCGCAGGTTGTGCAATATTATAACTGTATCGCAAGTTTACAGTGAGGTAATTGTACTTATAGGTACAAACAGTTCTAGAAGGAGCACTTGATGGACTCATTGTGTTTATAGTTCTTGGGATGAAACTGTTTCTGAACCATGAGGTCAGTACAGGAAAAGCTCTGAAGTGTTTGCCGTATGAGAGCAGTTCAAGTAGACAGCATAGCTGAGGCAGTGTGTGCTTGATGCTGTATAACGATAATTCTCTTTCCGATCAGCTGCTGTAGAACTGCAATTAACCCCTTAAATACAGTGATATAAATACTCTGAGTGGTGCAGTGAGAGTAATATGGAAAAAGATAATCCACTGTGCCAACTCCTAATGGAAGCAGCTGAAAGAAGAAGAAGAAGGTGCAGTGAGAGTAATAACGCTAAAGCAGCTATGGTATTTGGAATAGTTTGGCTATTCCCTGGACCATTATATTGTTACAGGTTAATTACAATCAGATACCTTAAACTAATAAAAAATATGTGGTTAATTTCAGTGTATATCATAAAGCCATGTCAGGGATGTGAATCTAAAAAATAAAGGGAAACCACACTGGAACAAAAGCACTGCTTTGACACTCAGTGCCGCCAGTTTGCAAAGCTGAGCAGAGAACTTGCGTACGCCAAGCATTTAAGCTGGCATGAAAATGTGTGTGGCTTTACACCAAGTTTAGGTTTTATACATTGTGTTGTGAGTGTGGAAACGGGAGTATGCAACATTTTTGTGCGTACGCACCGTTTATACATGAGGCCCCTGGACACTAGCATTGCAAAAAGCCTGTTCATTAAAATGTGCTTAATGTAATGTGTGTTTCAATCACATCCTGCATTTATGAACCTCTGTACATCAGATGTGTCAACCCTTACATCTCTCTTTCTTAGTACTTCTTATTGCCTTTCTTTGTTGGACATTGCAGCTGTGTGGTGTACAGCATAATGCAAGGACTCACGAATGTATACTGTACGGTTTACTACTGTATCTATTGCTGGCTACTTCCCTTTGTTCATCGGACATTCCCACCCTCTTGTAGAAGCCAGATGACATTATGCAAGGCAAGGGCACAGACGCCGGTCAGATGGACCTATTGCTCCACATAGAGAAAGATACAGGGAGCCCCAGTCTATTGTGAATTATTTCTTCAGTTAAATTTAATCAACTGTTCACCAGTAGTCACTTGCCACTTACCAATGAAAATAATTGATAGCTGAATCCATGAACTTTGGATTTATATGGTCAACAATACATATTTTCTGAAAAGAAAATTATATCTCGTGAAAATTAATCAAAAAGCAATCACTTTTCTAATTAATATGAAAAAAAGAAATTGCCATTGATGAAAGTCTACTATTGCCAGCTTGTGAAATGATAAGTGAAAATGACAGGCAAAGAGGCTGAAAGTAAAATCGATAGAGTTTCTATTTCCAATAATACTATTATTAAACATGTTGATAACTTGTCACAAAGCATCAGCGATATCTTGTCTGAAGTGTAATTTTTTATTGTTGTGAAGAACTTCAAGAGGCTCCCAGAATCACAGACATTTTCAAAACATCTATCCATCCATCGTCTAACCCACTGAATCCAAATACAGGGTCACGGGGGTCTGCTGGAGCCAATCCCAGCCAACACAGGGCACGAACCAATCCTGGGCAGGGTGCCAACCCACCGCAGGACACACACAAACACACACTAGGGCCAATTTAGAATTGCCAATCCACCTAACCTGCATGTCTTTGGATTGTGGGAGGAAACCGGAGCGCCTGGAGGAAACCCACACAGACACGGGGAGAACATGCAAACTCCACGCAGGGAGGACCCGGGAAGCGAACCCGGGTCTCCTAACTGCGAGGCAGCAGCGCTACCACTGCGCCACCGTGCCGCCCATTTCAAAACATCTATTTATTTGGAATCTTGTGGTTTATCATGCACTGTAATTTCCACAACAACTTGTCACCCCTAAAAAATTGGCTTAGTTAAAGAGTTATTGCCATCAAAAATATATTACTGGGACAGGAAACATTATTAAGTACAGTGTGGCAATACTTACTAAAATACATTTCAATGAATCTGGTGGGCCATCTAGTGGGTTCTGGATTTCAATGAAAAAATAAACCCCATGATCTCAGCTAAAGTGATGTATATCCCTCTTCAGTTTTCAACTTCTGAACTGAGTGATCATGCTTTACATTATTAAAAGGTAATATATAGTCTGCTATGAGTGGAAGAAAGACTAATAATGATTTATCAAAAGTGCAGTTAGTATTTTCACAAAAAGGAGTACGAACAGATGTAATATTAAAAATAAACCATTTAGTAAGTCCAAGTTTACCCTAATAATTAAGTACACCTTGTTTTAATCAATATTTTGGTATTTGAAAACACAGATTAAATACTATCAATAATTCAAGTGCTGTAGTTTCTTCTTGGAACGTAAGGTAATTTACACACTTGCACATTTCGCAAAAAAAGTTTTTTCTTGAGAACAAATTAGCAGTTGTTAAATTAGCACTAGTTAATTTAGCATTTTGCATGCCTATAAACATCTTCCTAGATAGATTTTCCTACTTGGAAAGAATTAAGGAAACGATATATAAATGTCAAGTAAAGCAGAGGTGAAGATTTCTGGTGACATGTTGCAGTCTGTCCAGAATAACCTGGGACTGGGGAAGCTAAATCGATTTTGCAAGAGCTGCAGATATAAACATTCTTTTGCCTCATATCTGAGGCTACTTACTCTACATGTCTTCTATAGAATTATTTTTCTTGCAGCCATTACATCTACGATATCATCTTTTTGGTTCAACATAGAAGTAATCTTGTAATTACGTTTAAGTCGAAACTTTGCCAAATTGAGTACATTAGAATTCTGACGGTATAACTCTCAAGATCAAGTCCTCTCCACATCTAGGTTAATTTTACTGCACAATGACAGAACAACACATTAATACAAGCAATCAGTGGCCACTTTTTTAAATTGCTCAAAAAATTCAGCCACTATACAGAACATTATAGAATTTACTGTAATTCAGAGCATTAAACCTAATGATTGTGCATTTTATATTACCTGTTACCCAAAAAAGGGTTTAAAATACCTGTAAAAGAACACACAAACAGGTTTTACTTTGTGGTTCTTTTTTAGCTTTTCTGCTGTATTTTGAATCTTCCAGTTTTGAAACTCCAGAGCCTGCAGTCAGATATATTTCAGGCAAGATGCTCTCTCTGTACTTCATTTCAAGTCACATTATTTAATCTAGCAGCTTTCTTTTGATAATCTTTAATGGCAAAATTCAAAACAGCCTTTAAATGGAATGCCAAATCTGCTTTAACACCTGAAGTCCCTATCTACATTACTAGATTTTTGTTTCAAAATCAGCCTTTGTTTTTGTCTTTTGCCCACACTACCCCAGCATTTAGAAAATGCCCTCCATACTGTGGTGTGAACAGGTGAAAACACACACAGAATTGTGGTCTGATACGTTTGTGTTTTTTACGTAGCCCTTCTCTGATTGGAACCTGCTCAGTACAATGTTTCATTCCCTGACTGGTCACCCTTCTTGGAAGAAAAAAATATTCCAATATAGTGGATACCGAATAGTTGCTTTTCATGTTGTTTGTTGTGTTGCGTACCTGCATGCATCTAAATAGTATTTTGTCGGTTTTTATTTTGCATACATATATAAAAGGGAAGTAATTTACTGTCTGGTGCTATGGCGTTACCATCCCTTCAAGGATTTATCCACTGATGTGCTCATGTCAATTTTAGGCAAACATCTATAATTTATATATACTGTATATACTGTAACAGTAGAGGGCACTGTCACTCCTCCAAACCCGCAGACAACACGTCCAGACACCAGGTAAAATACAAGAAATAAATTTAATTTCTGCAATAATGTGCACAAAGCACCTCCACCTCCACAATATTCAATAATCATACAATACTCAACAATAAATCAATACAATAAATCCTCCTCTCCACCCAGAAGCTCTGTCACACTCCCTCCCAACTCCAGCACAGTCTACTGGGTTTGCTACAGTCCTTTTATAGTCCTTGACCCAGAAGTGACATCGTCTGGACAGGAAGTGGCATCATCGAGGCATATATATTCTATGATCTGCTTCTCGCAACTGAGAGGGCCTGTGGCTTATGTTTGCAGACTGTCAGACCAACCACATGCGTTACCTGGTACACCCATACAATCAAATCGAGACTCAGACTACGGGTGCTATGAATGTAATTACTCCGACCTCCAGGCTGTCAAGTAAATGAACCAAACGCTGTGGTACAGAATAAATGGACTTCATCTCTGACGCTGATGTCCGAGGTTCGAGGGCTGCAGTTCACTGTGTACGCCTGATGAGCCCGAATAAGGGTGAAACACGTGTCGCGTACTCTTTGCATTATTTGACAGTAAACTATGTTTTATATATATATATATATATATATATATATACTAGTATATATATATATATACATACGGTATACAGGTATATATAGTATAGTGACCACAAGACGGTGCCAAAGAGCCTTAAACCGCAGTACCAGTAATACAACAGATGTTAATAGAATAAAATAATAGATTTTTATTCTTCTTCCAGGCATTTTATCTCACTCCTTCCCCAATACGAAGACAGTGTTATACAACAAATATCCAGTACTTTACACCTCCCACCTCCACTGGGTTCCTTTTAAAGAGAACCCGGAAGCACTTCTGGTGACATAATGTGGCCCACTGGAAGTATTTCCGGGTTATATCTAAGCCAGGGAGGTCTTCCCCCAGAAGCTCCCTCTATTGTCCCCCAGGGAACCCGACAGGGCTGTACTTTCGGACTCCAATTCCCATGAAGCCCTGCGGGTGTCCAGACTGGGAATCCATAAGAGGGATACTGCCACCTAGAATGGTGGGGGATGAACTGGTCCCCTGTCAGTTTCTTCAGTCTTTGGGCATCCCAGTGAGAACAGGAGTAGTAAAGTGGCATCCACTTATTACATACTTCCATTATGACATCCTGGCCAGGTAAGAAATCCACTTCCAAATATTTGGTTGTTTTAGTGTTGACAGAGATTCTGTGGAAAAGGTAATATAGATGGAGATCATTTTTAAATGTAGCCTTAGAATACTCAAAAAACATAGCTGATTTATTTATATTTCTTGACATCACCAGTTCTCTAATATCAGATATCAACAGTGGATGTGTTATAAAGAAGCTTCAGAAAATGCAACACTTCCTTGGACAAGAGAAGAACCAGTAGGCCAAAATGCAGCAGTCAATTCTGAACTGACATCTTTCATAGCAGTCTAGTATGGAGCTCAGAGTGAGAAGATGCTGATTAGAAGGCCGGACTCCCCACGGGCCCATGGATGACTTCATAAATTGAGCTCCTTAGCAGATCGTTGATCATACTTTAACACAGTGACTGCTGGACAATTTATTATTATTAGTAGTAGTAGTATTATTCAGTATAGGTCTATAATTTTTATGAAAAAAAATAACTCTACCAAGACTCATAAAAATGTAAAGAAATGTATTAGTAAGCAACATTTTTATTATCAACAGTAACTGTCAAAACTCTAAAAATGTAAATAAATCCAATCAAGGATGTAAATCCATCCCTCTATATCCTAACTACAGGGTCACAGGGTTCTGCTGGAGCCAATCCCAGCCAACACAGGGCACAAGGTAGGAAACAAACCCTGGGCAGGGCACCAGCCCACCACAGGACAACTTAGAATCGCCAATGTACCTAACCTGCATGTCTTTGGACTGTGGGAGGAAACCCACACAGACATGGGGAGAACATGCAAACTCCATGCAGGGAGGACCCGGGAAGCAAACCCAAGTCTCCTAACTGCGAGGCAGCAGCACTACCCACTGCACCACCCAAAGATGTAAAGAAACTGTTAATTACTTTATATTCACCCACAACATGACTAAAAGTCAGCATTTAAATGAGGAAAGTTGAAACATGGCATCACACAGCGTGAAGGTTTACAACCACATATGCTGCAACTACAACATGTCTCTTTGCACTGTCCAGGCTTTTTGCACACAACACATTTGGTAGCTGGTGACAATTTGAACTCAGTAGGTGGCAATATGTCCATGTAGTGCTGGCAGTCATGACAAGTCAAAGGCCTTGTGATGAAGAGACACCTTCTTGGAAACTATGTGCATAAGTGCCAGAGCCTACAGGATCCACATCTTTCAATTGATTGTCACTATCTTGATCACTGTCATCATTATCAAAATATTCACCTTGCAACAAATCTAGTTTTTTCAATAATTCAGCCACTTTATACCCTTTTTGTGATGAGATAACTATGGATTGTCTATTTAAAAAAAATTCTTATTTCCGATAACACTATTATTAAATTTGGTAAAAACTTCTCACAAAGCTTTAAAGATGTCTTGTCCAAAATGTTTTTTCATTAAAAAATAATTCTGTAACTATCCACTGCAATAGGTAACTGACACATGGCAGCAGAGATCCCCAACATGCTGGCTGTATCTATAGTGGCTGTATACTGAGGTAAGAGTAATATGGTAAATTGTGCCTTAAGAGGCACATTAAGATATGAATTAACTCATACCTCATGTTCATAAAACTCCAGCAGAGACTTGAATGGTGAAGAAATGTTTGGGGTAGAGGGTCCTACTTTCTCATTTCAGTACACAGACAAACTGATTACTGAAGATTGTGAGTGGTCAAAAGGCCCCTTGTCATCACAGGTCCATGGCAGCTCACACAGAACGCCCTGATGGTAGATCTGCCCATGGCTGATTGTCTCAAATCGCTGAAAATTACAGACTGCATGCTCTTCCTCGACTGGCACAGTGGTGCAGTGGTAGCAGTGCTGCCTCGCAGTTAGGAGACCCGGGTTCACTTCCCAGGTCCTCCCTGCATGGACTTTGCATGTTCTCCCCGTGTCTGTGTGGGTTTCCTCTGGGTTAGGTGGATTGGCAATTCTAAATTGGCCTTGGTGTTTGTGTGTGTCCTGCAGTGGGATTAGTTCCTGCCTTGTGCCCTGGGATTGGCTCCAGCAGACCCTTTGTTCAGATTCAGCGGGTTGGAAAATGGATGGGTTGACATTGTCATCTTTACTTTGTGTCGTAGAAATTATATGTAACATATGCTGACTCGTTTTGTCTGTAATATTCATTTATGGTATTTATCATCCAGTTTTTAGGTTCCTTTGCCATATTACACTATTGAATTATTTACTAGAAAAAAAAATATAACCAAATTAAGTTTGGTTATGAAATATGTTTTCACGATGATAACAAAATTAGCCTTCGTACCTAGGGAGAATAAATTTGAGTTCAAAAGGAAGTATCTTTGTGGCCACAAGCTCCCCACTGCTGTAGTCTTACTATTTCGGCACATTCTAGCTCGTCGTGAGAACTTTTTTTAATTTCAATTAAATTTTTGGGAAATCTGATCATTTGTTATTAGTTTTGTTGGTGTCTTCACCTTTCCAGAATTAAAAAACTGAATGGTAACATGGACTTGTTTTTTTGACTTTTAAGAGGCCTCTTTTGTTATGGTTGTTAAATAAAATATTCTGCTGCCTGATTTTTGGGTCCCATTTTGCATGTACCAGTGTATGTCTGTTAAATTACACTTTCATTGTAAGTAATTACAGTAATTCATTCAATTTTCCTGCTCTTTGAGAAAGCCATTTTGGACAGCAGCGTATGTCCTCTTTCATTACATTTCTAATACATTCCCGACTATTACAATTGTAGTGAATGCCCTGAGATCCTTGTTCCGTTCTCTTGGCAGAGATAATAGATTGTATTACTTTTCCTCTTCAGATCTCAAATTTTATTTTATTTTTCCCATATCCCAACAGCAAGTTGAACATAAAGATGACCAAATACAGAAAATGCGTCTATCCTCTCAATCAGCAGTGCAACAGTCGGCTCAGAATTTTCACCCACTTCAACTTTAAGTGGTAAGGAGTACCAGTAGGTGTGAAGTGAGTGTCCAATATGTGGACTGAAGATCACAGGTGGCCCATGTAACAACTGACAGGGGGTTAGGAGTGATGTCATTATATGCAGGCAGCATTACGCTGTGGTTCCTCAGTATGTACTGTTACTAGATTCAAATGTGACTCAGTCTCCCATAACGTTCAGTGTAAGAGAAACTGGGTTAGACAATGGCCATCACTTTACTCAGAAGCTTATTTCTGAAAAACTAATTTCATAGCATTAGAAATTCTTTATAGAAATAGCTCTGTTTAGACTCTGGATTTATTTCAGTCTTGATATAGAATTGCCCTTTACAATTACATGTAATGGTATATTAGACATTTCTTTGACAGTATCTTCCTCATACTTTAAGTGATTTTTTTTGACCCAAAACTCTAAGACTAATGCCAGACACTGATCTACGTATTTATTGAAGGAAAAAAAAAAACACACACACACAGGAGTTTTAAATGAGCCACTTCTTAAAACTTTCAGCATTTGAAGATTAAATGAGAACTTGTTTCATTCCTTTTCTTATTGTGCTTTGTGGAGAGGACAGCACTGAGAGAGTGGTTTGCACCAAAGAATATGCTGGATGGGTTAGACTGGGTCACATACAGTAGATTCAGAAAATATTGTAGAAGAAAACAAAACGTGTACCCTTGTACACTCACCTAAAGGATTATTAGGAACACCTGTTCAATTTCTCATTAATGCAATTATCTAATCAACCAATCACATGGCAGTTGCTTCAATGCATTTACTGGGATTTTCACGCACAACCATTTCTAGGGTTTACAAAGAATGGTGTGAAAAGGGAAAAACATCCAGTATGTGGCAGTCCTGTGGGCAAAAATGCCTTGTTGATGCTAGAGGTCAGAGGAGAATGGGCCGACTGATTCAAGCTGATAGAAGAGCAACTTTGACTGAAATAACCACTCGTTACAACCGAGGTATGCAGCAAAGCATTTGTGAAGCCACAACACGCACAACCTTGAGGCGGATGGGCTACAACAGCAGAAGACCCCACCGGGTACCACTCATCTCCACTACAAATAGGAAAAAGAGGCTACAACTTGCACGAGATCACCAAAATTGGACAGTTGAAGACTGGAAAAATGTTGCCTGGTCTGATGAGTCTCGATTTCTGTTGAGACATTCAAATGGTAGAGTCAGAATTTGGCGTAAACAGAATGAGAACATGGATCCATCATGCCTTGTTACCACTGTGCAGGCTGGTGGTGGTGGTGGTGTAATGGTGTGGGGGATGTTTTCTTGGCACACTTTAGGCCCCTTAGTGCCAATTGGGCGTCGTTTAAATGCCACGGGCTACCTGAGCATTGTTTCTGACCATGTCCATCCCTTCATGATCACCAAGTACCCATCCTCTGATGGCTACTTCCAGCAGGATAATGCACCATTTCACAAAGCTCGAATCATTTCAAATTGGTTTCTTGAACATGACAATGAGTTCACTGTACTAAAATGGCCCCCACATTCACCAGATCTCAACCCAATAGAGCATCTTTGGGATGTTGTGGAACGGGAGCTTCGTGCCCTGGATGTGCCTCCCACAAATCTCCATCAACTGCAAGATGCTATCCTATCAATATGGGCCAATGTTTCTAAAGAATGCTTTCAGCACCTTGTTGAATCAATGCCACGTAGAATTAAGGCAGTTCTGAAGGCGAAAGGGGGTCAACCACCGTATTAGTATGGTGTTCCTAATAATCCTTTAGGTGAGTGTATATGTTTTATTATATCTGTGAAAACTTTATTGTGTTGTAGATTTAATTTTTAAATGCTATATTCACAATTTTTTCTACACTCAATAATTACAAAGTGAAAATGTTTTCAGAAAAGAAAGTAAAAACTGAAACCTGTCATTCATTTAACTATTCAGAGCCTAAATTTTGTACTTTGGAGAAGCCACTGTGGCAGCACTTACAGCTTCAATTCTTCTTTGTTAAGTGTCTACAAGTTTTTCCCATTCTTCCTGGCAGATCCTTTCAAGATCCATTTGAATGGATCACAAGTGTCTGCAGGTCTCTCCACAGATGTGTGAGGTTTAAATCTGGGCTTTGGCTGTCCACTCAAGGACAGTAAGAGACTTGTCTCAAAGCCCCTCCAGCATTGTCTTGCTGTATGCTTTGGCTCATTGCACTGAAAGGTGATCTGTCAAAGAAAGTAACATTACATACAATCAAGTCAAACTTAACAATATTCACATTATATTAGTTGCATTCCACAGTAATGAAAAGCTAGATTTGAAAAAAATCAATGCAAGCCACTCTATAGTATGTGTTCAAATAAAATATCCCATTTTTGCCATTTCAAACAGACGCTTCTTTATTTGCTATATGTAGAGCTCTCCATTTTCTAGCGCAGTACACATGCTAGCAATTAGGTGGACCCGGGTTGCTTAGTAACAGATGGCAGAGCGGACGCAAAGATAAAATGAAATGGCTGATGGATTTTGAATAAGATAATTATGCATTTTTTAACTTCACATCTTGGGAAGTTATTGTTATCCTGAGGTATATGTGTATATAGGTGTGGTGTTTTGGTTCCCAATTCAGACATTGAGGCAAAATTTGGAAAGGGCTGATTTTTTGGGTTTCATATAATTTTGCCATACGCAAGCAGCTCTCGCCTAAGTTATTATTGCAGTCTTCAAAGGAGGATTTTGTGTTGCAGTTTCCATGGAAACATTAAGCCTCTGAGGAGAAATTTCTCAGATTAATGCAATAGGTTTTTAGTCTGAAGATAAATCCAAAGACTGAATAACACCAAGTTTAGAAAAAAAAATGTATATGTTTTGGGAATGTGTCCTGAAAAGCCAAAGCAGGTCTGAACCGTTGCTTTAACTGCTAGTTCAATGGCCTTCATTCAATTAATCGCAGAATTTGAAGCAATGCTCTATATTTTATTGCTGTGTCGAATAGCTCTAGAAACCCATCAAAATAGTGAGTATTATTTGGAAAACATACAATTGAAATTGAAAAACAGCTTTACTCACCAGCTTCAAACCTGAATTTTCAAACATAAACAACTCACCATATTATGAAAGTCTTTTAAAATGCAATTTCATAAATTGCTCCTAAAGATTAAATGCTATCATATAAAGTATATATACAGCATATATCACAGGGCTAAAGGCCATCTGACCTTGTCATCGGTCTCATCTTCAGTGACTTGCAATGCAATATTATATATAACTATTTCATAACTGCATATTTATGTCAAGTAGTGATGACCAACCACTGGTGAACTTCTTGATCTCAGCAAAATGAATTGAAGTCAAAGGGGAAGGATAAAATAAACTAGTTCTGAGTGGATTATAATGGTGCAATGGTCTTTTGAGCATCCCTAATGACTAAGGAAATGTCTGCCCACTATGCGGCTACTGATTATTGTGGCCAAAAATGTGACCTTGGCTGTGAGGTAACAATGCTGACCACTGCACAAACGATGCCTCCCTGAGATAAAATGAATAAAAATAAATATCTGAACAGTAGCAAATCTTTCAGACAGTGGAAGACAGGAAGCATGAATTTAGTCTGGTTTAACACTGGGGGTTAAAACATACTAATGCTCATCTCTCTCAAACTGAAAAGTACAGTTTTTTTGTTTTTCCTGACACTTTTGCTTGTTCACTGCCACTGCTACCAAATAAAAGCGACACTAATGCACATGAATTCTGCACTCCTTCCTGCTTGAATCAAATGCACAGAACTCTAGGTAATACTATTAAAAGGGTATGCTCACTATTACACATGGAACCCAAACAAATCCATACAAAAAATACATTACACCAACACATTTTCAGTTTCCTTCTTCGTGCACATTTTGTGTTTAAATGTTTATGTGATCATTTTTAGCCCACTACTAAGATCAGCATTATATACTCTGGGAACTGTCCCATCCATTGGCTGCTACAGCTCTGGGATGTCATGCTGGACTCACAAAGCATCATGGGGCACTGGGAAGAAAGGTCATCTAAACAGGCCACAAGGCAAAGTTCCAAGAAAACATTCAGTGAACAAGGTCACTGGCAAACACAGCATATTTTGATTTGATGAATTTTGCCCATCAACACCAATGTCAAATCCCAAATCTTTGCTTTTCCATCATGTTTTTCACATTTATTTTGTTTTAATTAGTTTCCTGTTAACTCTTTGCATTACCTGTTCCCCATTCATTTACTGTCCAGTTTGAGATACTTTAGACATATTCAAATTATGTTCTTGCATACCCATTGCTTTCTGCTTGTTTATTGATTTTAATTAGAACCAGATAACATTACATATAATCAAGACAAACTTAACAAAGCAAAATTCAGCCCCCACCCAAGATAAAGAGAGGAGAGCCAACAGCCAAAGCTACTCTTAAAAAGCAGCAAGGAAGGAAGAGCATTCTTTTCCCCAAAATAAAAGCTTATTTTAAAATGTAATTGATTAGATCCTGCCATGTTAAAAAGTTGTGAACAGATCCACTAAGTGAAATTTTTAATTTTTCCAACTTAAAGCAAGATAAGTCTACGTGCTAGTAGTGTGGTAAAGGTAATTATAGTTTGTTTGTCCTTTACCACTTTAAGCCCACCTGGGATTACACCAAACACAGCTGTTAATGGGTTCAGAGTGCTTGTCACACCAAGGTTGTCTGATAGGCATTCAAAGATTTTTGTACAATATGTTATTAATTTGGTGCACGCCCAGAACATGGGACCAATTGAGACTAGAGCTAGATTACAACATTCACAGGTTCAATCTTGACCTGGAAACATTTTGGATAATTTTGAATAATATTGTGTGCTAGAGAATCTACTAGAAAAAGCACACTTTTATTCAAGTGATTTTGAGTCCAGATATCTTATGAAAATCTGCTATTGCTTTCAGCAATGCTGGCACAGAATTCTGTGGGTCAGATATATACAGTATAGCACCATATCATTTGCACATAGTTATATTTTGTGTTTAAGTCATTCTCTGAAAAGCCCCTTAGTCTCTGATGCATTTCAAAAGCTACAGCCAATGGTTCAATGGTAGTTACAAAGAGCAAGGGTGGCAAGGGGCATCCTTGTCAAGTATTATGTTCTAGTTTGAAGTAGTCTAAAATAATGTTAATACAAACTGTGCAATGTGGTGAATAGGTAGTCCCATATCAAAGGCTTTTTCTTCATCTAAAGATAATAAGATCTCTGGGGTGTTAGATATAATGGGTGAATATATTAAATAAACGTCGAAAGTTAGAAGTGTCTGCGTTTAATAAATCCAGGTTGGTCTTATGATATTACAGAAGGAAGCACTTTCTCAATCCTGGCTAGAATTTTGGAGAGTATCTTAACATCATCATTAATAAGTGAGATTGATTTACAGTGGTGTGAAAAACTATTTGCCCCCTTCCTGATTTCTTATTCTTTTGCATGTTTGTCACACAAAATGTTTCTGATCATCAAACACATTTAACCATTAGTCAAATATAAACACAAGTAAACACAAAATGCAGTTTTTAAATGATGGTTTTTATTATTTAGGGAGAAAAAAAAATCCAAACCTACATGGCCCTGTGTGAAAAGTAATTGCCCCTGAACCTAATAACTGGTTGGGCCACCCTTAGCAGCAATAACTGCAATCAAGCGTTTGATAACTTGCAATGAGTCTTTTACAGCTCTGGAGGAATTTTGGCCCACTCATCTTTGCAGAATTGTTGTAATTCAGCTTTATTTGAGGGTTTTCTAGCATGAACCGCCTTTTTAAGGTCATGCCATAGCATCTCAATTGGATTCAGGTCAGGACTTTGACTAGGCCACTCCAAAGTATTCATTTTGTTTTTCTTCAGCCATTCAGAGGTGGATTTGCTGGTGTGTTTTGGGTCATTGTCCTGTTGCAGCACCCAAGATCGCTTCAGCTTGAGTTGACGAACAGATGGCCGGATATTCTCCTTCAGGATTTTTTGGTAGACAGTCGAATTCATGGTTCCATCTATCACAGCAAGCCTTCCAGGTCCTGAAGCAGCAAAACAACCCCAGACCATCACACTACCACCACCGTATTTTACTGTTGGTATGATGTTTTTTTCTGAAATGCTGTGTTCCTTTTACGCCAGATGTAACGGACATTTGCCTTCCAAAAGTTCAACTTTTGTCTCATCAGTCCACAAGGTATTTTCCTAAAAGTCTTGGCAATCATTGAGATGTTTCTTAGCAAAATTGAGACAAGCCCTACTGTTCTTTTTGCTTAACAGTGGTTTGCGTCTTGGAAATCTGCCATGCAGGCCGTTTTTGCCCAGTCTCTTTCTTATGGTGGAGTCGTGAACACTGACCTTAATTGAGGCAAGTGAGGCCTGCAGTTCTTTAGACGTTGTCCTGGGGTCTTTTGTGACCTCTCGGATGAGTTGTCTCTGCGCACTTGGGGCAATTTTGGTCGGCCGGCCACTCCTGGGAAGGTTCACCACTGTTCCATGTTTTTGCCATTTGTGGATAATGGCTCTCACTGTGGTTCGCTGGAGTCCCAAAGCTTTAGAAATGGCTTTATAACCTTTACCAGACTGATAGATCTCAATTACTTCTGTTCTCATTTGTTCCTGAATTTCTTTGGATTTTGGCATGATGTCTAGCTTTTGAGGTGCTTTTGGTCTACTTCTCTGTGTCAGGCAGCTCCTATTTAAGTGATTTCTTGATTGAAACAGGTGTGGCAGTAATCAGGCCTGGGGGTGGCTACGGAAATTGAACTCAGGTGTGATACATCACAGTTATTTTTTAACAAGGGGCCAATTACTTTTTCACACAGGGCCATGTAGGTTTGGATTTTTTTCTCCCTAAATAATAAAAACCATCATTTAAAAACTGCATTTTGTGTTTACTTGTGTTATATTTGACTAATGGTTAAATGTGTTTGATGATCAGAAACATTTTGTGTGACAAACATGCAAAAGAATAAGAAATCAGGAAGGGGGCAAATAGTTTTTCACACCACTGTATATGATGCACATTATAGTAAGTCCTTATTTTTCTTAGGATAGATGGTAATTACTGCTTGGTGAAAAGTTTGAGGTAGAATTTTGTTGTATTTAGCTTCTGTAAACATTGCTAATAATAGTTGAACCTACTTGTTTGAATTTTTTTTTTTTATAAAATTCCACTGGTTAGCCATTAGAGCCAGTTGCATTCCCACTTTGAAGTGAGTTTATAGCATCTAGTATATTCATTTGGTCAATAATTTTATCTCCATCTGTGTTGTCAAATGCTGTTATTGCATTGCAGACTTTCTGCTTGTGGATTTGTTGGGATAAGATCTTATTGGTTTTCTCTCCATATTCAAAATAATGATGTCATGATGAACGGTTCTGTTTCTTTAGCAGTCAAGACGTTAAATTCAGATTGCAAAACTTGTCTTTTCCAATAAAGTGCCACATTTGGAGACCTGGTATATACTAGATCTAATCTGGTAATTTCACTGATTAACTCAGATGCCTTCTTGGTTTACAATGTATTTTTTTTGAAAAAGATATTAAATAATCTGTCCTCTTAAAAATGCCTTCAGAGGTTCCCAGAGTATACCTGCTGAGACCTCTGAGGATGCATTTATCTCAAGAAAATAATCCATTTGCTTGGATAATGAATGCTGTACAGTTCTCCTCAGCTAAGGACAGGGAGATAAGATGCCAGCTACAAGATGAGGGTGGAGGATGCAGTAATTTAAGCTCCATGATCAGAGGCACATGGGCAGAGATAACAATAGTGTCGTACTTAAAAGAGCTGGTAGGTGGCAAAAATTATTTTCTATGAGAAAATAATAAACTCTTGAATAGCAATGATGTACGGATGAGAAGAAGGAGTATGCTCTTAGGTTAGGATTTTAAAACCTCCATTGGAAGTTAAAATCTGTTACAAACTGTGTAATTATCTTTGCAGTATTAGGTGTTATCGCCACTGTAGCTGGGGATCTATCCTGGTCTGGATTTAAAACACAATTAAATTCTCCAGCCATTATAATTTTGTGAGTGTTCAGATTAGGGATAGATGCAAATACATTTTGGAAGAAAGCTCTATCATCCTTCCTAGGTGCAAAGACAATAATCAAAATCACTTTAGTATTAGATAAATTACCCATCACTGTGACATATTGCTCTTCAGAATAAGGTATTGCATCTGACACTACAAATAGAATAGTTCTGTGTATTAAGATTCCCATACCCCTAGTTTTCTTAGGTTAGCTGGAGTGAAAAATTTTGCCAGTCCACCCTCTTTGCATCCAGAACTGGTCCTTGATTAATAAGTGAGTCTCCTGTAAAAATACTGTCTTGGAATTTAGACCTGTTAAGTGAGAGAGTACTTTTTTCTCTTTAATTGATGATTGAGACCTTTGACATTCCAGTTCACAAATTTCACTATTTGGTCATAGAGACATTGCTTCTGAACTTTGTTGACATTTTGTAGTCTTAGGTTAAGGTAGTACATTGTTACACATGATAGCTTTGACATAGATTTAATTTTATTGCAACGTGTTGTGGCTATGAAGCCTATTGTTATGTTGGCACTTACAGTTATTGGGGTAAAAGGGATAAAAAAAAATAGCATTGCCCTCTCCCAAACCCATTTTGCCTCTGTAACTGAGGTAAACCACACTTAGTGAAGTCCTGGGGCCTCATGCATAACACCATGTGTAGAATTCACACTAAAACATTGCAGAAGGACAAAAGCGGAAATGTGCGTATGCACAAAAAAATATAGATGCATAAATCTGTGTGTTTGCCAACTTCCACATTCTTCCACCCCATAAATCCCGGTCAGCATGAAAAGTAAAGCACTTGCACGTGCCTGCTGCCCCACCCAAACTCCTCTCAGACTTACGCCCCTGTGAATATACAAATCAATATAAATAGCCCTTAAACTCAGCGTTCTGTGAAAAGGCAATGGCAAAAGCACATTAAATTAGAACATCATTAAAATTGTTTAGTTTACTAGTTTCTTAAGTTAAATGTTTTGTTTTGTATGTGTTCTATGTGTGTGAATCACTATGTGCTTCTTAAACGGGGATTCTCTTCCTCTGACAGGACACAGAATCTATTACATTCATGATATTACAGCTCTCTGAATAAATTAAATACTGAGATGTATACTTGATATCATTTTCATGATGAATGGATCTTGGGATGAAACTGTTTCTAAACCGTGATGTCCCTACAGGAAAGGCTCTGAGGTGTTTGCCGTATGAGAAGAACAGTTCAATAGACAGCATTTGCTTGATGCTGTATACCGATAATTCTCTTTCCAATCAGCTGCTGTAGAGCTGTGACTCCACACTCAGATACAGTGATATAAATACTCTAAGTGGTGCAGTGAGAGTAATATGGAAAAAGATGTTCCTCTGTGGTAACCCCTAACGGGATCAGCTGAAAGTAACAGTGAGAGTAACAATGCTAAGACAGCTATGGTATTTGGAATAGTTTGGCCATTCCGTGGACCATTATATTGTTACAGGTTAATTACAATCCGATTCCTTAAACTAATAAACAATTAGAAATTCCCAACAAAGGGAAACCACACTGGAGCAAAAGCACTGCTTTGAATCTGGGTGCCGCCAGTCTGCAAAACTGAGCGGAGAACTTGCGTACGCCAGGGTTTTAGCTTGTGTGAAAATGTGTGTGGCTTTCAGCCAAGTTTAGGTTTTATACATCGCGATTTTAGCATGGAAACGGGCTTATACAACATTTTTGTGCGTACGCACCATTTATACATGAGGCCCCTGGTCCTCTGACATGCCAAGACACAGAGCATGTCCAGAGCAAAACGAACATCCTAGCAGCAGTGTAGAGAAGTGTAGAGAAGGTTAAAACTGAGATACTGTATCTTGTGAAGGTACAGTCCAGATACAATAATACTAGGATATGATCTTACACCATCCCAGTATAATAAACCAAGAGTATGGTGTAAAAAATAAAAAACTGTGAATAGTTGGCTACTTTGTCATAGCCAAGGTGTACATAATTGATGGAAAAAATTTCAATATAATAATTCAAGTTTAACAAAAACTCAATAGCTGGTTATTTTGTGGTAGCCAAAGTGTACATATAAATAGCCAAAATGTATATATAATTAAAGAAATTGAAATCAATATAATAATTGAAGCTTAAAAAAAGGAAAGGGATGGCCAAAATGGAAATAAAATGCAATATATAGTTAACGGTAAATGTTGCATTACAAATGGTTCAGGTTGCAAGCTTCAAGTAGAATCTTCTTTGCCTTGCCAGTTGGGATCATTCTTATTAGCTCTTTATTTGCTTCATCCAGAGAACTAAAAACGTAAAACTGATCTTCAATAACCACTTTCAGTTTAGCAGGGTACAAGAGGCTGTATCTGATTTTCAGCTCTACGTAGGCACTTTTTAATACTGTAGAATGTGGTGCAGTGGTGAAATCTGGGAGAATACTAATACAGGGGATCCTCGGGTTACGTCACAGTTCCATTCCTACAACAGTGATGTTACTCGAATTTTGGTCAAATACACACACTAGATCTTAACACATTTGCAAAATCATAATCTAGAACATAAAAACACAACTAAGCCACAGAAAAAGGAAAAGGATATAAATATACTGTACTGTAGGAACAGAAAAAATTAGTGTAAAAAAAAACCCTTACCTTTATTCCTTCTCATGTCTCAATTTTTTTATGTGAGTGATGTTGTATGTCAAGACGTTGTAACCCGAGGACCCCCTATATGGTTATTTTCAAATACTAAGGGGCTCTGCCCCCTGCTCGCTTCACTTGCCAACCCCCAGGGGCGGGCACCACTATCTTGCAGCTGAGCCGTTCAAAGGGCATTTACTCGCTTCACTTGCCAACCCCCAGGGGTGGGCTATCTTGTAGCTGAGTCGTTCAAAGGGCATCGGAATGCTCCTCCATTAGAGAAAGTGATTGTATTTAAAGAGATGGTATATAGAACAGTATATGGGGCACGGGAGGAAGCCGGTTTGGTCCTTAGTTATTATAGATAGAAAATCAGATATTTGAGTATTTCACAACTGTCTATTTTAAATACCAATGAATAATAAAACATAATAAAAAGTAAAAGTAAAAAAGTAAATATAAATTACATTAATGACTCATCAAAAACAATATTATAAATGATTTTATCCTCTAACTTATATTCTATAAAGGTTGCTTTTTTGCATTTCTGTTTGTATATTGTATGGGATGTTTTTCTCTTTTTTCCTTATTAGACAGTTATCTTTGTTCTTGATTTTTATTATATGAAGCTCATTTTTGTTCGTTTTCTTTTTTTCGACATTCATTATCAGCTCTTGCCACTCTTTTTCTACCTGGATGTAAAATTCGACATTTTTGAATGGATAATTTGCTTTTCTGCCTTGCTACTATAACAAACTGCTCTGAAGGGTGTTACCATTGAGAGTGTCAAGGTATCTTAAGGAGAGAGGATGTGTGCAGAAGGAGTAATGATTGGACGAGTGGTTTGGAGGGGAGTGGTTAAGACTGAATAACTTGGACTTGACAGAAATCTTTTTTAATATAATAGAAAGTTAATCTTCTCATTCAATCTGAGAAGAGATATCAAGTTTTCTTTAGCCTACTGTTTGTCGAAACAGATAATCAGGGTTTTTGGTTTGGAGGCATTCAATCCACATATATGGTAGGCTGCTGAGATCTTAATATCCAATTTAAAGTTCTCTCTAGTTATTTTAGAGAATAGTTCAGCTGTAAATTTCACTACATTTGGACTTTCGTATTTTTCAGAGGAAGACCTTCAATTCTGATGTTGTTCCTTCTATATCTATCTTCCAGCGTAGCCAGTTTGTCAGCAAGTATTTCACATTCTGATTTTGTAGCAATGCTTTTTCATCCTCAGTGGAAGTCGATTGTTCAGCTATTGTACAGGTCGTGAACGTTTTCTTAACATCTTCAAGTTGAGAAGCAAGTACTCTAATTTTACTCTCTAACTTGCTTGTATTTTCCTGTATTTTTTCATCACTTTTTTGTAGCATTTCTGTAAAGGTTGTATTAACCTTAGTACTTAAACATATCTCCAGGTCATTTATATCCTGAAGCTGTTTCTCATTTTTCTTATTTAGGCCCTTTATTTCTTTTTTTATATTCTTTATATCGCTATTAGCCTTTGTGACAGATAGGGGGCGCTTTCGTCCCCTTGAACCCTCGGATCAGACGCCAGACACCAAATAAAAGTCCAAATATTTTCTTTATTTGAACTGTATAGTGCACAAAACACCCTCCTCTCCACAATACTCATAAGTAGACAATCAATAATACAATCCTCCACTCTCCCAGATGCGTTGCCACCCAGCTCAGCTCAACTCTGGGATCTCCCACAGTCCTTTATATAGTCTGTGACCGGAAGTGCTTCTGAACCCTCAGTCCATGTGACTTCCTAGAAATTCCGAATCAGATCAAAATTCTTCTTTTCATCCCGGAAGTACGTCATTTCTTCTGTCACTGTAATTCAGATGTACTTCCAGGTTAGAGGTGACATAGAGGTCTCTGAGCCTCCCTGCAGCGTCCCCTGGTGGCCCCGACGTTATCCAGCAGGGCTGTACAGGAAAACTCCAATGTCCATGATGCCCTGCTGGAATTCGGGGCATCTCCTTGTCGCAGGGATGGCTGTCTCTGGCGGCCTGTGGGGTATTGGCCGGGATGAATGTCTGGCCATAGTCCACACCTTCTTTATATCTTTCTTTAGATCATTTATGTTCCTTCCCCTCCAAGTTGGCAATCATTACCTTCAGCTCAGATGGTGTGTTTCAATTCCCCACGTGCTCCGTAGGTGGAGTTGTGAGTCCAGTGGGTGATGATGCAGCAGACTTGTGGGGTGTATTAGCTGTAGTTGACAGTAGGGATGAAAAGGCCATTCTCGGCTCCAATATTCCTCCTGGAGTCCATGAATACTCCCTGCTCTCCTCGCTTGCAGTTTCACTTCCACTAACGCTCTCGGCTGAAGACGATGCTGTAGCGATTTTTGTTTGCTGACTAAGGCACAGCCCATATCTGTTCATAAACCGCGTACACCAGCCAGCCAATGCTTGAAATTCCAACAAAGGCTTATGTGGTGTTATGGGTCCACAGCTCTCTTAACAAAGGCCGTTTTAGTTTTTAAATAAATAATCACCGTGCTCGCGACATAGCGAGCCGCAGGGCGATCTGTGGTGTGGGTGTTTCTCACCTAGTGCACACATCCATGATTGTTCCTGTGGCTAATGTGCTGCAGCTGCTATGTCCTCTCTGCATATAAACAGATCTGCGAGTCAGTTAGAGAGGAAGGAAAAACGGAGTAAAAAAAAAAAACAAGGAAGAGAAAGAAAGACGGAGGTGGCTGGAGAAAGCAGGAGAGAGAGAGACGGTGCAAGTGGGCGAGCGAGCGAATGAGCACTCGCAGGCAGCTCTGTAGAAGCCTGGGTGTTAGGCTGGGTTTTTAAAGGATTGTTTTTCTATTTTATTGATTTTTAAACCTCCACGTTTGCTTTATGGATTATTTATTTAATGAAGAGCTCTTTTGAATCACTGCACTGTTTACTCTGAACACTGATTTTGATTGACTGTTTTAAATAAAAGCACTGTGCACTGTGCCATTACCCAAATTCTATGGAAAATTGTGTTGCCCCGTGGATAAGTCGACCCTGTTTTTTTGAATGAATTTTAAGGCATAAATTTTTCGACTTATATGCGAGTATCTACGGTAAGTACTTGTGCCATGCTGTATACAGTATCATGGATCCCTGAATTATAATCAACACAGCCAAAAAAAAAGTTTCTACCTAGTAAATAAGACTTAAACCAATTTTAGACACAACCGTAGAAGCTCATCCATTGACTGAGGTGATTTAAAATACTACTGTGGTCTATAGTGTCAGATGCTGCGCTCAAGTCTAGTAAAACAAGAACAAATATGTGGGCTCTGTCCATATTAACCTGCAGGTCATTCACTACTTTAACCAGTTCACTTTCTAAAGCTTTCAAAGACAGAGGAATCTAGATTCCTTTTCATGAGCAGAGGTTTAATTGCTGCAGTCTTTAGAGAATCTAGGAAGACCCCAGTATCTAATGATGGTTTAACTATGTCAAGAACGCTATCCATTAGCACATCGGAGACCTCTTTAAAAAAAGCCTGCTGTGGCACGAGTCAAAGACACAAGTGGAGGGTTTTAGTTGAGTAATTATTCTCCGGAATTAAAAACAAAATACACTACTACACTACAAAATACACTTTCATTTTATAACTGTGATCACATAATGTGTTTGGTTGATCAGTCTTTTTTGTTATTTTTCCAGTCTATATTGCATATGACCCTTCAAAATCAAAAGACAGTTGTTGAAATAAAAATGAAATTAAATACTAAATAATCTTTTAATGATTAGTATAGAAATATTAAAATTCTTCATTAAAGTTATATTTCTGATTGTGTTTATTTTTCATACCTGGTTTATATGAGTTGGTTGATGAGAAGCCAGAGAACTGGCACAGGGTAGATCACCTCCATGGAAAAAATCTATTGCAGTATGGAGTAACTAACAGATTTATTATAATAATATTAGTCATCAAAACAAACCATAATAATATGCTTTCTTCTTATCAAATGCTGATTTTTAAGATAAAGCAAGAAAACTATGAGCAACACATGAGATAAATTGACTGCACCATAGCAAATGAATACAATGTCAGTTGGGAGAATGACTGAGACCACGATTATCTATCATCAATATTTAGCTACATCTCACACATCTAATGCTGTTCCATTCCACAGGCTGTATTAAGATGTTCTTGGAATGACTGCAGAAATATTTGGTTACTATTGATACCTATGGATATTTGAAAATTATGTAGAACAAAATGGGTATTTTCTTGTATACCTGACTTTTTATAAAGAAGAGGTTGTTAATAACTTGGAGAAGGTTATACAATATATTGTTGGAGGCCCAGATGGAAGCCCAGCATGACAACACAGATGGATTGGTTCACGGAACAAATAAATAACTTTGTAACGGTGTAAATCAACAGAACGACCAGTAATAGCCAAGAGTTGAGAGCAATTCAATCCCCCATATGATAGGTGGCAGTGGTCCTCACATTGGCACCCAGTTGGGACACCCGCAGGCATGCTGGGGAGTTGTGAAACCCTTTCAGGGTCCCTGGGTGTCGTTAGAGGTGCACTGTCAGGGAAGGACCTCCCTACTTTTTCTGTGACTCAGAAATGCTTCCCAGAAGACATGGTGTGGTACCCGGAAGCTAATAAAGGAGCTGAAATGCAGGAATGAATGTCCATTAACAAATGAAATGAAGTTGACCAGACAAAACAGAAAATACTGTATCTTGGGTTCATACTGTCTACAATGAAGTAAAAGTCAAAGTAAATTTAAGAATTACTGTTGTTTTTTTTTTTTGCATTTTCTATACCGTTCCTACTTTTTCTGATTTTGGGTTGTACGTTACTGGACTGAGCGTACACCCGATGGCCTAATTCTTTGGGTTAGAAAGAACAGCAGCCACACCAGAGAGTAGTTTGAACACCTTTGCAGACTCTACAGCAAACACTTTAATATGTTGTATATATGTGTTAATGTGTGGTATCTAAATAGAAATAAATAAGTACAGCAAGTACATAAGTACCAATGTCATATCATCATAAAAAAATCAAAATGGCAAAACATTATAAAACATTATAAAACAGTATAGATTAACCGGGTTGATTAATCAAAATCACCAAGAGTTTGTTTGCTTTAAATCAGAAATTCTGTTCTTTAAGCTAATATATGATACTATAACTCAGATTGCAAATACAGACACTGTGTAAGGCCCAAGATGGCATTTGCATATAAAAAGGAAAATGCATTACTCTTTAATAAAATTCTGTATTCTCAAAACATTTTTAAATTAGCTTCTTAGAACAAAGTAAAATACGGTGTATTGCCCTTGAATGTTAATAGTGAATAATAATAACCCGTTCATTCATAAACAGAAATGCAGTTACTGTGGTGTATTGATAATACACTTAAAGTACACTAAACATCTCAATTATTAAAGGCGACAGAAAACTTACTACTTCTAGCAACACACATCAATTAGCAAGTTTAGAATCAAAGACTGAACAGAAAGTACAGATAAGCAGAGTTTGTGAGTATGGAAAAAAATGAATAAAAAACCCTGTGCATGAGCAGTAAACCCACTGGGCGTGTATTGCCTAGCTTGAACGTGAAGCAAGGAATTTTGCACAATAATTGAAATGGCAAGAGTGGGAATTTGTGTGTCTAAAGAAATTGTTATTATGGTCTAATCAATCAGAGAATGAAAATAGCGTCTTTGGGGAAAAACATAAAGTAGCTAGACAGCTTGCAAGGATCAAATACCAAAATAAGCACAAGAAAATTGATTATCAATGTTAAAAATAAAAGTCTTGAGTCAGAAATCAAAGCCAAAAGAACTAATCCTGCCTGATATTCTTTCTGAACTCAAACAATAAAGAGTTGTTTTAAATTTGAGAATCCCAAGCCTGGTCATGGAGCACTTTTGTAATGGCGGCACAATGTTAAAAATCATTAAACCATGCTGGCAGTTACGAGGAAAACTGATTACAAAATGGTGATGCAGTAATGTCATAAATAATCATAAAAAGTAAAAAAAGCAATATAACAATGACATTTTTGCAGAAAATATTTAATATCAAACAAATAATATACAAAATGCCATTATTGCAAACAATATTGCACAATTAATCCAGAGAATCCCAATTTAATCATAACAGTTTTTCAAACTGGTGCTTTAACTGGTGAGAACAATCAGAGTGGCAACTCATCCACCAAATAATGATAGTCAAATGGAATTCTTTTAGTTAAATAGTGACTGACATACACAAAAGTGAAAAAGAGAATTAAGGGGAAAGGGCATTCAAGGCAGAAATCAAAAAGCAGGTCAGCATATGAAGTGTTATGGAAGCATGAAACAAACCATAAAAACTACCTGAAGAATATATTTGGACAGCTTAGTTATACACCAACTGTGCAATTCTGCATGGCCTCTCCTTGCAATTATAAAGTTTCTTACCTGGTTAGGTAAGAAAAAGAAAATGTGTTAGGTATACTTTTCTTTTCAATGAAAAAGTCTCATTATGTGTGGCTTTGTTCTTTTTTTAAAAAAAAACTTTGGACTTCTGAAACTTTGAGCTGAATAAAAAAGGTTTCCCTGAAGAGATCGGGCTTCATGGCTTATTTTTGTTTTTGTCTCATGCTGAGTGACATCTGTTTTGTGCCAGTCCTATAAGCCATAACAAGGCAGTGACTACCTGGGGTTGGCTCAAGTCAGGTTTCCTTTTGTGTTTTCCATTATTCCTCTCCTTTTTCTGTAGCATGACCAATGCTGCTAATGAACAAGTTCAGCTGAGCCCATGTATGAGGAAGTCCGAGTTAGAGCCCGTCATTCTGTCATATTTCACCTCCCTACTCATTAGCACTGGGTTGTCTGAAGCCCCTGGAAAGCCATCTCTGAGGAGTCTTGTGATAACACCAATAAATCTTAGATCACCAGCTAGGCAAAAGACCTGAAATCACTGTGTAGTTAAAGCATTCCTCAGTTGCAGAGATTTAACGGAGTCTGCCATTACTTTTTCAAGATACTCAACCTAACCATTAGTTAGCTGTTACCTAACTTTACTATTTTGTTAATTAGACTGTGCTGTACCAAGATAAGACCAAGGAAATCATGTTGGTGGTAGATTTATTGTCAACTTTAATTTGACGAGTAAAACAGAAACGATCAAAGTTTGACATTATCGCATTGGATGCTTCCTTGTCTGTGGTGGCAGTGCTACACAGTATGGTAGAGGCTGAGTGAGAGAGAGAGCTCAGCAAACGTCATCAGGAAGCACATTGTCACAGTCTGTCTCTGCATAAACTGTTAATGGAGTTCTCCTTTACGAGACCTCTTCTGAGGGCCTTTGTAATTCCACACATTGTGGATTTGCATCTGAACATTGGTAGTTACAATACCACAGTGCAGATCTCCAAACTGAGATGGCTCATGGAGTGCGTCCACAACAATACAGTTTCTCAAATCTATACTCTTACATCCAAATATAATGCCTGCTCACTCTCTGTGTGGAGTTGGTATGTTCTGAATGAGTATTTCTACACTTTAAAAAAAATGTTAAATTTACAGTAAAGTACTAGCAGCTGTGGTTGCCAGAATTTTACCGTAAAAAATAAGGTGAGGAAATGTTTAGGTCTACGGTATCACTTTGTAGTAAATAACTGGGTTTTTTTCTTACAGAATATTCCAATAGAAGTGAACGTTTAGCCATAACCTGAAATCTATGCACTGTAATAAATATGCCAATCAATAAACCATTACAAAATATTGTCGGGATCAAATACCAGTACACAGTTTGCATCTGTAGAGTAACAACAGTCAATAACAAACATGTATCATTTAATTATATACGTTGAAAAGAATTAAATGTTTAAGGAAGTTATGACACATTTGCTGGTGGAGAAGTAAAGTTTGCTTTTCTGGTGAATGGTATCGTACAGGTGTACCAGCTTATTGAATACAACTCACCATAAATCAGCTTCCAGAACGTCAAAAAACCTTTAGAATGCAGGGAGAAATAATTCTGTTAACTTTGTTTAAGTTTTTTTTCCCTACTGTTGTAGTACTAGGGTGTTGTACCGTGTTAGCCATTAAATAATCTCGCTCCATCTTATATATGGGAATGCCTGACACGTTATATTCCAAATCGTAACCTCAGATCTTCAAATGAGTGTCTCCTTATAATTCCAAAAGCTAAACTTAAAAGAAGTGGTGAGGTGGCCTTCTGCTGTTATTCACCTAAAATCTGGAATAGCCTGCCAATAGGAATTCGCCAGGCTGATACAGTGGAGCACTTTAAAACACTGCTGAAAACACATTACTTTAACATGGCCTTTTTATAACTTCACTTTAACTTAATCCTGATACTCTGTATGTTCAATTCTTCATAATAACTATTCATGATGGCTCTAAAATCCGTACTGACCCCAACTCTCTCTTCTGTTTCTTTTTCCGGCTTCTTTGTGGTGGCGGCCTGTGCCACCACCACCTACTCAAAGCATCATGATGCTCCAACATTGATGGACTGAAAGCCAGAAGTCTACGTGACCATCATCATCAGGTCCTTCCATGAAAACCATAAATACAAAGAGGACTGTTTCATTTATGTTAGGTAGATTGCCCAGAGGGGACTGGGCGGTCTCTTGGTCTGGAACCCCTACAGATTTTATTTTTTTCTCCAGCCTTTGGAGTTTTTTTGTTTTTTCTGTCCACCCTGGCCATCGGACCTTACTTATTCTATGTTAATTAATGTTGACTTATGTTTATTTTTTATTGTGTCTTCTATTTTTCTATTCATTTTGTAAAGCACTTTGAGCTACATTTTTTTGTATGAAAATGTGCTATATAAATAAATGTTGATTGATTGATTGATTATGACTGTAGAGAAAAGGTGTCATTTTGCTTGGCTTTTCGCTACCATTTAAAGATATGCAGTTCACCATAGCAATATAGTAAATGGGGGCGTGTCTTTATGCAAATATCGTAACTTCTGTGTTTCTGAAGCAGCTCTTTACCATTTTACATTTTACAGTTATTCACCTTCGCTATTTAACAGTTTTACAGTGTAAAATTAACAGATTGTTTTCAGTGTAACTGTTGTAGTAGATAGGGGGTGCTCTCGCTCCCTTGAACCCCTGTCCACGACTCCAAACACCAGGTAAAAGTCCTTAAATTGATTTTATTTAATCGCCACAGTGCACAAAGCACACTCTTCACCACAATACTCATATAAATCACAATACTAAATCACAAATACAATCCTTTACTCCCAGACGCGTTGCCACCCTTCCACCCAGCTCAGCTCGCCGTCTGGGAGCTCCCACAGTCCTTTTATATCTCCTGACCCGGAAGTGTTCCTAATCCCCCGTCCATGTGACTCTCAATCACTTCCAGGTCAGGTACAAGTTCTTTTCTTCACCCACACGGGGACAAGAGGAATGACGTGCTTCCGGGGCGTAGGGAAAATAGTCGTTATTCATCCCTGCAGCGTCCCCTAGGGGCCCCCATGGCATCCAGCAGGGCTGCGCATAAAAACTACATTGTCCATGTTGCCCTGCTTATCTTCTGGGGACCTCCATACTGCAAGGAGGGCTCCACCTGGCGGCTTGGGGGTATTGACTGGGACAAACGGCCGGCCATCTATCACACTGTAATGTATCAGTAAACGGTATGTAGCATATTTTGAAGGTAGAAAAATACTGATTTTTACAGAACTTGTCTGTTAAAAATAAGGAAATGTATAGTTTAAGATATACAGGTAATTTTCAGTAGAACATTAGGTAACTTTCCTTTTTTTCCAGAAAAGGTATTTTACTTTCACCATTTACCGTATTTTTACCTTTTTTTTACAGTGTACTGCAGTTGTAGTGTCCTGTCACACTCTTAAGATGTACAGTGTCTAAAATGGCTCAATGTAAATGAGGCTGGGATGAGTGTGTGTGTCCCACTATGAAATGCCTCGGTATTTGATCTGGTTCCTTTTCACCTGAAGAGGTTGAGATTGTAGTTACCTTCAAACTTGTAATGCATCAGGTGGGTTCAGAAAATGTGCTGCATATTTGAATTACAGTATATAATATAGTAGCTAAAAAGTCAAATCTCATACTTGCAAAAGGTGTGCTTGAGGCAAAATAGACATTTAATTTACGTTTATTGTCAGGTTAATTTTAAGTGCAGATTGCAAACCGCAGAATGCAGAAACCTGTAAATATCTCAAACAACAGAAAACACTTACTGCAGCATGTTTAAAATGAATGGGAGCGTTAAGTGCCAGAGTAATGTTTCAAATGCTCACAGACATACACATTTTCTTTTCACCAAAACCCAAATCAGTTATTACTTTTCATTAGCTTCACCTTTAGTACTGATAAGAGACTCTTTGAAGTATGTAGGTTAACACAAGATACGCACGCAGCAGCTGTGACAGAGAAGGACGATATTTGGAAGCAGAAATTAATTTAACATTAATTTTAATGACAGGAGGTTTGCTCAGAGATAAGCAGTAATTTAACAAGTTTAACAGTTTAAAATGCTTTCACAGCAAGCGCCAAGTCAGTAATATCTGCAGGCGAATGTTTTAACATGATTAATCTTTTCAGTGTTACAATAAACCTGAAAAATCAATAGTAAGAGATAGTATTCCAAGTCATATATACGAAAGTGTCATTCTAAGAGAAGTTGCCTAGAATCTTTATGTAGATTATAAAAAGCTAAAACAGAAATACATTTGCGAAAAATGTACAAACAGCAACACATCAACTTAAATTACAGGACTAGATGGAGTTTCAAAATGTTACATTTACAACGTGTTACCAGTGAGAAATTCACATAAATAAAAAGACAAGACACATCCATAAAATTCTATATAGCTTTTCCAAAAATAACATTATTCTGGACACAGACTGATTTCAGAGTGCAAAATATAGGTGTTATATAGCAAGTCAAGCTAAAGAAGAACCCCACCTTTCCAGCTTTGGATATTTATTAAAAATCAAAAACTGAATCTCACATGTAAGAATTCAAACCCTTAATTTGGTACTTTGTAGTAGCCCCTTTACTAGAAACTACAGTTTTGAGTCTTCGTGGGTAAGTCTTTACAATGCTTCCACACCTGGATTTGGGCAGTTTATTCCATTTTCCTGGTAGATTCCCACAAGCTCAGTTAGATTGGAGATGAAGTGTCTGTAAACTGGCATCCAGGTATGTCCACACATGTGCTAGGGGGTTTAAGTCTAGACTAGTCTAGTCTGGTTGGGCCACTGAGGGACTTGCCCCGAAGCCATTCCAACATTGACTGTATGCTTTGGGTCAGTGTCATGCTGAGGGGTGACTCCGATCTGAGCTGGTGTGCACTCTGGAGAAGGTTTTCTCTTGAGGATCTTCCTGCCTGCACTCATTATTCCCTCAGTTCTGACCAGTATCCCTGTCCTCGCGGCTGAGAAGCAACTCCATTGCATGACGCTGCCACCACCTTGGTTCACCGTATGGATGGTTTTAGGCAGGTGATGTGTAGTGCCTGGACTTGGTCACAGTTAGTGCTTGTAGTTCTGTCCAGAGAGTTTTGTCTCATCCAACCATGGAATCTTTTTCTTTACGCTCTTAGAGTCTTTTAAGTGCATCTTGCAAATTCCAAGCAGTAGAGTCCCAGGTTCAAATTGATCTAAATATATATACGGTATGTGCAGCAGAAGAAAGTTACTTGTGCCAATGATAGGCACTGGCTTTTAACAAAGCAATTTATAAAGAGAGAGACGGGGTTGGGAACTTGCACTTACTGTATACAGTGCATTGCCACACCCAACAAACAACAAACCACCTCAGGATCCCAAATTATTACTGGAGCGCAGCCGTGCAAGCAGGTATAAAAATATTAATACTTTCAGTTCAAATACCTTTTCAGTATTGGTGTGGCTATTATAGTTTTATTTTAGCTGAGATATCTCAATTTAAACTGAATTTCCAGCAAATGGTTTCACTCATCCCTAAGATCTATCTATTAAAGGATAGGATATGCATGTAATATAGATCAGTGGTTCTCAGACTTTTTGGAAATTCTCACGGTACCCATTTAAAAATAACTCGACACATTGCTGATTAATACTGATTCAAATTTATTATCCTTTTACCTTTTTATTAGGTAACCTAGGCTTGTCAGATTTTCCCAAATTTGTCAAAATTAGGAGTAAGTGAAGAAAGTGCAGCTGACTGATCTAAAAATGCGATGCACACACGAATTGCACAAAGCAAGATGAGGTGTTCTGCAATAGTGCACACTTTCTTGAATTTGGCAATCCGATCTACAGTGAGATGAAGCCCCAAGTGCCTACTGTCTTGGAACGTGCTAGAATGTTTTTTGTGAAGCCTCAAGATTTTTTTTTTTCATTTAAAAAAGTCCAACAATTTACTTCTGCAAACAGTGTGCCTTCCAAATGTCATTATAGCTGAAGGCCGCATGATGTCGTTTAGTAGTACCACAATCCAGATAACGCACAATGATTGTTTTTCACCACTCTTCATGATAAAATCCTCACAAAATCTGAATTGTATGTTCTTTTAACATTCTTGTCATGGGCAACCCTATAGGTGGATTATGTTACTAAAATAAGTCTCAAATGAAGGATATTTTTTCATGATTTTTTTAAAGCCACAGTTAATGTAAATATGCTAATAATCAACAAATTAGGCACACATTGACGCAGTGGTAGCACTGCTGTCTGATAGTAAGGAGTCTGGAAGTTGTGGCCTGGGTTAATGGAGTGTGCACGTGGGTTTGTGTGGGTTTGCTCCAATTTCCTCCCACAGTACTAAGACATGCAGACTAGGTGAATCAGCCAAGATGAATTATCCTGCAATATATGTGAGTGTGAGTGTGAGTGTGTATTAACCCAGTGATGGTCTGCCACTCTATCCAGGGGTTGTTCCTGTGTGCACCTATTGCTTTCTGGGATAGGCCTCAGTTACCCCTTTGCCCTAAATAAGTGAGTTTAGGGAATCAACTCCCTTTCATTGTAAGTCACCCGTACTTAAAACAGATAGAGAAATACTCTGGAACAATTTCAGTTATAGATTAGTTGATTGTTTCAGATTTAGCTTGAAAGGTTATTCCAACTTGTAGATTTTGTCTACCGTATTTTTCTCTTTTACACATATGATAGCTGCTTCTGCTGGGAAACAGATCTGCTGTAGTCAGCATGAGGGTTTCAATGATAGTTCGCAACAACTCCCATCTACAGTTTTTTCCTAGTTTTTGCATATACATTTTTTGCAGTGTGTGAGTGAGACTTACTTTATGTTGTAATTTGATTAATGAACCATTTACTGTGTTTTTCCTGTTTGGTTCCAGTTTTTAGGATGAATCTTATGAGGCTGACATGAAATTTGAAGAGTTCGGGGTAGGTGATGCTATATATATGGCTTTTGAGGAATTGCCCATGTTCGCTGGCTTTCTTGATGAAGCATGCTTTAGAGTATGTCAGTCATTTAAATTCCCCAGTATGCAGGAGCAAAATGACCCTATGACTGAAAGCAGAAGGGGAATCAGCAATCAGTAGGCACCCTGTCATATGCTTTCTCCAGGTCCACAAAGACACAATGCAACTCCTTCTGACCTTCTCTAAGCTTCTCCATCAACATCCTCAGAGCAAACATTGCATCTGTGGTGTTCTTTCTTGGCATGAAACCATACTGCTGCTCACTGATCATCACCTCACTTCTTAACCTAGCTTCCACTACTCTTTCCCATATCTTCATGCTGTGGCTCATCAATTTTATTCCCCTGTAGATACTGCAGTCCTGTACATCCCCCTTATTCTTAAATAACAGCACTAGTACACTTCTTGTACTCAACCTCTCATACAACTCATCAAAAGCCTTTTCCACCTCTCTCTTCGACTCGCGCCTTATCTCCTTGTACTCTTGTCTAGTTTCTGCATCTCTCTGACTATCCAACTTCTTCTTTGCCATCCTCTTCCTCTGTATACTCTCCTGTATTTCCTCATTCCACCACCAGGTTTCCTTTTCCTCCTTCCTCTTTCCAGATGTCACGCCAAGCACCCTTCTTGCTGTCACCCTTACTACATCTGCTGTAGTTTCCCAACTGTCAGGTAATTCTTCACTACCACCCGGTGCCTGTTTCACCTCCTCCCTAAGCTCAACCTTGCAGTCTTCCTTTTTCAAGTTCCACCATTTTATCCTTATCTCTGCCCTCACTCTCTTCCTCTTCTTGATCTCCAACTTCGTCCTACAGACCACCATCCTATGCTGCTTAACTACACTTTCCCCTGCCACCACTTTGCAGTCTTCAATCTCCTTCAGATCAGCTCTTCTGCATAGGATGTAATCTACCTGTGTGTATCTTCCTACACTCTTGTACGTCACCCTCTGTTCATCCCTCTTCTTAAAATACGTATTCACCACAGCCATGTCCATCCTTTTGGCAAAACCCACTATCCTCTGACCTTCTTCATTCCTCTTCTTGACACCATACCTACCTATCACCTCCTTGTCTCCACTGTTCCCTTCACCAACATGCCCATTGAAATCCTCTCCAATCACCACTTTCTGTTCCTTGGGTACAATGTTCATCACTTCATCCAACTCACTCCAAAATCTTCTTTTTCACCCAATGCACACACAACTTGCGGGGCATATGCACTAACAACATCCATCATCACACCTCCAATTTCCAGCTTTATAATCATTTCTCTACCTGACACTCTTTTCACCTCCAGAACACTCTTGACATACTGTTCTTTCAAAATAACTCCTACCCCATTTCTCCTCTGATCCGCACCATGATAGAACAATTTGAATCCACCTCCGATCCACCTGGCCTTACTCCCCTTCAATTTAGTCTCTAGCACACACAATATATCAACCTTCCTTCTCTCCATCACATCAGCTAACTCTCTCCCCTTACCAGTCATACTGCCAACATTTAAAGTTCCTACCCTCAGCTCCACTCTCTTTACCTTCCTCCTCTCCTCCTGCCTCTGGACTAGTCTCCCCCCTCTTCTTCTCCTTTCTTATTCTTTGGGCAACAGTAGCCCAATTTCCGTCAGCACCCTGTTGGCTAACAGTACTGGTGGCGGTCGTTGTTAACCCGGGGCTGGACTGTTCCGGTATGGAAATTTGTATTGTTGTCCGCATATTGATTTGGCAAAATTTTACACTGGATGCCCTTCCTGACGTAACCCTCCCCATTTATCCGGGCTAGGGACTGGCACAAAGAAACACACTGGTAATGCATACACTCCCAATTAAAAATCAATTTAAGGAGAAGTCTGTTTAGTCACTAAACTACTAATGCAAAACATGGAGGTGGTACTAACAATTTGAGAAATTCACATTTTTATGAAATTTTTAATGATAGTAGGCTATTCAGTCCCTGTTCACTTCACATAATACATCAAACTGATATTTGAAGGTCCCCACAGTATTACTTTGTATTGCACTACTTGGTCACTTATTCTGTGTACCTTATGTTCCCTGTGTGAAGAAGAACTTTATAATGTTTGTATGCTATTTATCCATAACTAGCTTCAATCTCTGTCTTCCTGTTCATTCCCTCAACAATTCTGAACATTTCAGTAATGGCAATTATTAATCTGCATTTGCCAAAAATGAAAAGATGGAAGTGCACATAGACAACGAAAAGTGTTACTGGCCGACAGGTGAAATCCAAGTAAGTCAATGGAGTGCTGCAAACGGAGTGATGTGGTTAATACACTAAATGGAGTCTCTGTACAGCTGCCAAGGAAAGTAATATGAGCACAACATGAATCACTACATAAGAACAAAAAGCAAGGAAAGTAACTATGAAAGAATAATCAAGAAGAACATGAATGATGTCCATAGGGAAACATGGTAAAGGAAACAAAAGCTCAAGACTAAATTAAAGAGAATCTGCAGAAGGAAAAAAATAATTCATGTTATGCTACTCAACTTATGCTGGCACAATTCAAATAAACTGAATGCTTCAGTGCTTAAGACTGTATCTTTAACCTTTTTCTGTCTGTGAGTTCAACCCAACTTTATTGGGCTTATATAAATGGGATCATTCAGAAATTAGTTGGGTAGTATAACTGATGGGTTATTTTCAAATTAGTAAGTCCAATATCAGTCACCAGCTGGGACCAGTTAGCTGAAAGTAGGCCTAAGCACAATTAAAGATGTAGTCCGGAAACAAGATAGTCTCTAAAGATAGCAAATGGAAAGATAACTATGATCCAAGAATGCAATTAGAGACTTGAAGGACATCAGAAAAAATGAATAACAAACAGAATATGAGATGAGATATAAAGTACACTCAACCCAAACAGCTCGATGAATGAGCCAAGAACTGAGGCAGGCAGCCTTAATACTCGGGCTGCATCGCTTGACTGCCCCATAATGATCATTGCCAGGGAATCTAAAGTAAGAAGATGGGCCAGGAGGTCAACATGGCCCCGTAGCACGAGGAAAACATAGAGCCAAGAAATGGCCATGAATAAAAGTGACAAAATTCTTAGTAGAAAATTACTCAGTCTGTGCCTGGCTTTGTAAAACATTAGAACACTCTATACGAGAAAAGGCCATTCAGCGCAACAAAGCTCGCCAGTCCTATTCATTTATTTCTTCCAAAAAAACATCAAGTCTTGTTTTGAAAGTCCCTAAAGTCTTAATGTCTACCACACTACTTGGTATCTTATTCCAAGAGTCTATCGTTCTCTGTGTAAAGAAAAACTTCCTGATATTTGTGCAAAATTTACCCTTAACAAGTTTGCAACTGTGTCCCCGTGTTCTTGATGAACTCATTTTAAAACAACATTCTCGATCCACTGTACTAATTCCCTTCATAATTTTAAGTACTTCAGTCATAGACTCAGCTCTTTTAATCTTTCCTCATATCACAACCCCTGTGAAAAACCTTCCCTTGTTGCTTTCAGATTAAAACTTATTAATTCTTATCCTTTAAATGTTGGTGGAAATATATTGTTATTGTGTTATATTGTTGCAATGCATTTATATCTATTTTATTGTGCTAAAGATTTTAAGTTTTGTTTTTAACAGTTGGGCATGCCTAGTACATTTGCAGATATTTTGAAAAAACAAGACAGGTACTCATAATCTAATTATAATCATGTAACTTTTGCTGTTGGTTTAGCTAAAGTCAAATATTTTTTGTTTGAACCTCTTTTGCTCTTTTACCAACAGCCATTCTTAGTCATGTCTGGGCCATACCTGCCTATTTGACTTGTAAATTGTGCGTGCGCTGATGCAGATGACACGCTGAATATTTTGAAGAGGACGATAATAATCAAGTTTTTAAGAAGAGGAGACAAACTTCTGAAATATATGGCAAATGCATATTTCCAAATGCATTTTAAAATATCTGGAAATCAATTTAAGATATCACAAAAAGAATTGCAAATATCTAAAAGAAAAAAAAACCCATCTATTTCAGGGTATCTGAAATGCATTTTAAGGTATCTCCAATAGATTTCACAATAGCTTGAAATGATAAGCTGTACATTTCGAGATATCGAAAATACATTTTGAGATATCGCAAAATTATTTCCTACATATTTCAAGATATCTCAAATACATTTTCTGATATCTTACAAAAACTTCTTGTGCATTTTAAAATATCTCAAATATATTTCAGAATATCTCAGAATCACTTCCTGTAAAATTTCCCTTTCGTTCACTGAAACTTCCTGTCAGCTTTAAGAAGTTTTTCCTGTTTTTAGGAAGTTACTTTGAGATAACAGAAAATGCAATTCAGATATCTCAGATTAAATCTGAGATTTCTTAAAATGTTCAGGAAGTTATTTTAAGATATCTCCGAATAAAACTAAAATATCTTCTAAAGCATTTAAAGTATCTTGAAATTCATTGTGATGCAAAACAAATGAAATCCAAGCAAGTGAAAAATTCTTATATCAAGCCAATTAAATCATGTTTTTCTTTTTTGTAATATTTATTGTTTTATCAAGAAATTTGTTTTTAAGATTATTTAACAAGTCTTGCCAAGTAAATTTTGATACCCCATTCGCAGATTTTTTTTTTTTTTTTGCTAAATAAAAGTAAAACAGCTATTTCATATTTTGAGATATCGCAAAAACAGTTTCAGATATCCTAGAAATTAAACAGAATTTTAAGATATCTGAAATTCATTTTGAGAGTGCTGTAAATGTTAATTTGGCTTGCTTTAGAAAAGACTCTAAAACCCGTACAAAACTGTTTACACTATCAACTCCTCAGTCTAGGTGTTTAAACAGGATGCAGAGGATAATTCAACTTAGGTGTTAGTGTCCACAGGGCAACATGCGTCTATGAGGAACAATTTGCTTTCAAATCATTCATGCTAATTAGCCATCATAAGTTTTGTGATAAATGTGTTATTTATTAAAATAATGGGAAGAAACATAAATTCAGTGTCAAAAGCTAATACTAAATTCAATTGTATTTTTCTTTTAATTTAAATGAAAAAAATCACAAATGGCTGAAACTGGGGAAGATGTTAGTTTGGATTTTCCTTTAAAAATAATTGTTACAGAATGGGTTAATATTTTTGCTGGACTAAAACTTGAAACTGCCAATGCAGATGAAATTATCCTGTTACAGAAATATACGTGAAGTTTAAAAAAAATAAAAGTACATCACTAGCAGCTGCTCAAGAACAGACTGAAGCTTCTTGGAGGCTTCTTGCAGAAGGAGCTCTGCTTGCTACTGATTCTCAGCATGCTTATTGTTAATTTTTATATACTGGCAATCTGGCTGTGTTTATTAATTTCCTCATATTTTTTGCTTGCTCCACTAGAGCATACTAATTGCTTTTTTATGATCTTAATCATTTACCCATATGCTAAATGAAATCTGTACCTTTATTCAGTGCTTATTTAGAAATATCATCCAATAAAGCAGGTAACATGGCGGTGCAGTCATGAGCGTAGCTGCCTTATGGATCCACGTTCCAGGGTTTGTATCCAGTGCCCAGCCGCAGCCCATGCAGGGTTTGTTCATTCTGCTTTTGATGTGCTTCTAGTGTTTCTGTTTAACTCCAATCCCCACATGTAATTTTGAGTGAGAGTGGGGCCTAAGATGAGCCAGTGCCACATCCAGGATCATTTCAATGCCTTGCAGCCCGATTCTACAAGGATTGGCTCTGGTCTTCCATTACTCTGAACTGGATGAAGCAGGGTTGAGAATGTTATATTATGTTGTAAAGGGTGATGACTACATAATTGAGACCATTACTTAGTTTCCAATTGCATAATGACAGAGGTGCAACTAGGTGGGGAGGAGGGGATGTGTTCCATGGGGGTACATACTGGAGAGGGCACATAAAGAGCATTGCTTAAGTTTTTCAATGCAGCTTCAAACTCCGGTCCTGGAAGGCTGCAGTGGCTGCAGGTTTTCATTCTAACCCTTTTCTTAATTAGTGACCCGTCAAAGACCAGTTTTAAATATATAATTGCCACACTTGCAGCTTAGTGAGGGGGCGTGGTTGTGTGGCTGAAGCAGGTCCAGGGGAATTTGTGATGTGAGCGTTTCTCACCTAAGTGCACAGTTGAGAAGTGGTCCGTATCTGTAATTTTTCACAGGAGCTGCTGATTGCCACAGCTGCCACGTCCTCTCCATAAATAGAAGCATGAGGCGACTAATGAAGGAGGTAAAAGAAAAAGAGTCAGAGGTTGCAGGAAACAGGAAACAGGAAGCAGTATGGAGAGAGACCCGGTGAGCGTGAGCGTGAGCGTGAGCGTGAGCAGGCAGGCAGGCAGGCAAGCAAGCAAGCAAGCAGCTGGACAGTGAGCCCTAGCAGGGGTGTTTGGCCGACACTAGCTGGGGCAGAAGGAAGCAGTCACTCCAGCTGAGTGATCAAGGTGCCGGAGTGACCGGAGAAAGAGGATGGCTGGCCGTGTAAGGCCGAGATGGCAGTGGGAGTCGTGGAGTCTTGGGAAGGTGTGCCTTAGCGTGAGAGACCTGGCCATTGAGGACCCCAAGTCTCGGTCCGGTGAGGGAGCCGTATGGAGCCAGGGAATGGAAGGCAACCGGACAGTAGAAAGGTCAGCTGCTGAGAGGGCGACTCTCCTGTTGCAGGGCCCAGATGGGAGAAGCAGGAGAGCCACCAGATAAAAGAAGACCCTGGTTTGTTTTTAAAGGGTCTGCTTCCAGCATTGTTTTAACCTCGTTTTAAAAGATTGTTGTTTTTCTATTTATTGGATTTTTTAACCTCCACAATTTCACCTCTGTTTTTATGGATTATTTAATGATTTGAAAGGCACTGCACTTATTTAATTTGGACTTTGTTTTGTTGGTTGTTTTTAATAAAAGCACTTGGCACCTTTTTAGCACCATCCCCTTTGCTCTATTTGTTATGCCTCACTGTCGGTGACATTACCGACGGTGTCGGGTTCTGGGGTCCCGTGAGGATGATGGCAGCATGCAGCAAACCTGCATCGTCACAATGCCATTGCACAATGAGAGCAGCATGGAACTAAAAAACAGGTTTAATTAACCTCATTAATTAAATGAGTGAAATTGGTTGGAGTTTAAGGCCCTAACTTAGTTGGTCTTCTGTTGGCTCACTCACTTAACATTTCATGTCTGTTTGGGTGCCATTTAAGGAAAGAAATGAAGCAATTCAGAGGAATGATGAAGAAATCCAGGGGAACAGATCTTTAAAAAAAAAAAAAGTCAATTAAAATGAAAGGAAAAGGAATCCCTTAAAGATAGGGTGAGAAGCTCAGAATAGAGCCGCTGCTCCTCCGCATCGAGAGGAGTCAGATGAGGTGGCTCGGGCATCTGATCAGGATGTCTCCTGGACGCCTCCCTGGCAAGGTGTTCCGGGCACCAACCGGGAGGAGGCCCCGCTGGAGGGACTATGTCTCCCGGCTGGCCTGGGAACGCCTCAGGATTCACCTGGAAGAGCTAGAAGAAGTGTCTGGGGAGAGGGAAGTCTGGGCATCTCTGCTCAAGCTGCTGCCCCCTTGACCTGACCTCGGATAGGTGGAAGAGGATGGATGGATGGAAAAGGAATCAACAGTAAAAACAGGACACTAAATTAAGAAAGGTTAGAATGAAAACCTGCAGCCCACCAGGACTAGAGTTTGAGACCACCAATCTACCCCATCTGAGTTGAACAAAAGTTCATCGCTGATTTGAAGTACATCACTGTGGGACTAAAGAACACTTCTTGCATACGGATTTCAAAACAATTTGTTTCATCCCTGCATAATGGTGAGAAAAAATTGACAAAGTGATCCAAGCTCCTGATGATTTACAAAACTCTTAGCACAGGGCCAGGGCATTTAAGGGAGTCTAGGAAGGGGATATACAGTATACTGTGAATACAATGTATTCTTCTCACACATTATTATTATTTTTATTATTGGTTCGGCATACATTTATGTTAACATTCTTGCTTGTATAAGATATTTTCAGAAAGCAGACATTCAGGAAAAAAGGGAAGAAAGACTGACTTTCACTCACCTACTGACCTTTCTATGAAGAATCTGAGAAAGATTGAGAGTGAAGAAATATCAAATCAGACCAAGTGCGTCAGTTTCTCAATTATTTATGTGGGTTTTGAAAGGAAAAGAAAGTAAAGGCTGTTGTGGATCTTGAGAAATCTGGCATTTTGTTCATTTTTAAAACCAGCAAACAAGAGACAGAGTTCACCAAGCACAGCAATATGTTGAGACTGCAGCTGAATACTTTATGACAGTCTAACTTCTTCAAGCAACATCATATTGTGCTGTGCAAAGTGAAATAGGTTATCCTGAGCACCATTTTAATCTTTCTGCATTTCTCTTAGTTATAGAGAGCATACTGAGAGCAGTTCATTTAGCCTACTTCAGTGTGGTGTTCAAATCGAAAAGAACCATTCATTACTATCAATTTAGCACTCCACTTTGGGACTCGTGTTCTACTGACAAAATGTTATTCAGTTCTCCTCAGCCTTTAACTGCTTGTTGCATCACATCCTCCCACTAAACAAAGAGAGTCATAGATGGATCTTTATCTTATCTTGTGGATCACTGAATTACTCCTTAACATAGAGTGGCATTTCAAGGCAAATAATTATTCATCTGCCGTCTGACATTCACTTACAGGATACCAATCCGATAAAGAGGTCACTCCTGATAGCGAACTGAGAGGCTTGGACAACAATCCCCTACTAATCAACTCTGTAGATGACACTGTATTTATTCATTTACCTCTTTAACTCTGCAGCTGATTTTGATGTAGAGACCAATTGGATGAATAGCTCAGGTCAAGAGTGTAACCTTCAACTAGATAAGTGGAAGTCAAAAAACAGCTTATTGATTTTAGAAGGAACACTAACCTGGTATTACCCATGATGCTTAATGTGGAGCAGAGAGCCATCACTTCTTAAAGGTACGGGAAGTATACTGAACAGCAACCTGAACAACAACATCCAATATGTCTACAAAGTGTAATCTGTGGAACTAAACAGTACGTGAATCAGGTTAGAAGGTCATCTGTTGGCTTGCTTTGCTTCTAAATATTGTGTGGCCTCTAGTTAAGGAAAAAAGAAATATTTAAGTCCTATGAATCTTAAATATCAAGTCCATAAAAATGAAAGCAAATGGAGTACTGTATGTGCCATTAGTTTTAAATTATTAAGTAAAGCATGATGTTTCAATCCCTTTGGTAAGACAGTACTATTATTGGTATTAACAAAGAGACTGGAGTGGGATACATCATAGGGGTCATCAAGTGGGCATCCACCTTCATTGATGTTTCGTTGATGAGCCCAAGACATCTCTAGTTGGCTCAACAGTGACACCTGTTGTTCTAGGTACACCCCCGTAAGACTAAATCCGCCTCGATGTTTTTTCATTTTATAGTATTGATGTTTCCTTTCCTGTTAACCAAAAGCCGAATGCTGTTTTTTTTCTGCAGTACTTGCCTAGGACTTAATGGCAATTTGGAAGCCAGAAACTTTTGACTCCCATCTTTTTCAGTAGTATGATATTTGATGAAGCAATGAATCCCTAGCACCCAAACTCCCCTGGAAAAATCTTTGTTTTCCAGCCTCTTTAGGATGCCTTTACTGCTAGTTTTTTGTACTTCAACTTTATTTTCTCATATGATTCTTTGACACTTTCCTCCCATGACACTAGTGAGAAGTCAAGCAAAATGACACCTTTTATTGGCTAACTAAAAAGGTTACAATATGCAAGCTTTCAAGGCAATTCAGGCCCCTTCTTCAGGCAAGATGTAAGAGTTCTCTGTTTTTATATACACACTTAGACATTGGAAAACCTTTAAATGAGACATTTTAAACGTAAAAAATTAATAGACCTCTTCAGGCTAAGATTCATTTTGCCAGAGAGGAGAACAATGTATCTTCAGGGTCTTTAAATAAGACAACTGTCCAACAAAGTCTTTTGAAGTTCCTGTTGAGTTTTTCAATTCAATGTAGGTCTGTCGAAAGGTTGAATGTGTCAGTCTGAGTGATTCAAACAATCTTCACGTAGTGGCTAACACGGCACAACACCCTAGTACTAGAAACATAGAAGGCACCAAAATGTACCACTACTGCATGGAATTGAAGACCCGGTGGAAGAAACTGGCTCCCATGACACTGTAAGTTTTACAGTCTATAGCAGCATGGCTGTTGTGGACCATGCTACAATGTCAGGCCGGAGTGTTGTAACCATTAATTCTGAAAATACAAGCTTTCAGTCCAAGTTAAGCTCTATTTTCCAGTCCTGAACCTAATGCAAAATGCTTACATTTTTTAGTGTTATAGGGTTCTCTGGTAGATGGCCTACTGGAACAAATTGTTGAAGGAGAGCTTTTCCAGTTGGTGATAGTCAGAATACATTTGTAGTGACCCGCCTCTGCACCAGAATTGATGTCAGTTGCCTCTGTACTTGGTTATGCCTCCAAGTATCGTGAACTTGGAGGTGCCTTGTTGTGCATTCTGTTGAGATGTGCTTCAGTGATGCAGGTGCTTGATATATGGAGCACACAGGGTCTTCTCCCTTACCACTAATATAGGTTCTGTGGGGTAGGAAGAATGTCATAATGGGCTCTGATGACAAAGCTTAGCTGATACCCTTCCATTTTCTAGGCTGGCTGATTTTGATCTTCACTAGGCCCTCCCATTTGATCCATTGGCCCTGCTAGGCCATTGAGATTGCTTTGGCATGATGCTGTACCTCCTTCTGCCTTTGTACAAGCTGTCTTCTCTGAAAGAAAAAATGCCTTATGCCATTTTGGTGTTTTTGGGATAAATCCAAAATTGACTCTCCTGTGCTGGACATGACCAACCACTTCACTAAAGTGAAGAACTGCCTTTACCTTCTTGACTGCTCCAGAAAGGGTGCAATTTTCTCCTTATTACAAATCATGGGGCTGCATTTTGTACCTCAGTGTATTTATCTTCAGCCAAGGCCTTTCCAAATATACTTTAGTGCACTTGAATTCTTCCACCAGACTTGAGATTGACAGTTTCAATGTGCCTTTCCCATATTGTGCAAAAAGGCTTAGGCAATGTAAAAGCCCAAGCATCAGTTTCAAGTATAAGCTGATAGTCCTTTCCACTTTCTCCATTTTATTGATTGGAATTTTATACGCTGTCAAAGCTTGCATAATTCTGAGGAGTACACCAAGCTGGAAGTACCACACTTTAATTCTTCTTAACAGCAAAGTCTTATTAGTATGGACCATGTATTTATTGGTGTCCTCTTTCAGTCGTTTGACCTGCTTGGTGTCCATGAGCTTTGTATCCTACCATTGGTCCAAGCTCTTGACTGGTATCTCCAAAAAATTTGTAACTGGTATTACATCAATATGGAATATCTGTTCTTAGATCTTTCCTTTCACATTAGAGATGTCTCTACATTTGCTAGGTTTGAGTTTCATTCAAACTGAAATGATTTAACGATGGAGCATCTCAAGCAGTCTCATGGTGCATGGAACAGCTGTGGTCAGGATTGTAATGTCGACTAAATTGGCTCATACAGTTGGTAATCACTGACCAAACTGCAGACATTTTCCTCCCTCAACCCACTTAGAAGCGTTAATAATCAATTCCATTGCCATGGCAAAGGTCAAAGCAGAAATGAATCATCCCGCCATTATTCCCACTTCCAATAATTGCCATTCTATGGTGATGTCTAGTGTTTTCAAGCAAAACTCCAGAAGCCTCATGTATAAACCGTGCATACACACAAAAATGTTGCATGTGCCCATTTCCAAACTCACTTTGAGATGTTTAAAAACTAAATTTGACGTAAAACCACACACATTTTCACATCATGCGTATGCATGTTTCTGCTAGGTTTTGCAAACGGGTGGCACCCGGCATCATGCATGTTTCTGTGTGGTCTCCGTTTCTTTTTAGATTCACATCCATGATGCAGGGGTTTGTCAAATACACTGAAATTAATTGCATACAGTATCATTTACAAATGTAATTCACTTGATCGTAATCATTCTGTAACAATATAATAGTGCATGGAATGGCCAAACTATTCCAACTACCATGGCTGCTTTAGCGTTGTTGGAAGACTTTACAAATGGAGGACTTATAAGAGAACATGTATTTACAGATCATACTAACTTCTTGACAGGCTCCTAAGTTGATTTCAATTTCCAAGAACGATCCTTTTGGAGCTGTATGCTGTTAGAATACTAGGATGTATACTTGATATAATTTTTATGATGAAATTAATTAAACTGTGTATATTACATATTACAGATAAATTGTCAATTTCATTTAAATAACGTATAGCGTTAATTAATAAATATGTGGGGGCACAGTGGCATGGCAGAAACTCTGTTGCCTCACAGTAAGGAGCTCACGTCCCCGGGTGTTCCCTTCCTGCAGGGTATATGTTTTCCTGGTGGGTTTTCTCCACGTGCTTCAGTTCTCTTCATGCAGGCATGCAGGTTGGGGGATTTGGTTAGGCTAAACTAATTCTACTAGCGTATGTGTGTACTTGTATTCACTCTGCAATTAGCTGACACCCCTTCCTGGGATTGTTTCTACTTGCTGGGACTGACATAACTCTGGATGGTTGGATGCATGGAATAATAATTATAATGAAGATTTTTCAACGCTCCTTGAAAGTTTTGAAGAATCTGTGTTCTAAGCTTACGGCTGGTTTTTCATTTCAGACGCTTGTGTGGCGATTGGTTATGTGAAGAAACAAAACAGAAGGACAGGAAGTGGGGGTTGGTACTGCTGCAATAAATTATTCCATCCAGGGTCACGTCTGTCCCAGCAAGCATAATATGTGAGGCAGGAACAGTCCCTGGATGGCGCCCCAGCTCATTGTTACCACTGTGCCACCATGCCCTCATGCGTTTAATACATCCTTTAATACATTCCATCATTAAAATGATATCAAGTATACATCTTATTGTTCTAAAATGTTCAGAGAGCTGTAATATCATAAATGTAATGTGTTCTGTTTGGTGATCACTGCCTGCACAATCTTATCAGCGTAAGAGAAAGCCCATTTAAAAAGCATCACGACTCTGTTGGGGAACACTTAGATTACGAATCATTTAACATAGTAAGTTTATTTACAATGGGGTTTAAGAAATTCTAGTAAATTAAACATTGTATTCAAGATTAAGTTTATGACGTTCTACTTTAATGACAAAATAAATTACAAGATTAAAGTGGAAATTTCAAGAATAAAGTCAATATTTCGACTTTAATCTCAACACAGACCTTTTTTCTCAGACGGTGGGCTGCGACTCGTCTTTTCATGTTGACTTTGATATCTGGCCACTTCTTTTTTATTTCGGGCACTTTGTGACTTTCTGAACTTGAACTTTTAAACGCCTCCACCACGCTGTACCAATTCATCAGTTTCCTTTTGTTGCTTACACAACTTCTTAAGCCACCAAATACTATGTTTCTCCTTGCCTACACATCACTGAGCAGGACTTCCATGTCGCATTTGTTGAAATTCTTCTTTTTTGCACATTCTTTTGTCATTGTCTTTTACTGAATGGAAGGGCCTGTTTATATTGAGTTGCATATTCAAATAGGTGTAATTCTGGGAGGAGTTGGGGTGGGACTGTAGGTGTGTGCATGTGTGTTAAAATTCCCAGTGATTTGGTATTTATAAAGGGAAAGTGCGTAGGACTTTGCTTATACACAGTTTTATGCATCTGAATTTCTTTGTGCATACTCATGTCTCTAGTTTTGTCCGTATACCATGTTTTAATATGAATTTTACACATGGCATTATAAATGAGGCCCAGGTTTTTGAAATAGCGTGTAATGAAATTTGTTATGGTCACAGGCACCTGAAAAAATTCAAGTGCCATCCACAGCAGGGAGTGCAACACTGATCTAAAGGCATTGGGTAGGTCTAGAAATAAAATGTGTCGATCTCTTTCTCCTCTTTTAGCAGCCTGGATTTTACTCCATATAATGCTGTTATGCTCTAAGCATTCTGAGAAGCCTGCTTTTTGAATTGGTGGGTCAATGAAATGTTTCCATTTTTCAGGTAGCCTGAGAGTCTCTGGGACACCACACTGAAAATCTTTCCTTCTACATTTAGAAGACTGATTTGATGAAACTGAAACTGAAAAGAAGCATCTCTTTATTTTAGAATTAGTACACTCCTTGCTGTCCCATAATCTTTATAATATAAAATATAATAACTATCATCTTGTATAAGTTGTTTTTCAACACAATTATCATTAGTCTCCAGAGATGTTTCAGAATGTCTGAGGCATTCTTATTTACGCAATATGGAATACCATTTAGGCCAGCAGATGCTGCTCTTGCTTTCTTTACTACTTTTTTTCTGCTCACTCAGCTGATGTTGTCGGTATAAGATGGGTGGAATGATAGCAGGAACAATGATTGGATCATGTCTCTGATGATCAGTGTGGATCTTTTTCAAATGTTCTTCAAGTTCACATTTCAGAATTTTCAGGTATCCTTTGTGAAAAGGCCCTTCGAATACTTATAATGATTTTTATGTAAAATTGATTTTATTTTCTCCTTATTTTTGTGTCACATTATTAGATTTTGAGCTCTGTGCAACTTTGCAAGGCGCTATTTCAGCTCAGTTTGTAGAAGGTCAATCCCATCCCTCTCCTCTGCTATATAAATCCTTCATAATTTTCTTAGGCCTCTTCTCTCTTTAACCAACTGTTGAAACTCTTGGAGTTGAGAGGATTTAGGGAAAGCAGATACTCCATTCTTAAATGCTTGTTAATTTATTCAAAATCTCCATTCCATCAATATTAGTTTGCTTATTGTCTCCAGATTATTTTCTGCTTTTCTCTTGATTTTTTTCAATGTAATGGCTAGTATATCCATTGAGCAGGGGTGTCTAAATGCTCAATATGACTAAGACAGAGAGACTTCTGCCTGTATTGTCACTAGTTATCACCTTGCTTACAATCTTCCCCAATGATGAATCAATTGTAATCAGTGATAGTTGTGAACCATTACATAACATTTTTATATCTTTGGCTTTGGAATAACCACTGGATAGGGGATTTACACAGTGTTGACAAAAGGGAAAAGTAATTCTACATTCCAACAGACAATTTCATCTGAGAGGTACTGACCAGACTCCGTATATATTTAAAAAAATGAATGAATACATTAGATCTATAAATAGTTCCTTATCATTTACATTTATCTGTGCCAGGATCATGTCTCCTCCGGGTTTTTGCCCATATTGTTTTAGAATTAATAGTGTGATGTATCATCTTGCCCAGTGCATTACATTCAGGTAATGGAGAAAAAAAATATTATATACAAAGAAATCTTTAGTCTGTAGTATCTATAATAAAAGCTACTTATTTAGTTTTATGCAACCCCTTTCCATAAAATAAATAAAAAAAATAAAAATAACAGTAAAAATGAAATATACTATACAAGAAATTTTCACTTCCAAAAATAGGGACACAATTTCTGTTCTGTCAAACAGTAAGTGTATATTCTAAAATCCTAATATTACAATAGCATATAGATTCCCTTTTCCTATTTTTTACTTCTGTTCTCTTCCTATTCTACCATTGTACTATTCTGTTTTTGTACTAAACACGCTTTTCACTAATATAATTACAAAATGAGTGAACAAGCATCCTCTTCACAAGCTTTTAGAAACAGGTCTCTGTTAACTCCTTGTGCAGGCATTGATATATTTAACATGTTTGTTCACATTCCTCATCACATCATTTAATAATTGAAATTTCACAAAACACTGGAATAGATCGACATAAACACCAAGAGAGCACATAAATACGCCCCATGAAGCATTCCTATCCTAAAATATAGAACCCCAAACACTTTAAAGTTTGAATATTTTGAATTTTGTTCCTGTGGGACCTGGTGATTCAGTGCTGCCCTACAACTCTGGTCACTGTGTTTGTGCAAATTTCACATTTTCCTCGCTTTCATATGGATTTTCTCTGGATACTCCAGTTTCTCCCTACCCCAAACATATGTCCTACGTTGGCTGATGTCTCTAAACTGGCCTGCTCCAAGTGGATGTGCACAGTACATAACCCTGCATTTGACTGGAGTTCTGTCAAGAGTTGTTTCTTGTCTTGTGTTTGGCATTGCTGGGATAGGTTCTGTCTTCTCAGGTATCTTTTTAATGTAAAAGATTCAGAAAATAAACAAATTAATTTCACGATTTACAAGCATGGCGTACATTGATCATCATATCAGTTAATAAAAAACTATTAACACTTTAGTTTAGGTATCCATTATAACCAGTGTCACACACGTGTGCATAGGAGGCAGCTGAAGGGCTTAAAGATAACACATCTGCCCTTTGAGGGCGAGGTACACTGATGCTCTTTCTAAGTTCCCTGCAGGCCTTTCCCGGGAAATCACACCATGGGCCACCGCCTCGACTCAGGACACATCACTTCTGGTCCCGGCCCCGAGGATGACATCACTTCCCCCAAACTTCCTATAAAGCCTCACACCTTTTCCCTGAAAGGCAGTTCTGTTTTGGACTCTGTCGTGTGAACTTGACTCAATTATGAATCATTTACTTTTGCAGCCAGGATACCGAATTAAATGGATGGCTGCCCCAAACCTTGCCATGTCTCCTCACACCAGATATTAACAATCTTTCTTATCATGTTATAAAGAAATACAAATAACATATTTCAATGGTTTTATTATTTTTTAATGATTTACTATTGTTAACAGCATAGTTAACAAAATATTTATACTGTTATAGCTAAACCCAAGTCTGACCAAAAACCACTCTTTCCCCCACTGTATCTATACAAGTATTTACAGACATTCACTTTTTAAACTATATTTTAAAAATTTCTATCCATCCATCCATCCATTATCCAACCTGCTATATCCTAACTACAGGGTCATGGGGATCTGCTGGAGCCAATCCCAGCCAACACAGGGCGCAAGGCAGGAAACAAACCCTGGGCAAGGTGCCAGGCCACCACAGGGCACACACACACCCACACACACTAGGGATAATTTAGAATCGCCAATGTGCCTAATCTGCATATCTTTGGACTGTGGGAGGAAACCTACGCAGACACGGGAAGAACATGCAAACTCCACGCAGGAAGCAAACAAAAGTCTCCTAACTGTGAGGCAGCAGCGCTAACACTGCGCCACCGTGCCGACATGGATTAAATAATATATAAAAAAGTATTATTTGTTTAAAATCATGTAGGTATGTACCATAGGGAAAGTAGAAGAATGGTAACCACATACTCTTTCAGTATTTCAATGCAGAGGAAATATCCAATAACATTGAACATCAATTCAGCAGTTAAACAAGTCACCTACATAACCTGCATGTAGTTAACTTGTTATGATTAGCGATGTGCCATATCAGTCATGAGAACCACCACATAAATGCCTCTGGTTAACAACAATAACTGTTATTAAACCATTCACTATAAAATTAAAATAAAACTGATTCAACTACTCGAACACTTGCAAATATGGAGTTGATAAATGGTAGAACTATGGTTAGCGATGTGGCCAGCCGATGCAGGTACTTAATGATCAGTTGGGGCCAGCGTCCTGCCATATAATAAGCCTGTGTACTTCTGTCTCTGGGTGCTATGAAACAATTCATATTGTGCTCAAAAAGAAAGCGTTTATAATTTGCTATCAACTATCTTACATCCACTAAAAATTAAGGGAAAGACTCAGCTACCCTAACGTTTACACAAACATCTGCATTTTGCAGGAACTTTAAAGAGATATGACAAAAAAAAAATACTCCATTTTTGTCTGGATACAGTGCTACATTTTACAACACAAAGCTATAGACTTTTTTGAGTCTATAAATCTAGTTCCTTAGCAGCTCTTTGATCAAAAGCCTGTACTTCACAAGGAACAAAAATATCAGCATAGCTATCATACATTTAATTTTGATGTTTCTGTGTACACATTGTGATTCACTTCTCTCAGTTTTTCTTAAACTAGAATTAAATTCTCTCCATTAAACATATTCTTTCAATGAATTATAAAGCTGAAAAGTAATTTGTTAAAAGTAAAACTGGAAAACTTTATTTCTTAATAAAGGCAAAACCAACCTCAATTCATTCCTGAACTAATATGAACTATTACGTAATGTCACCTCCAGTACAGTAAAAAAAAAAAAAGACTATCATGTTAATGTCGCCTCCAGCACACATCTGACAGCGTTGTAAAATTCAAAGAACCCTATGCCAGTGTGAAAAGAGTGCAAATCAGGCAGGGCACACAGATTAGGTAGCCACACTTACCTCCTCAAACATTATGTGAGATGGAATTCTTGCCCTTCATTTATTTATATTTATATGCCTGGAAACATTTGCAACACAAGTAACTTTAATGGGGTCACAAAAACTGATACTGTAACACATGTCATTACTTCATTAATAAGAAATGTAATTAGGTTACAGGAATGTGTTACTTAGTACCAAATTACCCCCAACTCTGAGAACTGAGCCAGGTCTGTAACTGTAGTGACATCTGCTGGCCACACTAGGGGTTGCCACCTCTAGAATTCACAGGTACTGGTGAACTGAAACAGCTCACAATTAGCTAAGATCCTAGGGAAGGCCAACAAATTCTTTTGAAATCTTAAGAAAATCTTTTGTTACAGTGCCATGATGATCTTTTGCCTTAGGATTATTAAAATAATAAAATATCATTTAAAACTAAATTGCTGTACTATTTGAGCAATGGTGTGTGTTTATAGCACAAAACTAAACAAGACATTGACCCTGTTAGGAGTAGTTACTCCATCCATCCATTATCTAACCCGCTATATCCTAACTATAGGGTCACAGGGGTCTGCTGGAGCCAATCCCAGCCAACACAGGGTGCAAGGCAGGAAGCAAACCCCGGGCAGCATGCCAGCCCACTGCAGAGGAGTAATTAGTTCATCTGGCAGTCCTGTTTTTGGGACATTAGAGACGTGCAAAAAGATGTGCAAAAACATAAATACCTTTTAGCTTTGAAGAAAATGCATTATACCATGGAATTTCATAACTTTGAACACTGAAGGCTGTCTATCATATTTATGAAATTCAAAAAGAGTGAGAACAATGCAGAATATACAGGATGACTGGTGACATGTACCATAAAAATATGAAAAGTAATTCTATAATTTGGGACATTTCATATTGTAAAACAAGTCAGTGTGTTAGTGTTTTGAAGAATCAAAGACATGTATTATACCATAGCTTGCCACCCTGCAATGAACTAGTAAACCTTGTAAAGTTGGTTCCTGCCATGCTCCTGGTGGCATCTGGTCTGTCATCCCTTTCAGCCTAAAGTTATATTGTGTGGGTTGTTCTATTTACTTCTATAGAAAAACAATATTTTGTCAAGAATAGGCTATTGAGCTTTCAGAGTATTAAGGTCCCAGTGAACTACCATCCACTACACAACTTGGTGACATGGTCCACATATCTGTGGTTTTCTGTCTGAAGAAAAGCTCTCTAAAATATGTGAGAATTTTCTGAGCTTCATCAGTGCCTACAATAAAGGAATATTTTTAAAGCAACAGCTGATATCAACCTTACTAATTCCCTTCCTCCCATAGTTTTAAGCACTTCTATCATGTCACCTCTTAATCTGCACGCCAATAAAAATGATTCGGCTGCTTCAATGTCTACTCACAGCTTAAACACTGTAGTCCTAGCCAGCCCCCATCATTTAATTATCATTAATAGTAGTGCTGATTCAGAATTGAGATTGTTTTCCTTTCTTGCGGTTCATGATTGTTACTGTTTTCTTCTGGTTTTTGACCCCTGTTTTGCAATTCAAGTATTGTTTCTTATTTTTTAGATATGTACACTTTTTAGGGAAACCTATTTTGTTTAGCGATTTCCTGCTTCTGCCTCTGTTTATGGAATCCTTGTTCATAAATTATTAAATACTACAGAATCCTTTATTTGGGCTTCTTGGAGCAGAGAATTTTTTGCAGTCTTTCCTTTCTCCATTTAAAGATGCTTTTTGTCTTTCAAGCCTCTGAAGGCCTAAAAAGCCAGCATCTAGAGTTTGGGGCCAGGCTGTCTGAACTGGTATGCCCTACACATTTGAAGCAGAACAGTGGTGGAGCACAGGTCTGCCTTTTGGATTCAGACTTGGGTAAAGTGCAGGTCTGGCTTTTGTTCTTTTGAGGTGTACACCATTTTTGAATTTCTGACTAGAATATCTCAGCAATTTATCATTTCACTTTTGTTGAAATCTGTGTGTTTTAGGCACAACAGGCTTTGCACAGCTTAGAGGACTGAGGCTGAAGTGTCTTTAGGATAAAAACATGGACGTGAACAAGGAAACAAGAGAGTTAGTCATCTCCTTTATTCTATGGTCACAAAGCCATTCTAACATATTTCTGATCTTACTACTTACTGGTTGCGTAGATTGGCAGCTAAAACACATCTTAAGAGCAAGACAAAATCTCAGTTTTTATTAAAGTTAAAGCATCGAAGCATCTTTTCAGTTTCATTAAAGGAACTCCAAAATGCAAAACCAATATAATATTGATCAATTATTAAATTTTGTAAGATGCAATGTTAAAGGTCTATGAAACTCTAAAGTTAAAAGAAAAAAAAAATCTTCCACATCTTAGTTCTGTAAAATAAAATGATTTTTCCTGCAGGAAACACATGTAAATAATAAGGATCTGCTTAGATAGAAAAGGTACTGGATGGGCCGAGTCTTTCACTCTTACTTTGTTAAAAGTAAGTTGATTTTTGATTCACAAAGCAAACACTTTCATAATTACTGTATGCTTCTGCGTTTACTGAGAACCTGTATTATGTTAAACCTGACTATTAGTATATATACTAAAGGAAAATCTGATGACAAAAATTCTAACACTAAATCTAAATATGATGTCACTAAAATTATAATCGAAAGAGATTTTAATTGTGCTTAAGATAGGTCAGCAAAACAACTACAATATCTAAAGCTCCCTTGATAATTTCAGGCTTAAAGAAGGATTATGACAGTTTAGAACAATGAAGATTTATCTGTCTATATCAGAAACAATAAGTCTTTTCGTTGCCATTTTATCATTGTTACTTATGAAATGATTGCTTCTTTACTGATTTGCTGCCCTCTCTTAAACATTTCAGCTAAGATGCCATTGTTACCTTTTAATCTTGCACCTTTCAAACTATAAAGTTCCATTAATATAGCTTACTAATCACATTACAGCCTCGGTCTGATTAAAGAATGTGTAAAATCTCTTGAATAATTTCTTCACAATTGTGCTATATATTAATTTGCCACATTAAATTGTGTTCTGAATTATAAAAAAAATACTATGACTGCTCCTTTCATTTAAATTGGCCTCCAAGGGACACGAGTCCAAAAATGAAAACACAGGCCTTAAAACTTATAGAATATGTCTACTTTGGAGCGGCAAAGGATTTTGATTTGCATTTCTGAGGTATGCTTGGGGCAAAAAAAGGAAACTGGAAGAACAACACTTTAGAACACAATTTAAAACAGAAAATGAATATACATTATGGTTGTGAATAAATAAATTTAACTTAAAAATAAGGAACTTGTAATTTAATGCTGCACGTATTCCAAACAGAATTAAATCTTATAACCACAACAGAAACAAAGTAAGCAATTTTTAAATCACAAAATTCTTCTTTTAAAGGTTTAATAAAATTTTAGGTGACAAAAAATGCAAATAGGAAATTCAGAAGACAATTACAGGGATTAACAGTGTAACTGCAACTAAAGTGATTGAACACAAACACATTTCTAACATGTTGTAAAGAATATTATATGGCTTTACACATTACACATGGTAATGAATGTGAGGGGTGTGATCTATACTAATAAAAGGCAAAGCACGCATGCACTCACTCACTCACTCACTCACTCACTCACTCACTCACTCACTCACTCACTCACTCACTGACTCACTCACTGACTCATCACTAATTCTCCAACTTCCCGTTTAGGTAGAAGACTGAAATTTGGCAGGCTCATTCCTTACAGCTTCCTTACAAATGTTGGGCAGGTTTCATTTTTAAATTCTATGCATAATGGTCATAACTGGAAGCTATTTTTCTCCATATACTGTAATGGAGTTGAGCTCGAAAGCCGTGGGGGGTGGAGTTTCATGTGACATCATCACGCCTCCCACGTAATCACGTGAACTGACTGTCAACGCAGTACGTAGAAAACCAGGAAGAGCTCCAAAAAGCGCTGAAGAAAACATGCATTATATAATTGAGAAGGCAGCGAAACAATAAGAAGCGAGCGAGTGACATATACTACCATATTAATGAGTGCTGCTACTTCAGAAACAAAGCACGGTGTAAACTTAAAGTTTAAATTAAGTTCATAGACAGGCTGCCGCTGGTGTTTGTAATTTAGTGCCTGCCCATATAAGGCCGTCCGTCAGCGCCAATCTAATAGAAACACTGCCGCTAAATATTCACGGGTGAAGGACTGTCTGGGTGGTGTTTGGCACAAACTCAGCGAAACTGCGAGAAAAACTTTTAAGTGCCGGATCTTAGCTAACATTACATACAGCCGTGGACATCGCACGACATGGCACCAGCACAGCTGGGAACCTTCGATGCATGTACACCGAGCGGCTCATGTGAACTGACGCAGTGTGCAGACAAAAAGCAACAGTTCCAAAGAGTGCTGAACAAAAACCGAATTACACAATTGAGAAGGCAGCAAAAAATATGAAGCGTCTGATACATACAAGCATATTCATAAGTGCAGCTACTGCGGAAACAAAGCACACGGTGGAAAAAGTTAATGTGCCGCTAAAGGAAGACAGTGTAAAAAAAACCCGTGCATGCAGTGTTTCAGGTCTCAGATAAAGAAGAAGACGAGATGTTTATTGATGCAGTAAGAAACGAATCGATGAATGAAACCTGTCATCTTTACAACGATTGACAAACACGGAATGTAACTTGAACACAACACATCCTACAAATACGAACCTGATTGAAAGAAATAATGATAATCAAATCCTTGATGACAGCAACACTCAGTAACACTCACAAAACAATTACTGTATATTGACAATCATGTTACGTTATTTTTAAAATGTTCCCTTTTCTTTTTCATAACTTCTTTAACACACTACTTCTCCGCTGCGATACGTGGGTATATACAGTGGTGTGAAAAACTATTTGCCTCCTTCCTGATTTCTTATTCTTTTGCATGTTTGTCACACAAAATGTTTCTGATCATCAAACACATTTAACCATTAGTCAAATATAACACAAGTAAACACAAAATGCAGTTTTTAAATGATGGTTTTTATTATTTAGGGAGAAAAAAAAATCCAACCCTACATGGCCCTGTGTGAAAAAGTAATTGCCCCCTGATCCTAATAACTGGTTGGGCCACCCTTAGCAGCAATAACTGCAATCAAGCGTTTGCGATAACTTGCAATGAGTCTTTTACAGCGCTCTGGAGGAATTTTGGCCCACTCATCTTTGCAGAATTGTTGTAATTCAGCTTTATTTGAGGGTTTTCTAGCATGAACCGCCTTTTTAAGGTCATGCCATAGCATCTCAATTGGATTCAGGTCAGGACTTTGACTAGGCCACTCCAAAGTCTTCATTTTGTTTTTCTTCAGCCATTCAGAGGTGGATTTGCTGGTGTGTTTTGGGTCATTGTCCTGTTGCAGCACCCAAGATCGCTTCAGCTTGAGTTGACGAACAGATGGCCGGACATTCTCCTTCAGGATTTTTTGGTAGACAGTAGAATTCATGGTTCCATCTATCACAACAAGCCTTCCAGGTCATGAAGCAGCAAAACAACCCCAGACTATCACACTACCACCACCATATTTTACTGTTGGTATGATGTTTTTTTTCTGAAATGCTGTGTTCCTTTTACGCCAGATGTAAGGGGACATTTGCCTTCCAAAAAGTTCAACTTTTGTCTCATCAGTCCACAAGGTATTTTCCCAAAAGTCTTGGCAATCATTGAGATGTTTCTTAGCAAAATTGAGACGAGCCCTAATGTTCTTTTTGCTTAACAGTGGTTTGCGTCTTGGAAATCTGCCATACAGGCCGTTTTTGCCCAGTCTCTTTCTTATGGTGGAGTCGTGAACACTGACCTTAATTGAGGCAAGTGGCCTGCAGTTCTTTAAACGTTGTCCTGTGGTCTTTTGTGACCTCTCGGATGAGTCGTCTCTGCGCTCTTGGGGTAATTTTGGTCGGCCGGCCACTCCTGGGAAGGTTCACTACTGTTCCATGTTTTTGCCATTTGTGGATAATGGCTCTCACTGTGGTTCGCTGGAGTCCCAAAGCTTTAGAAATGGCTTTATAACCTTTACCAGACTGATAGATCTCAATTACTTCTGTTCTCATTTGTTCCTGAATTTCTTTGGATCTTGGCATGATGTCTAGCTTTTGAGGTGCTTTTGGTCTACTTCTCTGTGGCAGGCAGCTCCTATTTAAGTGATTTCTTGATTGAAACAGGTGTGCCAGTAATCAGGCCTGGGGGTGGCTACGGAAATTGAACTCAGGTGTGATACACCACAGTTAGGTTATTTTTAACAAGGGGCAATTACTTTTCACACAGGGCCATGTAGGTTTGGATTTTTTTTTCTCCCAAAATAATAAAAACCATCATTTAAAAACTGCATTTTGTGTTTACTTGTGTTATATTTGACTAATGGTTAAATGTGTTTGATGATCAGAAACATTTTGTGTGACAAACATGCAAAAGAATAAGAAATCAGGAAGGGGGCAAATAGTTTTTCACACCACTGTATATATGTATATAAACTGCTCAAAAAAATTAAAGGAACACTTTGAAAACACATCAGATCTCAATGGGAAAAAGAAATCCTCCTGGATATCTATACTGATATAGACTGGGTAATGTGTTAGGAAGGAGATCTGGACCAGGTCATCACTGAGCTCCTGGACAGTCTGAGGTGCAATCTGGTGGCATTGGATGGACCAAAACATAATGTCCCAGAGGTGTTCTATTGGATTTAGGTCAGGAAAGTGTGGTGGCCAGTCAATGGTATCAATTCCTTCATCCTCCAGGAACTGCCTGCATACTCTCACCATATGAGGCCAGGAATTGTCGTGCACCAGGAGCCACTGTACCAGCATAGGGTCTGACAATAGGTCCAAGGATTTCATCCTGATACCTAATGGCAGCCAAGGTGCCTTTGTCAAGCCTGTAGCGGTCTGTGTGACCCTCCATGGATATGCCTCCCCAGACAGTCATTAACCCACCACCAAACTGCTCATGCTGAATGATGTTACAGACAGCATAATGTTCTCCATGGCTTCTCCAGACCCTTTCACTTCTGTCACGTGCTCAGGGTGAACCTGCTCTCATCTGTAAAAAGCACAGGGCACCAGTGGTGCATCTGCCAATTCTGGTATTCTATGGTGAATGCCAATCGAGCTGCATGCTGCTGGGCAGTGAGCTCAGGGCCCATTAGAGGACATGGGGCCCTTGGGTCACCCTCATGAAGTCTTTCTGGTTGTTTGGTCAGAGACATTCACACCAGTGGCCTGCTGGAGGTCATTTTGTAGGGCTCTGGCAGTGCTCATCCTGTTCCTCCTTGCCCAAAGGAGCAGATACTGGTCCTGTTGATGGGTTATGGACCTTCTATGGCCCTCTCCAGCTCTCCTAGAGTAACTGCTTGTCTCCTAGAATCTCCTCCATGCCCTTGAGACTGTGCAGGGAGACACAGCAAACCTTCTGGCAATGACACGTATTGATGTGCCATCCTGGAGAAGTTGGACTACCTGTGCAACCTCTGTAGGGTCCAGGTATCACCTCATGGTACCAGTAGTGACACTGACTGTAGCCAAATGTGAAACTAGTGAAAAACAGTCAGAAAAGATGAGGAGGGAAAAATGTCAGTGGCCTCCACCTGTTACACCATTCCTGTTTTGGGGGTCATCTCATTGTTGCCCCTCTAGTGCATCTGTTGTTAATTTCATTAACACCACAGCAGCTGAAACTGATTAACAACCCCCTCTGCTACTTAACTGACCAGATTAACATCCCATAAGTTTCATTGACTTTATGCTATACTCTGATTAAAAAGGGTTCCTTTAATTCTTTTGAGCAGTATATATACCCCGATCTACATACTTAAATAATGGATACTTTATTCGCGATCAATGATTGTTTCAGTAAAGCCATACTCAGTGTATTCATTAGATGAACGGTAAAAAAGTAAGAGCGAGGGGAGGGTAACTTATTGAGGCACGCAGAAAAAAACACATTAGCTAGTGGGCTCGATGTACTGTAGTGCGCGTCAACTCAATCTGAATTGCACGATCACATTCGAAAAAATATATCTTTTCAAGTTCTATTTAGTCCATATGTGTCAAACTCATCCGGCCCGGCGTGTAATTATATTCGGCCCGCGAGATCATTTTATATACTGTATTATTGTTATTCATGGCCCGGGTATATGATGCGTTGGTAACACAATAAACTACAGATCCCATAATGCAGCGCTTCAGCTGCCTTGCCGAACACTTACCGCGTTAATCAAGTCTAGCTTATGATGCTGCAAGTTATTGCGAAGCTAGCCCACGATGCGAAGAGAAAAGGTGATTCTGAACATACAGCCTTTAAAAACCGATGGGAGGCTGAGTATATGTTTACTGACATTGCCGGTAAACCCGTGTGTCTCATTTGTGGAGCTAATGTGGCTGTAATTACAGAATTTAATCTAAGACGGCACTATGAGACAAAACATCAAGATTACCTGAAAGACCTGAATGCAATGCAGAAGATACAGAAAGCAGAAGAGTTAAAGAAGAATCTGACACTTCAGCAGGCGTTTTTACCCGTGCACAATCACAAAGTGATTTCAAGTGAAGCTACTTTTATGGGAGACACAAATGCACCAGTGCAACTTGCCCCACTTTCCCTGTTGCCAAGTAATGTTGAACCAAGTCGGCACAACGGTGTTCCCAAATACGCACTTTGCTGATAAACTGAGTGTAATGCGCACTGAGTTCGCACGGCGCCTTGGTGGCTTTGAAGAACAAAAAAAGAATTTTGAGTTGTTTCGCAACCCATTTGCTGTCGATGTGGAAACTGCACCTGTGCAGATTCAGATGGAGGTGATTGAGCTGCAGTGTAATGGCACACTGAAGGCAAAGTACGATACTGCACGGCCCGCACAGTTTATTCACTCCATTCCCGCAGAAATGCTCCAGCTCCGTCTACATGCGGCTCGAACCTTGTGCATGTTTGGCACCACATATCTGTGTGAGAAGCTCTTCTCAGTGATAAAGACTAACAAAACAGCACACAGGAGTCGCCTCACTGATGAGCACCTGCAGTGCATCCTGAGAATCTCCACAACACAGAACCTCACATCAAACATAAACGAACTTATTGCCAAAAAAAGATGCCAGGCGTTTTTATTCATATTTATGTTCAAAAAAGTTAAGTTTTAAAAGTTTTAAAGTTTTAAAAGTTTAGTTTTAGTGTGTTCAATAAATGTTTATCTTATTCAGCCTGCGACCTAAAGTTTGTTTTGGATTTTGGCCCCCTGTGCAATTGAGTTTGACACCCCTGATTTAGTCGACACAAATATCTTTAGTTGGAATGTAAGGCGAATTTACTCCTTACATTTGTATGGTGAAGAAAAATTTATGCAATGATGCCTACATTTAACTTCCATTCCTACCAAAGATATTTCTGTCGACTAAATAAAAATTCCTTCTATTTAAAATTTAAATAGAACTTGAACAGATACGATAGTTCATAATATCCAGGCAGACTTGCACGTAAGAGTGGGAGTCATCCGTTTTAACAAACAGCTTATTGCACTGATATGAAATAGCCTGTCCATTTAATTATTTAGGAATGGATAAATAAATTAAGATTTTGTACAAATAATGTTTTTCATTTTTCTTCCTTGATGGATTCTGCCACCCCCAGCAACAGTTGCTCGCACCCCAAAGAGTGTATGTATATATATATATATATGTGTGTGTGTATATATGTAGATATGTATGTATATGTATATATATGTTTATATATGTGTGTGTGTATGTATGTGTATATGTGTATATGTATAGATATGTATATATATATATGTTTATATGTGTGTGTGTGTGTATATATATATATATATATATATATATATATGCCAGCAACACTCATGACAATGACAAAACAATTACATTGACAATCATGTTACGTTATTTTCAAAATGTTTCCTTTTCTTTTTCATTACTTCTTTAACACACTAGTATTTTGCTAGTTTATTCAATAAAATAAAGTACAGGTTGATGCACTGTGTATCAGGAATCCTTTGGAACCACATACTATGACTTGATTACAAGGTAGGAAAGTTAAAGACCCAGACGGCTCTCCACAAGAAAACTTATCTGTTAAATTAGCTCTTTTATTGTTATCTATGATGGGAAAATGAAGCCTGATGAAGCTTTGTTTCTATTTGTGCCGAAAAACGTTCGAAGCTTTGAAGCCTCAGCCCCAGTATGAACAGTGACAATCTAGTGGTTAACTGAGGTCAAGGCAAGCTCTCAAGAGTACAAGTGAAACAGCACTCACTGTTTCAGTCTAATGTCACCAGTAAAAGGTCAGTAAAGTCTGTGTTCATATTACTCTGCTAAGGTCTTTGTCCGCTTTTCGCTGTAAGTCGCCATCTGTCACCAAAGATCTTCAAATCTCTCCTCACAAGCAAACATTGTTGAATGAGAATGATGCATTTTATATAGGCTACCTGTTAATTTAGCACCAAAGCTGTAAAATCAACAAAACGCTGCCAAACTAATAAAGTGCGCAGTGAACCACTGATGATGTTCGAAGCTTCAAACGTCACGGGTCACGTGACAGCGTGTTTTGACACAAGCTCCGACACAGAGACTTGACTCATTACGCTTCAGATTGACTGACACAAGCTTCAACGCTTCAGTATCATTTTCCCATCTCTACTGATATCTATTTTCAAGGAAGCTAGAGGAGTTAATATATTACCAAAACCAATGGGAGATGCATCATTTACATTTATTTTTCTGAAGGCCGTTTTCTCTACTGAATAACAGTTCCAGGATCCTGGAAAACGTTTTGGCAAAAAGAATAAAGAAAGAGTTCCCTTCTCTTGTATACAGGATTGAACTGTAGACTGTGTATTAAAAGACGACATGTATTATCAAATCTTTGACAATTCTTTAGTATAATAGACACTCCTGCAGCATTTGATCTTCCAGAGGAGCTCCATGGATAGAGCTGAATGGGTTTATCTGTTGACTGTGCTGTTATAGGCTAGGACCTATATGCAATGCTTAAGTTATATTACTCTAGCCCAGAAGCTTTTTTTATGTACAATATAAACTCGGACTATACATTTGGACTACTGTCTCTTTTGGAAACACCATACACTTAATAAATATTAGAACAACAATTTTTATGCTTATTGGTCATATAATTATTAAATGTAAAAACTTACATTTTTCTGAGGTGTTTACAAGTGAGCAAGTGGATAACCTGCCAGAGGTAAACACAACTACTAAGGAGGTACTGAGGGATTTGGAAATTGTAGAGGGAGAAGTGCTGCTCAGATTAAATAAGATGAAATCAAACAAATCACCAGGCCCAGATAATATTTATCCTCGTGTTCTTAAGGAGGCTAGTGAGTACATATATAAACCCTTGACACATATTTTTAGGAAGTCACTGTGCACTGGAGAGATTCCAAAGGACTGGAAAATGGCAAATATCATCCCATTATATAAAAAGGGTGACAGGGCAGATCCAAGCAACTATAGGCCAGTAAGCTTAACAAGCATCACAGGAAAATTAATGGAAGGAATTATTAAGGATAAGATTGAGCAACACATGACAAGGACAGGAGTTATTCTGAACAGTCAGCATGGGTTCAGAAGGGGGAGGTCGTGTTTTACTAACATGTTGGAATTCTATGAGGAGGCAACAAAAGGATACGATCAAAGTGGAGCTTATGATATTATTTATCTGGACTTTCAGAAAGCATTTGATAAGGTGCCACATGAGAGGTTGGGCATCAAGTTAAAAGAAGTGGGAATTCAGGGTGATGTTTTTAGATGGGTGCAGAATTGGCTCAGACACAGGAAGCAGAGGGTGATGGTGCGAGGAACCTCATCAGAACTGGCCGATGTTAAGAGTGGTGTTCCACAGGGGTCAGTGCTAGGGCCTGCTATTTTTAATATATATAAATGATTTAGATAGGAATATAAGTAACAAGCTGGTTAAGTTTGCAGATGATACCAAGATAGGTGGATTAGCAGATAATTTGGAATCCGTTATATCATTACAGAAGGACTTGGATAGCATACAGGCTTGGGCAGATTTGTGGCAGATGAAATTTAATGTCAGTAAATGTAAAGTATTACACATAGGAAGTAAAAATATTAGGTTTGAATACACAATGGGCGGTCGAAAAATCGAGAGTACACCTTATGAGAAGGATTTAGGAGTCATAGTGGACTCCAAGCTATCAACTTCAAACAGTGTTCAGAAGCCATTAAGAAGGCTAACAGAATGTTAGGTTATATAGCACGATCTGTGGAGTACAAGTCCAAGGAGGTTATGCTCAACCTTTATAATGCACTGGTGAGGCCTCATCTTGAGTACTGTGTGCAGTTTTGGTCTCCAGGCTACAAAAGGACATAGCAGCACTAGAAAAGGTCCAGAGAAGAGCGACTAGGCTGATTCCAGGTCTACAGGGGTTGAATTATGAGGAAAGATTAAAAGAGCTGAGCCTTTACAGTTTAAGCAAAAGAAGATTAAGAGGTGACATGATTGAAGTGTTTAAAATTATGAAGGGAATTAGTACAGTGGATCGAGACTTGTATTTTAAAATGAGCTCATCAAGAACACGGGGACACAGTTGGAAACTTGTTAAGGGTAAATTTCGCACAAACATTAGGAAGTTTTTCTTTACACAAAGAACGATAGACACTTGGAATAAGTTACCAAGTAGTGTGGTAGACAGTAAGACGTTAGGGACTTTCAAAACTCGACTTGATGTTTTCTTGGAGGAAGCAAGTGGATAGGACTGGCGAGCTTTGTTGGGCTGAATGGCCTGTTCTCGTCTAGATTGTTCTAATTCTAATTTAGGATTTGCAATGACTGCCTATTGTCTGATGGTGCTATTTGAAACAACACCAGATGGGACAACCCTTAGTCAAGAAAACTCTACGGTGATACCTTATTCATATTGTATACTACACTTCTTGTATACCTTATTATCTTCTCAATTGGTGGAACTCTATCTCTCTCTCATTTCATTTGAAAAACTTTGTTTTATTGTACTTGACATAATAAATTTAAAGGTTTTCCTTTGTGGGGAATAGACTCAAGCTTGTTTAGGATTTGAAGAAGAATCTATCAATGTTGCTTAAGATAAACCAACTGGCATCTGCCACATCAACATTTTCAAGGAATTATTCTATATTGATGCATTAGACATTTTGCCCATATTGCTCTCCAGGTAGAGGTGATGAAACTGATTTAATTTTAATTTGATTTGAGTTGGTATACTATATATGTATATGTATATATATGCCTCTTGGACGCCTCCATGGTGAGGTGTTCGGGCGTGTCCAACCGGGAGGAGGCCCCGGGGAAGACCCAGGACACGCTGGAGTGACTATGTCTCCCGGCTGGCCTGGGAACGCCTTGGGATTCTCCCGGAAGAGCTGGAAGAAGTGGCCGGGGAGAGGGAAGTCTGGGCTTCTCTGCTTAAGCTGCTGCCCCGTGACCTGATCCCGGATAAGCGGAAGAGGACGGATGGATGGCTTGGTATACTATAGAAGATAATGAATAACAACAGAACTGATTAATTTTCTGTTGATTCTGCCAAGTGATTAAAAAAAATAGTAAAAACAATTAAAGCAACAAACTACTGAGAAAAAAAGAAAGTCTGCATTGTCTTGTGTAGCTCTAAACATGAAATGATGAATAATACAGCATGAAAAATGACCATTCAAAGTTGTGGATTTGTAGTTTAACCACTAAAAGGTGAAAACAATCAGTATATTTTAAATCACGTACAGTACATGACATAAGACTAGGATGACAGCTCACCTTTCAGCATGACAACAACCCTGAAGCATGCAGCCAAGACAGTGCTGGAGTTGATCTGGGACAAGCCTCTGTCTGTCCTTGAGTGGCCCAGACAAAGCCCAGACTTAAACCTTATAGAACATCTTTGGAGTAACCTGAACATGGCAGTTTACTGAAACTTCTCATCCAGTCTAATGGATCTCAAGAGGGTGTGCCAGGAAGAATGATGTGCAAAGCTTGTAGTGATGTACTGAAGAAGACCCAAAGCTGTAATTGCTGCCAAAGGACGTTCTACAAAGTACTTAATTAAAGCCCTGAATATGTAAAGGAAAGAGTGAAATCCGCAAACTTTTTGGAAAATATGGGTTATTGAGTTTAGATTAATGGGAAGAAGTTGGAAATTTATCGATTTAAAATAAATCTACAACACAATAAATTGTGTAGAAATTGAAGGATTCTAAATACTTTGTGAATCCACTGTATATTATAATCAGTAACGGTGTACTGCACAATAACGTGCAATGAATAAACCTGACTTGAGCATTCATAGTTTTCATCCTCTTTATCTGAATGTTTAACATTTGTTTGCTCAGAGGTTGATGCACTTGCTACTTCCTGAGCAGCTCTTCTTTTCTCCACCCTAGTGGCCAGCTTCTTCTCTTCTTTCGTTGGCATGTTTTCGCGTTAAAACTGATTAAATCAGTGTTTGTGTTGCAATTACTTAGGACGTTTTCTTTAATTTTTCACTTAAGCTGGAACTTAAGTATTCAATCTGCCTCAATAATGATTTAAGATATGAAGAGGTAGGGGAAGTAATGGTGGTAGGGATGAGAACGGTGCCCCTGCTGGCCGCTGTGGAGAGTTGATTCTATAATAAAATGAAATAAAAATAAAAAGAGGAATAACCTTGGAGGTCAATCATCACCCCGAAAGCGGACAGTAGACGTCACGTAATATATATGTACCAAATTTCAGGTCAATAGGTTTGTAAGCTACACAGGTGAATTAAAATCCTGGACAGACAAACGGACAGCCATGGTAGCATATTATATATAAAGATGGCTACTAAGAGACAGATCCATATACTAATCTTAGGACGTGTAAATACATACTTGACAAGATAATGAGGCTTAAGGGTTAAGACTTGAGACCACAAGGCTGCTGGCTCATTCCCTAGCTCTAACTCACATTGTGGCTCTTTGTAATTTATTGTATATGATGCAATCAATAATAGTATTGTTGAAGACAGTAATTGATTATAATGGTCTTTGTCTACTGGGGATTGTGATGTTCTCATGAGAGAGACAGAGAGAGATAGGATGAAGGTCATCACATGCTAGGCAAGATTTTATGAAAAAGAATAAGGAGAATACTTCCAAGTGTGCCTTCTGCCACTCCCTTAAGCACACAGCATCAGACACTTCATATGACTGCCAAAACTGACAAAGCTGTTGTCCTCTGATACACAGGGAAATTGTACACCTGACAAAGCCAGGGAAAGACATCCTACTTTGCTTGAGTTGAAGAATCATAAAAAAAGTTCATTAAACACTTGTGGAAATGCAGTTAGAAATGTATCTTTTTAGTGCATCTGTTTCACATTATGTTTAATCTAAATAGTTTGGGCTATGGCAGGTGCCGACATTCATGTATTGCCCTGGGCTAAGGTGAGGGTGGTGGGCTTCATGCTCTTATATCTAGGGTGTACTAATTCTGCCTCTCTCTGCTTCCGCTTTTAATACCAAGATATTCCTTTCTTAATATAGTGGAAGGTTATTTTGACAGTCTACATAATTATCCTTAACTTTCAACACAATTACTTTCATTATCCACCTCAGCCACCATCTCCCCTGAGAAGACAGAGGTTATTTGCACATGGCGAGTCTCAGGGAGATTCATGAAGTCTCTGTAATAATATAAAATTTGTATGTCGGTATGCTTCTAGTTCAGCCCTTATTATTGAGATAATTATTTTGAAGGTTATGGGTGTTAATAATAGGTTTGGAGATAACTCTGATGATCTAATTAACATTTTTCTTTTACCGGATACAAGTTTAAAGTAATTTTATATGTATATGTGATCTCAGATGTGCCTATAAGATGTTTGAATATGTGTACAATGTTAGAAATTTAAGTATGTTAGCATTGACATTAAGATACATAACATGATAAAAAATTATGAATATTCAAAAAAAAAATATATTAACAGGCAACATAATATACCATATATATTGCATTTTTAAGACTCATTCAGATACGAAGGAACTCGAAATGGCAGCACAATGTGTGCAGCACCCCTTTTGCAGAGCACTCAATACTCATCTATGGCACTGCCATTGCAGGTTCATCTGATATTTGTTAAGTAGAAAATGCTTAATAAAAAGGAGGTGAAGTGATCAAAAGTAAACCTGGTTGGGAATGATGGGCTGCAGTGTGAAAAACCCAGACAACCCGAGCTTTGTAAAGTTTGCCTGAACATCTAGATAGGCGCTGTCACACACGTATGTGCATGGAAGGCAGCTAAAAAGGACCAAATGAAGGCAATTCCACGCCAGGCCAGGGGCTGGCAGGGTGCGCTAACCCTTTCTCTGTTATCCCTGCAGATCAAACATGAGAAATTCTGCCCAATTCTGGCTATGAAGACATCACTTCTGGTTCCGGCCACCCTGACATCACTTCTGGGTCCGGCTACAAACACGTCACTGCCAGGTCCAGCCACCCTGACGTCACTTCCAGTTCCCTGCCTTAAAACCCAGACCACTTCCTATATTTCCTCAGTTCAATGGTGAACTTGAATCTGTACAAATCAGTTTAACTAATTTTGCCTTTTGCAGGCAGGGCTCAAGTACACAGGTGGCAGCCCCAAAACTACTTCTGTGTGGCGAGGCCATTTATTTCATAGTGCCTAAAGAGAGGACATTTTTTGGGGAAACCAGGACGTATGGTAAGTCTAAGAAAATGGAGGTTTCAAAGATGAATGGATGGACCAATTTATTCTTATTCTTGAGACGGGAAGTTCAAAACCTGTTTTTATCGTATGTTCTGAAACCAAGGTGATAATAAAAAGTAGCAATGTGAAGCCCCACTGTGAGACAAAACATGGATCACTTGAGCAAACAAATCCTTGGCAGTCTGCATTGAAGATATGTAAAATAAGCAAACTGAGAGCCCAGTAAGACAAATCCACATTTATTTACAGCCCACCAGCGTCCAAGTGAAATGTTCCCTTAAAGAAAACCAGAGAACACTGGCAGTCAAGACAAGTCTTAAAAAGCATTCCCCACTTATGCTACAGGGGCTGGGGAAGTAAATTCACCAAGGGCACCACAGAGTGTGAGGACTGGCAAGATGTAAAACAACCTTCCTCTTGAAGAGTGAAAGTAAAGAACTCACAGATGGAATGGGTAAGCAAAAATAATGATGAACATTAATCTGAAAACAAAAATACACCAAAACTTGTATGAACACAGAAAAAATTGTGAGATAACAAAAAGTCATAGAAGCGATGATGTTTTCTTGCTTAATTTTGTTAAGTTTCAGTTAAGCAAGGGTACAAAGACAACATGAAGTCCATAATTATAAAGAATAGGTATACACTCAACAAGAGTAATGCCAAGAGTATACATAGGAACTCAAATTATTAAAAATGTTTTTGAGTGAATGATTACAAGGTACAGAAAGAACTACGATAAGTCAAGGAAGCAGTAATTTAAAGATGTCTGATATGTTGATCCTGAAGAACACAATTATTAGAATTGAAGAAAACCAAGTAATTAAAGGCAGGTAAGAAATGAACCAATCAAGTAGGTTTAGTTTTGACTTTTCCAAGTATCATTGCCTTTATAATTGAATCTTTGCTTCTGATTAAGTTACCAAACTATATCAGCAGCACCTGAATTCAGGATGCAATAGAATAAAAAAAAATAGTGAATTGTAAATTGTTTTTTTATTTAAAGAAATTACATATCTAATGTGATTTTCATTTTATGTATTTACAGAAGAAATTTACAGACATTTGAACATGATGGGATAAAAGGAACACTACAAAAACTATACATTTTAACTTAAGGACTATGTCTCTTTTTTGCTGTTCGTGTTCGCAGTCTTCTTTTTATGTTAAGATGGTCACTTTCTTTCTCCTCCTGATCAATTTCAACAATCTGTAAATTTAGAAGACACTATTTCAATAATTTGCAAAATATAAATTAAACACACATTTTGTGTACATAAAGATATCTTTTGAAGATTAAAATCTTAGTTGGCAGGCAACATTTCCATAGATCAATACAACCAGAAGCCACCCATAATTTTGTAAAGTAGAGTTAGTCTAAACATTGGACACATACTTCTTAACAAAAAGAGGCAAAACAACTCCCATCTGGTAATACAGTTCCTTTAGACTTTGTGAGCAGCTTTTTCAAATAATACCACTAACCTTCCCCAGCACAAGTCATATTTCTGCTGAACTGTAAGAAATGTTATCCACAATCTATAAAATAATATCTGCTTTATAAGTCATATGTAGTAGTATTTTATTGAGGCAGGCTAATACAGTGGAGCACTTTAAAAAAAACTGCTAAAAACTCATTAATTTTAACATGGCTTTCTCATAGCTTCATTTTAGTTTAATCCTGATACTCTGTATATACATTTAATTATCAATATCATTCCTTGTGTCTATAATCCATACTAACCGCTACTTTCTGTTCTGTTCTTTTTCTGGTTTTCTGTGGTGGCAATCTGCACCACCACCACCACCTGATCAAAGCACCGTTATGTCCCTACATTGATGGATTAAAGGCCAGAAGCCCACATGACCGTCATCATCAAATTCTTCCATGAGAACCCTGAATACAATTAGGCCTGATTGAGGTCATTTATGTTAAGTAGAATGCCTAGAGGGGACTGTGCGGTCTCGTGGCCTGGAACCCCTGCAGATTTTATATTTTTCTCCAGCCGTCTGGAGTTTTTTTTTGTGTTTTTCTTTCCTCCCTGGCCATCAGACCTTACTTTTATGTTAGTGCTCCCTAATTCTATTTTCTTATTTATTTTGTCTTTTTTTCCCTCTTTCTTCATTATGTGAAGCACTTTGAGCTACATTATGTGTATAAAAATGTGCTATATAAATAAATGTTGTTGTAAAAATAAAACAGGCACTTTTTCTGAGCGGTGGACCTGTTATACCGCAAAGTCATCTTCAAATTTTCCACATAGCAGTCACACATATAAAAAGCTAGCAGAGGTCTGAAGTCTGTACCAATGGTCAACTAATGGTAATGGTAAAAAAAATACTTACATGATGAGGAGGAAAGACCATTGGAGAAGAAATCTCCATCTTGTACAGCTTTTTCCTTGACCTTTTAGGTTTGTGCTCAGCTGGCTTTCCTGCGTCTGCCTCTAGTGATTTGGGAGAACTTAATGATCCAATAATCTTCTTTGCTTGGGGGTGGAAACAAAAAAAAAACACTTGACCACCATGTACAAGAATGAATTTGGATACACTACAGATAAAATGGAGCATGCATGATTATTATATGCTTTACTGAAATATTTTATCAAGCAAACCATAGGGAGGATAATATTTATAATACCATGATAATTAAAAAAGGTTGCCAGTTCCTATTAACTGTTTATTACACAGGTAAATATCAGTGTGAAATGAATCGATTGAACCTTTATCCTAAAAAATGTATCTATACTAATAAAAGGCAAAGCCCTCACTGACTGACTCATCACTAATTCTCCAACTTCCCGTGTAGTTAGAAGGCTGAAATTTGGCAGGCTCATTCCTTAACAGCTTACTTACAAAAGTTGGGCAGATTTCATTTCGAAATTCTACGCGTAATGGTCATAACTGGAACCTATTTTTCTCCATATACTGTAATGGACGTCAGGCAGATGGCCGTGGGGAGCGGAGCTGCGTGTGACATCATAGCGCCTCCCCGTAATCCGTGAACTGACTATGACCGCGATGCGTAGAAAGAAAGAAGAGCCCCCAAAGAGCGCTGAAGAAAAACGCCGAATACTTTATTCGCAAGATACAAGTTTAATGAGAAGACACGAGGTATAAACGAGACTTTGGATCACTTTGTAACGGAGTTAAAATTGCTGTAGCAAGAAACTTTTAAGTGCCGGGTCTTAGCTAACATTAAAATAACGCAGTGGACATCGCGAGATCGCACAGACACAGCTCAGAAGCTTCGATGCATGTACTCCGAGCGGCTCACGTGAACTGACTATGAACGCAGAACCCAAGAAAGCAAGACCTCAAGAGCGCGGAGAGTTTTGCTCACGTGAACGTGTCTGCAAAAAGTGCCGTTTCCTGCACTGTAAAAACACTACAAAATTTGAGCAGGCGACGCGTGCGTGCGTGCGTAGCTGTGCCGGCCTTTGAGACGCTGACTGCGCTTCTGCCTTAAGTCAAAGTGAGCACTTTTAATTTTTTTCCTCCTCCCCGCGGCAAGCTAATATTAAGGCGCTTCGCACTTTCTTTTGCACGTATGCGATTATGAGGTCGTCAGCTCGGATTATGAAGACATGCACAGGAGTGGAGGACCAACAGTGCCATCACAGCCGATTAATGGCAGGGATGTCTCACCAGTCTACACAAGACCCACTGCCACTGTCCCCAAAAAGTGCTCATATCGTCAGCGAAGACATCTCTCTACACTATATAAAAGAAAAGGCAACTTTCCTTTCTTTACACCTTTTTTTCTTTTATCCCAAACCAAAGCCTCTCTCTCTTAACACTGCAGAGGACACAAAACTAATTTTCTTTAATTGCTGGTAATGCCGGTAAGGCACATTACCTGAGGCAGAAATTTAGACGTTCACATAGAAAATGTAATTTCTATACCACAGCCGTCGTGTAGCGCCTATCAAAAGGGATCTACTACCGAGAGATAATCCATATACATTTTAGCAGCTGTTAGTACTACTTACCTGTTGTGTTACACCGTCTTTAAAATGTAGTTTACCAGAAACCACTCCAGTAATGCTCAATGTAGCTTTACTTCTTAAAACGTTAATGTTTGACTGTTTAATAACTTATAGACTACATTTTATTATTTTTCCCTTGCACTCAGTGACCAAAGCTATACACACATATATAGACACAGGTGTATATATATGTGCATATATATGTGCACACATATACATATATATATATATATATATATACACATATATATACACATATATATATATATATATATATATATATATATACACACACACCTACGTGTGTGTATGTATGTATGTGTATGGTTTCTTTGTGGTGGCGGCCTGCACCACCACCACCTACTCAAAGCATCATGATGCTCCAACATTGATGGACTGAAAGTCTGAAGTCTACGTGACCATCATCATCATCAAGTCCTTCCATGAAAACCCTAAATACAAAGAGGACTGTTTCATTTATGTTAGGTAGACTGCCCAGAGGGGACTGGGCGGTCTCTTGGTCTTTTTTTTTGTTTTTTCTGTCCACCCTGGCCATCAGACCTTACTTATTCTATGTCGTGGTACATTTTGTGATGCAGCTAGACGAAAACAACTTCGTGACGCTGCGGACAAATACACAAAACAATTACTTTGACAATCGTGTTACGTTATTTTCAAAATGTTTCCTTTTCTTTACTTCTTTAACACACTACTTCTCCGCTGCGAAGCGCGGGTATTTTGCAAGTATTAGTATACATATATATACACACACACACACATTATATATACATATATATATATATATATATATATATATATATACATATATATATACACATATACATATATATATACACATATACATATATATACATATACATATATATACATATACATATATATACATATACATATATATATATATACATATATATATATATACACACATATATATACATATACACATATATATACATATATATATATACACACATATACATATATACACATATATATACACATATACATATATACATATACATATATATATACATATACATATACATATACATATACATATATATATATACACATATACATACATATACATATATATACACATATACATATATACATACATATACATATATATATATATATATATATATATATATATATATATATATATATATATACACATGTATATATATTTATTTATTTACACACACACACAAACATATATATATCTACATATCTATACATATACACATATATACACATATATATATCTACATATATACACATACATATGCATACACACATACATACATACACACACAAATACATATACATACATATCTACATATATACACACACAGCTATTTCGTATCAGTGCAATACGCTGCTTGTTAAAACGGATAACTCCCGCTCTTACGTGCAAGTCTGCGTGGATATTATGAACTATCGTATTTGTTCAAGTTCTTTTAAATTTTAAATAGAAGGAATTTTTATTTAGTCGACAGAAATATCTTTGGTAGGAATGGTAAAAACAGACAGGAATATTATTAATGAATAAATCAACTCAAAACTTAAACAACTTATAATATTTTGCTCTCCATAAAAATATATCCTGTCTAAATTATACAAGTTAGAAATAAAGTAAATGTTAAAAGAACAAACATTCAAATTTCTTTACTCTTATGTAATTTAATATAAAAAATAAACTTAGATTTTAAATATACCAAAAGATTTTGCTCTCCATAAAAATATATCCTGTCAAAATTATACAAATTCAAATATGAACATGCTGCATAACAAAACCTGGAAATATAAATAAAATGTGTTCCTTTCAGCAATAACAAATCAAATCATTCAGTTGTCTTTGCTCATATGTCATTTTAGAGCTGGACGCCTGGTATCTTTTTTTGGCAACAGGTTCTTTTATGTTTGGTGTGAGGTTCTGTGTTGTGGAGATTCTCAGGATGGATTGCAGGTGCTCACCAGTGAGGGACTCCTGTGTGCTGTTTTGTTAGTCTTTATCACTGAGAAGAGCTTCTCACACAGATATGTGCTACCAAACATGCACAAGGTTCGAGCCGCATGTAGACGGACTTTTTGTTCTTCAAAGTCACCAAAGCGCCGTGCAAACTCAGTGCGCTCAGTTTATCAGCAAAGTGCGTATTTGGGAACACCGTAGTGACGACTTGGTTTAACATTACTTGGCAACAGGGTTGCACTGGTGCATTTGTGTCTCCCATAAAAGCAGCTTCACTTGAAATCACTTTGTGATTGTGCACGGGTAAAAACGTCCGCTGAAGTGTCAGATTCTTATTTAATTCTTCTGCTTTCTGTATCTTCTGCATTGCATTCAGGTTACCCTGATGTTTTGTCTCATAGTGCCGTTTTAGATTAAATTCTGTAATTACAGCCACATTAGCTCCACAAATGAGACACACGGGTTCAGTAAACATATACTCAGCCTCCCATCGGTTTTAAAGGCTCTATTTTCAGAATCAACTTTTCTCTTCAGCATCGTGTGAGCTAGCTTCGCAATAACTTGCAGCATCATAAGCTAGACTTGATTAACGTGGTAAGTGTTGGCAAGGCAGCTGAAGCGCATTGCATTATGGGATCTGTAGTTTATTGTGTTACCAGCGCTTCATATACCGGGCCATTAATAACAATAATACAGTATATAAAATGATCTCGGGCGGATATAATTACGCCCGGGCGGATGTGGCCCGCCCTTGAGTTTGACACATATGGACTAAATAGAACTTGAAAAGATATATTTTTAAATGTGATCGCGCAATTCAGATAGAGTTGACGCAACTACAGCCTGCATGCCTCAATAAGTCATCCTCCCTCGCTCTTACTTTTTTACCGTTCATCTAATGAATACACTGAGTATGGCTTTACCAAAACAATCATTGATGGCGAATAAAGTATCCATTATTCGAGTATGTAGATCGGGATATATATATACATATATATATACCCGTATCGCAGCGGAGAAGTAGTGTGTTAAAAAGCTAGAAAAGAAAAGGGAACATTTTAAAAATAACGTAACATGACTGTCAATATACAGTATTTGTTTTGTGAGTGTTACTGAGTGTTGCTGTCATCAAGGATTTGATTATCATTATTTCTTTCAATCAGGTTCGTATTTGTAGGATGTGTTGTGTTCAAGTTACATTCCGTGTTTGTCAATCGTTGTAAAGATGACAGGTTTCTTTCATCGATTCGTTTCTTACTGCATCAATAAACAGCTCGTCTTCTTCTTTATCTGAGACCTGACACACTGCATGCACGGGTTTTCCTTTAGCGGGCCTTTGACTTTTTCCACCGTGTGCTTTGTTTCCGCAGTAGCTGGATTTATGAATATGCTTGTATCAGGCGCTTCATATTTTTGCTGCCTTTTCAATTGTGTAATTCGGTTTTGTTCAGCTCTTTGGAACTGTTGCTTTTATCTGTGCACGCGTCAGTTCACGTGAGCCGCTCGGTGTACATGCATCGAAGGTTCCCAGCTGTGCTGGTGCCATCTCGCTATGTCCATGGCTGTATTTAATGTTACCTTAGTCCTTTCTCTCGCAGTTTCGCTGAGTTTGTGTCAAACACCACCCTGACCATCTCATCTTCCTCTCCATAAGCACAGTCCTTCACCCGTGAATATTTAGTGGGAGTTTGCTATTGGATTGCCGCTGACGGACGGCCTTATATGGGCAGGCACTAAATTACAAACGCCAGCGGAAGCCTGTCTATGAACTTAATTTAAAGTGTAGGTTTACATCGTGCTTTGTTTCCGAAGTAGCAGAAATCATGAATATGGTTGTATATGTCACTCGCTCGCTTCTTATTGTTTCGCTGCCTTCTCAATTATATAATGCATGTCTTCCTGGTTTTCTATGTACTGCGTGATTACGTGAAGGCGTGATGATGTCACACGAAACTCCGCCCCCACGGCGTTCAAGATCATCTCCATTACAGTAAATGGAGAAAAACAGCTTCCAGTTATGACCATTACGCGTAGAATTTCGATATAAAACCTGCCCAACTTTTGTAAGGAAGCTGTAAGGAATGAACCTGCCAAATTTCAGCCTTCTCCCTACACGGGAAGTTTGAGAATTAGTGATGAGTCAGTGAGTGAGTGAGCGAGTGAGGGCTTTGCCTTTTATTAGTATAGATATATACATACATACATACACACACACACACACACACACACACACATTATATCTATCTATCTATCTATCTATATATATATATATATCTACATATCTATCTATATATCTATCTCTATCTCTATATATATCTATATATAATTTGTATGTATGTATGTATGTATGTGTGTGTGTATATACGATGCAGTAAGGTATCATTTCAGTGTACCAGCAAGACATTACTAATTCCTGAGGTGTAATTATAAATATGGACAACCATTTTAATTATGCAGTGCTTTTTCTTTATCAAAACTTTCACTGTATGACACACACACACAAATAACACAGTATAAACCTTAAAAAAAAAAAAAAATCTATCAAATGTTCATAAGATATTATCAAGAAGATACAAGGCTAATATACTTAAGTTTATATGTACAATTGACAAATTTTGCTGTTACGCTAACAAGCCTATTGCTTACTAAGCAGCAATTTCAAATTCTTCTTTATCTCTTGAAAATGTGAGCTGCTGTACCTAACACAAGCTTGCTCGCCGTATAAACTCATAAGAAAAGTTCCACATAAAGGACAAAATAAAAATAACTGAATTAAGGTGGCATTATTTTGCTGTTTATTTAATTGCACAGAACTCCTCCTCCAATTCCTTTATCTCAGTTTTTTTCTACATTTACTTTAATGTAAAGGTTAATATTCCAATCTTTTCTCTTTCTGGTAAAGGGGGCCTTGCTGCTCTAAAGGTTATGGGAGATTCTTTTTTGCTGAGAATTTCAACTATCATAATACTTTGTGTAAAGGACCATAACAACTAAATTATCGTAAAGCTTACAAAAGCAGATGCTGAAAAAATTTTTTTTTTTTTTGATTGCCCAATTTACCAGTCAGGCTTTTGTTGTAAAAACTGGCTCATTTCAGTATGCAGCCAGTGGATAAGTATATCACTACTCGATTCCATATCAATGACCTGGGCACTGGCCTCCCTCACTTTAGATTTCATTTTCGCCATTTAAGACTCTACTATGCCTACTCATAATTCAATGCATATATTTAGGCAATCTTCATATCCATTCCTAGTTCAATAATTATATTACTCAGATCTTTCTTTTTCAAACCCCACTGTCAAATTCAAATATCTGCAGTACAGAGGTGTGGCACAGCAACTTCCTGGAGAGGGAGAAACTCTGGAGATGGTCACCATGATCCTGTCCCAGATATAAGGCATGGTAATAAAAATAATAATTAATTACATTTAATTAGTACTTTTCACTCTACTGAAAGTGCTTTACATAGACAGAGGGGAACCACTTCCTCCACCACCACCACCACCAATGTGTAGCAACCACCTGAATGATGTGACGGCAGCCATTTTTGCACCAGTATACTCGCCACAGGGGTGAGAGAAGCAGTTAGTCAATTAGGGACAAAAGATGATTAAGGGACAAAATGGACATAGCAATGGTATATCATTTAGGAAGGACCTTGGTATAAAGACTAATCTTTTCAAAACTGCCCAGGGATCTTTAAGTCTGATCAATTATGCTGCTACAGAGGCAAGAACATAAGAGCAAACATCGACTTACTTAATATTTACCACCATTTGTGTCAAACCATAAATAGTAACGCATGCTGGCTTTAATTGATTTGGTGGGGATTTTTGGAAACATTGTGTATTCTAGGTCAAAGGATTTCTCACCAGATAAAATGCAGAATGCCTCAGACAATTAAGTATAGAAAATAAAAGCAAAATAGGATGTTCAGGGAAGCTGGTAACTCAAGCACCCATGCCTAACAAATGCATCAGACCAATGTGAAAAATTTTAATTAAGAAAAAGAAGAAGAAGGAAAAAAAAAAAAAAAGTTATTATTCTGTATATTCCAAATTATTTACATACTATATACTACAAATCAAACATCTGAGACAGTCCTTAGTAATACTGTAAGTTTAGAAGCCATCTTGGGTCTTTTTACTGATGTGTAGTAAAACCTTAACTCTGTGTGGTCATGCACACTCAAAAAGCACCAATGACACTTTAGGACTCGGGCTACCTATTGTGCATCTATTGCTCACTTGCTGAGTTTAACAAAGACTAACAGATGCACCACAGCAAGCCCTTAAAAAGTTGGTAAATTCCTGTTACCATGTCATGTTTGCTAAAGGCCATGTAGCCCAGGGTTCTATATTTTATATGGTTATTATTGTTATCATGCTTATATTTTCCTGACTCATGATCAAAACTGGGTAGTGCAACAATAATGCCAGCCCTGCCATTCTCTGTAGAATGAATGAAATACATGTATTTGTTTATGTATACTTATAATGTAATTAGGCATTTTTATTTTATTAATCAACCAATTTAGAAAACAAAAAACAAAACAATTACAGTACTGACCTCTTGAATTGCAACAGAAATAAATGTAAAAAAAAAAAAGAATACAAGTTTTAGGTTACAAGGTGAACAACTGCATCAACTAATGTGATAACCAAACATTTTATGATGTAAGGATAAGGTTTAAAAACTGATTTACTAACCTTTATTTTGCAATAAAGAAGGAGAACTCTGAAGAAAATCTCCTATTCTTTGTAGTGTTCCATCCTTTTTTATTTTGGTACCTAAACTTGAGCTTGATGCTTGTTGCTTCAAAGTTGACATTTTTTGCGTACTAGAGGATTCCTGTTGAAAGACAAACAGAAAAAGACAATTAAGTGATTGACTGTAATGTTCTTTCAAACTTTAGGGGGATTTGCTATAAACTAAAGTCAATTACCATTCTAGTATTCTGCAATTGCAAAGACATAAATGCAAATGTCAAATTTTTATATATTACTATAAGGCAAGGCATTAATAGTAATGCACATCATGTAGTCAGTTTACTTTCTAAAGTAATGAGCAACATAATGTAATACTTATTGTATTGGAGGAAAAATTCCCCGCATTACTAAAAGACACCTATTTCTGGGGACCCCCATAATGCCGCATTTGCTTGAAATGACAAAACTTTGCAGCAGCATTGAAAGGTTAATGCAGCATGGTTCAAAACATCACTTTTAATAGCTGGCTGTTTTCACATTATTTGGGCTTAAAATTAGAACCACTTAAAACTGCCTAATAAAATGGGCTTGGTCTGGGCCAGCTTGTTGTGGGTTTCAAAGGTGGCTTGGCAATTGGGGAAAAAAAAAAAAAGATTTTTATTTTTTTTTTTTACTTATTATTTTTCTACATTTAATAAATACAGCATTTTATGCACATGTGTTTTTGGCTGTGTATTACAGTATATCAAAGTGGCAGTTTCATAATCGTAAAACATGGTGCGCAGCCAGGGTGTATTTTAGATTTCACAGTGAAGATACTTTGAGAAATGTAAGGAGGAGCACACATTATTTTGTTCTATTTGTGTCCTCTATGACAATGCTTATTTTTTTAGACTATCATTAAACAGGCTTGTGGTTGGGTTACAACCCTAAATATTGCACTGCCTTTAGCATAGTGTGCTATGGGTTGGGGTGGGGTTTTAGTCAAGGAGAAAGTTCATACTACACTTAAAAAGTAAAAGAATGATACTGCTACATCCATGACAGCAATACCACCTTGGTTTCTGGATGACAGCTGCAGCATCAATAAATATTTTATTGATAAAGCCATACAGTGCATAAGCTCTATACATAGAAGTAGTAATTTATACATCCATTTTCTACAACTGCTTAACCAAAGTTTAGTGTTCAGAGGTTTGAAGGATGTTCTGCCAGTATAAGGAAAAAGCAAGATACAACTCCTCTTCAATTGCCAGTTTGCCAACTTGTTCATCGAATACTGATCCACATGGCTCGTTTAGGTAAAATTGTTAGTATAAAACAAGCTTGTTCAGGGGTTGTAGAATGAAGAGGTTGTGACCAACAGAGCAAGGGTGGAGAGTTAGAACAACATGTTGGTCCGTGTTTTTAATTATTTTTTTCTAACAGTATTGAAATATTATTTAATATGCTAGATGTTTGTCCTAAATAAGTGAACTACACAAAAATTAAATCAGAATTAAGTATTTTACTGGTGAACACCAAACTGAATTTACAGAATTTAAGTTGCTGTGAATAAAAACATTTTTGAAATAAAAACTATAATGAGGTCAAAATACTTCAGATAATTACAAAGCACAGAGAGTCAATTTTCTCTGAAGGGCTATACTTTCAAAGGACCAATCTGCATGCATCAACAGCACGCACAGAGAGCAAAAAAAAAAAAAAAATGCAGTGAAAATATTAATAGTGGCTAATAAGAATTTAAGTTCCTTGTCATGGTTTATTTTAAGGTTCTCCATCTTAGCAAAGACTTGCTTATCAAGGCATCCATTATAGCATGAAGACAAGACAGCTGTGTAGATGCTCCACTTTTATGGGGAACATCTGCATGAGATTTTGATTGCTGTTACATTTACATTACAGTTGCCCAAGTAATGGATCTGTTTTTTTTTTTTTTCCCTGCTTAGATATGCTGGCTTTTGTTCTTCCTTCCTGTTCACTATTGCTATATTAATAATGTATAAAAGTACATGCACAAATGTAGAGGCAACAGTTAGAAATGTTAACCTAACTTCAAATATACACAAATACTTATTTTAATTTGAATTTTCAAGCACTATCAGGGCTTGTGTAAAATATGTTGGCTATAGCAATAACGGAAACCTGGCTAAATAACAAAGATGGGGATGAGTGTAACATAGAGGGATACACATTTTTTAGGAAGGATAGACAGAACAGAAAAGGAGGTGGGGTTGCTGTTTATGCCAAACAGGGTTTAAATGTAAGTCATCTTCAGTTGGATGATGAGCCCCATCTTAGTGAGGACATGTGGCTTCGCCTGGAAAATATTAGGGAAAAAGGTCTTATTTTAGGAGTGTGTTATAGACCACCCAATTCAGACAGTAATTTCAACACACATCTTTTAATAATATCAAAAAGGCAAGTTTACAGGGGAGATTATAGTCATGGGGGACTTTAATTATCCAAATATTAACTGGGATAACCTTACAGATGGAGGAGCACAAGAGCAGGAGTTTTTAGAAGTAATCAGCGACTGTTTTTTAACACAACATGTTAAAGCACCAACACGGGGTGAAGCCTGTCTGGATTTAGTATTCTGTAATAATCAGGATAGAATTGAGGGTGTAGAGGTGATTGAACCACTAGGGTCAAGTGACCATAATGTAATACAATTCTCAGTATTTTGTAAGAGTACAGATGCAAAGACTAAAATTGTTAAGTTGAACTTTGGTAGGGCTAATTTTGAGCAGATGCGACAAAGTCTAAGTAGGATAGACTGGGATAAGCTTTTAAATGTGGAGACAGTCGAGGAGCAGTGGAACAGGTTTAAAAATGTTTTACATGTAATGCAGGACAGATACATACCTAAATTTGGAATTAATAGGAAACTAAAAAAAACTCCACGATGGATTAATAAAGATTTAAAAAAGAAGTTGCAAAGGAAAAACTGCTGTATAAGGCATATAAGACTAATGACTGCAAAGAGAATCATAGCGTATGAGAACATGAGGGCAACCATTAAGAAGGATATCAGAGAGGCTAAAAGACAGTTGGAGAGGAATATAGCAGATAAGGCGAAAGAAGACCCCAAGAGATTCTTTCAGTATTTTAGTAGTAAAAGAACAGTTAAGGAGGAGGTCAAGTTCATCAGGAATAGTAAAGGGAATTAAAAGATACAGACAATGAAATAGCAGATGCCCTAAACTTACATTTTTCTGAGGTGTTTACAAGTGAGCAAGTGGATAACCTCCCAGAGGTAAACACAACTACTAAGGAGGTACTGAGGGATTTGGAAATTGTAGAGGGAGAAGTGCTGCTCAGATTAAATAAGATGAAATCAAACAAATCACCAGGCCCAGATAATATTTATCCTCGTGTTCTTAAGGAGGCTAGTGAGTACATATATAAACCCTTGACACATATTTTTAGGAAGTCACTGTGCACTGGAGAGATTCCAAAGGACTGGAAAATGGCAAATATCATCCCATTATATAAAAAGGGTGACAGGGCAGATCCAAGCAACTATAGGCCAGTAAGCTTAACAGCATCACAGGAAAATTAATGGAAGGAATTATTAAGGATAAGATTGAGCAACACATGGCAAGGACAGGAGTTATTCTGAACAGTCAGCATGGGTTCAGAAGAGGGAGGTCGTGTTTTACTAACATGTTGGAATTCTATGAGGAGGCAACAAAAGGATACGATCAAAGTGGAGCTTATGATATTATTTATCTGGACTTTCAGAAAGCATTTGATAAGGTGCCACATGAGAGGTTGGGCATCAAGTTAAAAGAAGTGGGGTTCAGGGTGATGTTTTTAGATGGGTGCAGAATTGGCTCAGACACAGGAAGCAGAGGGTGATGGTGCGAGGAACCTCATCAGAACTGGCCGATGTTAAGAGTGGTGTTCCACAGGGGTCAGTGCTAGGGCCTGCTATTTTTAATATATATAAATGATTTAGATAGGAATATAAGTAACAAGCTGGTTAAGTTTGCAGATGATACCAAGATAGGTGGATTAGCAGATAATTTGGAATCCGTTATATCATTACAGAAGGACTTGGATAGCATACAGGCTTGGGCAGATTTGTGGCAGATGAAATTTAATGTCAGTAAATGTAAAGTATTACACATAGGAAGTAAAAATATTAGGTTTGAATACACAATGGGCAGTCGGAAAATCGAGAGTACACCTTATGAGAAGGATTTAGGAGTCATAGTGAACTCTAAGCTATCAACTTCCCAACAGTGTTCAGAAGCCATTAAGAAGGCTAACAGAATGTTAGGTTATATAGCACAATCTGTGGAATACAAGTCCAAGGAGGTTATGCTCAACCTTTATAATGCACTGGTGAGGCCTCATCTTGAGTACTGTGTGCAGTTTTGGTCTCCAGGCTACAAAAAGGACATAGCAGCACTAGAAAAGGTCCAGAGAAGAGCGACTAGGCTGATTCCAGGTCTACAGGGGTTGAATTATGAGGAAAGATTAAAAGAGCTGAGCCTTTACAGTTTAAGCAAAAGAAGATTAAGAGGTGACATGATTGAAGTGTTTAAAATTATGAAGGGAATTAGTACAGTGGATCGAGACTTGTATTTTAAAATGAGCTCATCAAGAACACGGAGACACAGTTGGAAACTTTTAAGGGTAAATTCCGCACAAATATTAGGAAGTTTTTCTTTACACAAAGAACGATAGACACTTGGAATAAGCTACCAAGTAGTGTGGTAGACAGTAAGACATTAGGGACTTTCAAAACTCGACTTGATGTTTTCTTGGAGGAAACAAGTGGATAGGACTGGCGAGCTTTGTTGGGCTGAATGGCCTGTTCTCGTCTAGATTGTTCTAATGTGAAATATATACCAAAAGACTAAAATCATTTGGAAAAAAAATGGATAAAGGCATATTAACTAGACAAAATAATTGTTGTACAACAAAAGAGGCAACTCTTTATATAAACCTCAAAGGCTACTGACATTGGAATTATGGCAGTGATTAAAAAAAAAGCATGCAGTGGAGGACATTTAGATCTGGTAGCTTAGAATCTTAGCCAGAAAAAGTCAAAGATTAATTAAAAATAGTTCCAATTATAACAGGTTTGGCATGTATTTTATATGCCAATGAATATAATCAACTACCAAACTGGATCTACCTTTTCCATTGCATTACTCTTCCTTTTCTTTGCTGTTCTGGTCATTTTCAAAGTCACAGATGAATCTCTGCCTTGCTTCTTAACTGCCATTTTATTAGGCTGAAGAGGTGTAAACCTTATTTCAAGTTCAGGCTTAGGAAATCTGCTGGTTCTGCCATTTTCTGTAGATACTTCAGAAGAGTCTAAAATCGAGTTAGCAAGCAAAACCTATGAAGGCAATAATATAAAAATTGTTAAAATGGTGGAAGTGTTATGCATATAGTCAATGAACAGTACAATTCAAAATTAGTTTAACGTCAGCAACTAACACTGCTAATGTCTCAAGTAACACAACACCTACGGTGAATTGTGCTATGGGGATGCTGTTCATATGCTGGGACTGGGAGTTTTGTCAGAGCTGAAGGGACGATGGATGGAGACAAATAACGCACAACATTGCAGGATAACTTCCAGTCTGCTATGAACCTATGGCTCGGGAGAAGATTCCTGACAATGACCCTAAACACAAGGCCAAAGTGACACTAGAATGGCTCAAAAACACAAAGGTGAATGTTTTGGAACACCCAAGTCAAAGCCCCGATCTTAAAACCTATTGAGAATCTGTGGCACTATTTGAAAACTACTGTCCAGAGGCACTGTGGAAGAATAATTTTATGGTAACATAGCATTCAAAATAGAAGAAAGCTTATTAAAATGTCAGAAACCTGTTCAGGCACACCAGATAAAAAGGTCAAGTGAACAACAAAATGTACACAGCATCATAAGAATTGGTTTGGAAAAACGGCAATTAAATGTAACAAAGAAAGGTTGATGTAATATATAAAAGGTACTGAAGGATAACTAAGAAATAAGCAGATATAACAGACTTTTATTTTATATAAATCATTTGGGTGTAAATCAATGAACCAACCAGAGAAAAATGTATGCATTGATTGACACGGAATGTAAATTTAGTAATTTATAAAATGAACCTTTATTCTTTTTTTTTTCCCCTCTTACCATGCTGTAATGGACTGCTTTTAAAAAATGCTCCTTCTATATTGCCAATGAGTAAATAAAATATATAAATAACCAGCTTTCCTCCTGCCTGATTGCTGAATTGTCCTGTTAGGGGATGTTTTTTTTTCTTTAATAAGATGTTACATTTCCACCATAGCACCAACCTACCAATCTAGAGGATCTCTATAACTTCTGCCAAGAGGAATGGGGAAGAATCACTCCTGAACAATGTGCAAAACTGGTAAATATTTACCCCAAAGGAATTAAGGGTGTTATTGTAGTAAAAGGGTTCTCGACAAAGTATGTGTAGGGCTTGAATATTTACACAAACACTAACTAAAACAGAAAATGTTTTATTTTGACTTAGAAAATTTTAAATTTATTATTGCAGCATAAGAGTTCACATTAAAAATACTGAAAGGATAAACAGGTGTAGAAATCTTTCGTCATGCAGAAAATGATGACTTTCAAAGGGCACTGAATACTTTTCCATGCGATTCTATATATAGCTAATGGGTTAAGTATGAATAGACCATGTTGACACGTGGAATGAGGGTGTGCTGATCCGGCAATCGGACCCAATGAGTTGCAACTCTACATTTTAGCTATTGTAAAAGCTATTAGAGATGAATAATTAATTTGTTGATGTTAATCGATGTTAATTTATTAAAAGTTCTGCCTTTGTCAATGCCAGAAATTAATTAAAACAAATTAGTAAAACACCCACCCTGGGACACCAAATTAGCGTAGAATAATTGAAAGATTTTAACTTTTGCCCACCCAAGGATCTCTGCTTCATCTTCTGGCTGGGACACCAGAAACAAAGAGAGCTGTAAGAGCCAATCTTAGAAAGTTAAAGTTTTGAGTTAAACTCATATTAATGTTTGCTTAATTTAAATTTCTTTCATATGTATAACTTATGGTAGTGTTTTCCCCCTAGAAGTTAGTAAGAGATAGAACCTTCTTACTATAACAGAGAAACAGTGTGATAAGCTTAGTTGTAATAAGAACAAGTCCCAGTAAAGAGGGACTTGAAAGACCCATTTTCAAGTTAGAAATGGGAGAAGCATACAGTTTTCTGACCGTTTAGAAATGGTTCTGAAACATTTTAAAATGGTAACGATTTGAGATGTAATAAGATTAAGCCTAGAACTGAACTTTTCTCAATAATTTTTCTCTTTTTTGCTATTTTAATTTTCTTTTTTGTGTGAACTGTTTTATTTTGAAACTTAACTAAACCGTTAAAAATGAAGATATTTTGTCTGTGGAATCATTTCTGCACGTCAGGCTTTTGTTGAATCCCATTTTTTGAGTTGAAGCTGCAGAACTTTGGTAATTTTGGGAAAATGCAGCTACAAGAACTATACAATTTAATAATCTTCTGTAATTGGAATGTGGTGATAGACATGTTTTCAACAAATATCCCAAACACGCTTGATATAATAAACCAAATAATACAATTTATTTATAACATAAGGATAACAGAAGATGGATATATGCAAGCATATGTATAAATACATACAGTATGTATATAGATATACATAGATGGACAAAAACATAAATCTTAAAAGTAAAAAAGTTTAGTTGAACCATGTTTCGTATAGAAAATATCACATAACTTATGAATTCTGATTTTTCCTTTTTGTAGTTAAAATGGAGAAGTTCTTTAGCAAGTTATAAAGTCCCAAGTGCTTGCACCTTGGTGCCAATTTACTCACAGCTATTCTGTATTGGCTTATGATGGCAAGATAAACACAGAACTTTTATGTATAGTCTCTCTCTGCTTTTGCACTTCTTTAACTTAGCAAGGTTTGACACAATTCCAATACAGATTTTTCCACCCTTCCAATACTGCACCAGGGAGCGCTTCAAAATAAAAGAAATTACTCCAAGTTTTGTTACAACCACACCCTATAGGCTAAGGTATCCTGCTTTGGACAGCTGATGTTTCAGTCAGTTTGAGAGCAGTGAGTTTGATGAGGAAAGCACTGATTTGGGGGGTGCAAGGGTTTTTAATGGAAGAAATACAACAACAACATTTATTTATATAGCACATTTTCATACAAAAGTAGCTCAAAGTGCTTTACATAAAGAAGAATAGAAAAATAAAACACACAGTAAGAAAATAAAATTAGTCAACATTAATTAACATAGAATAAGAGTAAGGTCCAATGGCCAGGGTGGACAGAAAAAAACAAACAAAAAAAAAACTCCAGACGGCTGGAGAAAAAAATAAAATCTGTAGGGATTCCAGACCATTAGACCGCCCAGTCCCCTCTGAATAGTCATCTTGCCATTGGTTACTTGGGTGCACAACATTTTTTGGTTGAATACTGAAGCAGTTTATTCCAACAAAGATATTAATTGTCGAGTTACATTTTTTGTTTGAATCAAATATTTGACTTTACCTCGAGAAGACAGCTGTGGGATGTCACATGGTGACATCATTTTGTCAGATAATGCGTGGTGGCTGAATTACAAAAAGTGGCCCATTTAAGAAGTAGTGGAAATTAAGAATGACTGGCAGCAGCTTTTTAAACCACACACTTATGTTCTAAGCATATTAAAATGGGTAATGCCAGTCTATAATACTATATCAGTACAGTTCACATGGAAAGTTTAGGAAATTACATCAATGTTAAACACAAAGTTCAACACAATCTAAAAGTTGTATGTTTTAGCTGCAGTGCTATAGTTACTTTGCCTAAGAGCTGCTGCTGTTGAAAATTGGTGTATTCTGCCAAGTAATGCACTCTTAATTGTATCTTTTTAAATTAGTAGTGTTAGTAGTATCTTCATTTTATTTCCACCACAAATGACTTTTTCTTGACACATTTAATAGCTGACAGCTTTTTCCATCTTCATACACTTTTAAGTGGAGACCTAAAAGTGAAGTAGGCATGCATGCACTTCTAAGTCTCCTAAAAACCGACAAGCATATTTTGAGCAAAAATCAACCAGTTCTGATCTGTTGACAGTAAACGGTGCATCGCTACTAAATTGTAGTTGCAAAAATTTGACTTGAACAAAAATAATAATCTGCCAAAAAATACAAAACCATAGAATAATAATGCATAATGATAAAAATGTTTGCATTAACAGAATATTAAATTAACTACCTGTTTAACTCTCAATGAACTGAAAATATCACATGCAGATGCAAAACTGAACTCGTGCATGATTAAATATGTACATGCTTTTGCATAGGGTTGAAAATCTTTCAGGACCAAGTGATGATAGAGGTCCTAGAAAATATGGACACTGGAACACTGACATCAAGTAATGGGTCCAAGGACCAGTTGAACAGTATAGAGAGGCACACTCCAGAAATGCAAGTGTAAAAATGAAACAAGTTATTGAGCAAAAACAAACAATTGCAAAGACAAAAAAAAACAAAACAGTCCAGGTACACTCATTTCAAAACATTTGATCAGTAAATAATAGGGAAAAACCGCTCTTTAAAAATTCAATAAACAGAGAAAAAAATGTAAACCCCTCCCATTTTTCAACTTAAATGTTAAGTTTTTCAACATGGTTATTTCTTCACAAACATGGTATATAAAGCATTTGCCATGATAAATTGTTTTCTAAAGATAAAGTATTTTCTATAAATTAAAAAAAAATATATATATATATATATATCTTGCCAGCATTAGCATTTTACAATAGGAAATATGGGGCATGGAGGAAAAGCTTAAAAACTTATCAAATACTGTACTTCCATTTTTCACGCTAAGACATTTGTCACAATCATTGATATGGACCTTTGAGATTACACACACATTGTAAAATACAGAAATAGATGTTATTTGCAAACAATAAAAACCCACTAATATTATGAGATTCAGCCACTTTAAAAGACCAACTGTGTGGGGTAGCTGAGCACTTAAGTCTTCCTGAAAAACAGCCTCACACCTCCACAGGGATGTGTCTTCCTCTTGAAACACCAAATCAAAGTAAAACTTTTTATGCCATGTGGTTGGTTTTGTTTTAATTTACAGTACTTCTGTATTTTTGTGAGAACTGACACAAGTGAATAGAAAATATATCTTTGCAATGAGAAAAATAGTACCAGGAATAAAAGATAAAATGATTTTCAGATGGCTTTTGTTATCAGAAACACATATCAGAAGCTCAGAAGTCATGTTTTCGTATATCAAAAACTTTGTCACTTCATCTATAAGTTTCTAAGCATTTGTTTTCTGTTGGTGTTCTGTGCCCCATACTATTAATTGTAAAGCAACAGTATGGGAAGTTATTTATGTATTTTTTAAACTAGCCGACGCCCGCCACAGCATATGGCGGTGTAAGAATAGGAAAGGAAAACGGTAAGAAAGGAATTCAGAAATCAAGAAGAAAGAAATACTTCTTGAAATATGCAGTTGTAAATGGGTGTTTTGCTCGTACTACAATATCAGTGGCCTCATGTATAAACGGTGCGTACGCACAGAAATGTTGCGTAAAAACTTTTCCACATTCAAATCACAATGTATAAAACCTACACTTGGCGTAAAGCCACGCACTTTTCCACGGTACCTCATACCTTGTCGTACGCAAGTTGTCCGCTCGGTTTTGCAGACTGGCGGCACCCAGCCTCAAAGCAGTGCTACTGTTCCTGTGTGGTTACACCTTATTTTCCTGATGCGGCTTTATAAATACACTGAAACTAACCGCATATTGTTTATTAGTGTAACACATCTGATTGTAATTAACTTGTAACAATATAATGGTCCAGGGAACAGCCATAGTATTCCAAATACTATAACTGCTTTAGCATTGTTACTCTCACTTCTTCTTTCAGCTTCTCCCAGTAGGAGTTGCCACAGCAGATCACCTTTTTCCATATTACTCTCACTGCACCACTCGGAGTATTTGTATCACTGTATCTGAGTGTGAATCACAGCAGCAGCTGATCGGAAAGAGAATTATCGGTATACAGCTTCAAGGACACACTGTCTCAGCCACTGCAAAACGTTTTAAAGCCTTTCCTGTACGGACCACGCGGTTCAGAAACAGTTTCATCCCAAGAACTTTAAATACACTCAATCAATTGCACCTTGTAGAACTGTTTGTACTTATAAGTATAATCACCCCCCTGTAAATTTGCACTACAGTTAAAATATTACACAACCTGCGCCACTTTATAAAGCGCGTATTTACATATGATGACTATCATTTTTAAGGTGAAATGCAGCAAAATATGTTTATTAAATTATACAGATAAAACTTTAACTTCATTTAAATAATCTATATTCTTCACTGGGAGTGTCGTGAAGGGTAGAATAATTAAACATGTACTACGAAGATATTTCAATGTTCCTTAAACGTTTTGAAGAATCGGCTAAGCTTACAGATGGCTTAACTTCTATTACAGAGCTGATTGTGTGGCGATCGGTTACTTGGGGAAAGAAAAGCAAGGACTGGAGTGGCGGCTACGCCAATATATATTGAATATAAAACAGAAAGAGAAAACAACAACAACACAGCGAAAAACGCAGCGACAAATTTCGGCAAAAGTTAAATGCTTGTGTCATGAGCACGAGGCGGCTATGCAGTGTCTGCAATGGATGTGGCCATCCACCGTGCATAAGCTACCTTACTGACATTGGCGGGCGAAGGAGCCACCGATTCTTCCTCTGCCCAGTGCCACCACAAGCCTAGAGCCGCCTCTGAGTACTGCTGCAATAAATTATTTCATCGAAGTGAAACACGTTTAGTAACGTGCTTTAACTCCTATCATCATTAAAATGATATCACGTATACATCTCAGTATTTTAGTTATTCAGAGAGCTGTAATATCACGAATGTAATGGATTCTGTGTCCAGTTGGAGGAAGAGAGCCGGTTTAAGAAGCAAGTAGTGATTCACACACATAGAAGATCAAATACAAAACAAAGCATTTAACGTGCTACTTTAATTACGATGTGATTTGAGAAACTGGTTAAACAAACGATTTTAAGATGAAGTTTATGATGTTTTACTTTAATGACAAAAACTACGTGATTAAAGTGGAAATGTCGAGATTGAAGTTGACATTTCGTGCCTTTTCCCCCACTGTGTGCCTTTTTTTCTCTGTACCCTTTCATATGACACTCAGACAGTGGGCTACAACTCGCCTTTTCACGGCGACTTTGATATGCGACTTCTTTTTCATTTCCGGCACTGTGCGATTTTGTGAACGTGAGCTTTCAAGTTTCTCCAACACGCTGTGTCACTCGATCAACTTTCTTTTGTTGATTATACCACGGTTTATTTGAACAAATAGTATGGTTTTTCCTTTGCCTCCACTTGGTATTCGCTGAAATTCTTATATTTTCCCCCGTGCTTTTTCCATTGTCTTTTCACAGAAGGCTGAGCTTAAAGGCGATTTATATGGTTTTGCATATTCAAAGAGGCGTAATTCTGGCAGGAGTTGGGGCGTTACATAAAGCGTGTGCACGAGCGTTAGTTTTCACGCTGATCGGGATTTATGTAGCGGAAGAACGTGGAAGTTGGAGTACGCACAGATTCCTGCATCTGGATTTTTCTGAGCGTAAGCACATTTCGGCTTTTGTGCTTACGCCATGTTATAGTGCGAGTTCTACGCACGGCGTTTTACATGAGGCCCCAGGTCTGTGCTCTGGTCTTTGGGTATCCGACAGTGCATGTACAATTTCTGGCCAAGTAGGATTACATGTGAAAGTGATAAATAAATCAGGCTTTATGAATTTATGTACTATGGCCATGGCATCCTGATAGCTTTGTTGCATGTATCTTGGACTTCCTGGAAATGTGGACGGTAATATGATCATTTTGCCTACACGTACGTTATTTTCAGCCTTTGCTTGCAGTGCGTCTGATAGTCGTTTGTATTGTTCCACACACAGATCTTGTTGATGTAATCTGAGATAGTTGAGACGCACGCCCTCTTTTTTAACATATTGTTGGAATAGTTTGCCGCTGGAGTGCAAAATACTAAAATGTATTCCTCATTGATAATCTGTACGCGTAAAATTGGCATTGAGTAAGCCTGATTCGGTTGCCGGTTCTTTTATTGGGAACATGTTGTAAATGTTTGTGCCAGCCAATGTCTCCATAAGGGAATAAAAGTGGGTAAACCATAGGATCGCAATTCATATTGAGCGTGGAAATCTGCTTACAGGAGTTGCCTCTGGGATAGATGCAAATGTCCCTTTTGGCGGGGGTTCGCCATCTTCTCCAACGAAAAATCTCTGCAACATCAGTTTGACATGTCAGGGCATTGTAACGTCATAGAGAGATTTGGTGATAAATTTGCCTGTGTATTTTAAAACAGTATGGGCTGTGGCCAGGAGGTTGAGTTATCTGTGTACCCATGGAAGCAAAATGCTAGAGAAGAGTTGTATTCTCGAATGTGTTCGCGATAATATAAACTCCAGATGTTGCCATGTATTGATGGTACTCTTGACTTGTTGTGATAACTTGATGTTGGAAAGAACAACAGGAAGAATATCTCCAAATCTATCCCAATGTGATGCAATGAAATCTACTGCCCTATGTCGTAGTGAGATTGCATTGCATTCGTCAACCGTTTGTGTCAAGAAATAACCCACTGATAGGAACAGGCAGTTGCCAGATCCCGGAATAGAGATGACATTATACAAAAACCCGTCGACAGTGAAGATACGGTCATCCATTTTATAACAAATGCTTAGGAAACAACCGTCACAGTATAACGAATATAGCAAGTTATATGGGAGGCGGCAGGCAGCGTGGGGGAAGGGTTTGGAAGAGGATGAATAGGAATCAAGAAAGGCCGTGTCGGCTGTGTGTAGGTGGGACCAGTTTTGAAGTGGAAGCTGGACGAATCAGAAGAGAAATATATATAAAAGAGATGTTAAAATCACCATTTCCTCAGCATTAAGCCAGTTGATATCACAAGGGCTTCTGATTAGGATGCCTACATAGTGAGGTGTTTCAGGCATGTCCAACTGGGTGAAGACCTAAGGGCAGATCCAGGACTTGGTGAGATTACCTCTGTTAGCTGGTCTAGGAGCACTTCAGCATGCCCATGGAGGAATTTAGAAGAGGTGGTAGGGAAAAGGGATGCCTCAGCATTTTTGCTTAGACTGCTGCCTCAGTGACCAAGACCACGATAAACAGAAGAAAATGGATCGAAGGTCTGTTCAAGGAACAATCTTTTTTGTTTTTCATCTCAAAAGAATGTAATCTCTGTATTTGAAGCAGATGTCTCACAATAGGGTTTCTCCTGCTCTTTTTGTATTTAGTTGCCTGACCCCCAATCGACTACCAATCATAACAGTTTCCGACAGCCTACTGGAAATTCCACCCTCAAAAGGCAATGCTGTCAATCACCACCTTCCTACTCTTGTTTCTAGCATGTCTTCCATACATTTAATATGAGGGAGATTTCTTTATTCCAGTACAAATTGCAAACATTAGACAGTGACCTTTACAGTACAGATACCATATGTGAAGAACACTGCTACTGCTGTTAATAAACTTAGAATTTTTTGGTGCTGCTTCATTAACATTTTGTGTGTGTTCAAATTTAACAGATTTAACTAACGCATTGAGGTGTTGTGTTAAAGGTGATTAATCAGCAATCGTAATAAAAATAAAACAGAAAGGTCTTATTATTTGACCAACTAAAATAAAAAATATATGATGAAGGAACACTAAATTAAGTTTTCAACTAATATTAGAAAAAATATAGAAATAAACGAATATAAAAAATCTAAACTATAATAAACTTAACTGCAAGTCCAGTTGAACAGCTAAGTCTGCATCAAGTACTCACAAATGGAAACAACATCCCTTTTGCTCCGATAACATTCAAGTATGTATTTCAGTATGGTTGTATAAATTAAGGCACTGTAAAGAATAATGACACTGTATATTTATTTGAGGTGGGGATGATAAGTTTACTAATTGCAGATCCCTGAATTTGTGCCATTATGTACTTCCATTAATGCACATGTTGTAGTATTTTAGAGATGTGCAGATTGTTACAAACTATTATGAGCTGAGCTACATGAACTTTGGCTAAATACAGAAATTCTGAAACATTAAATGAATTTATTTTGGAATCTTTTATAGAGCCGTCACAAAAATAGCCAAATTGTTTAAAACTTGTTGCAAGTAATAACTAAGACGAAGAAAATTGCCTCCCCTGTGTAAAGTTTCTTCCCACATCCCAAGGGTATTATAGGCTTTTTCTCCACTCAACCCTGAATGGATAACTCAGTTTGAAATGCATGGATGGTTGAACTGTAGTCATGTCCTCCACTCTTAGCTCAGATAAAACAGGTGTTGCTGTTATCTTCTATGTATGGTACTATATCGAAAAGTGATTAATCTTGCATGTATCTAAAATTTTTTTTTAAGCATTTAAATTTAGAAATTGGTCAGATCACTGTATGCTACCAAGCACAAATCATCTGTTTATATTTATATATTTATTTATTTAATATATTATATTATATTATTATTATATATTATATTATATATATAAAACTATTCTTATAAATGGAACAAAAGGTGCAACAACAGAGGAGCAGGTTGATTTTCATTTTTTTAGTAGGTTAAGCCATGAATGGTTTTTAAAGTAAATATTACGCACTGAAATGCAAGCCTTGTTTAGAGTTAAGAACATAGGAACACTGACAAGCAAGAAAAAACCATTCAGTCCATCAACTGTTTGTTTAGCTGATTGCTAAGCTGTCCCTTATATTAACCGTTTTACTCATGTAAAACAATGGATGAATGAAAATTTGTCTTTATAATCAAAAAACACCACAGGTTTTTAGGTCGAGGTAGTCAACAACAAATAGTAAGGTGATACAGAAAACCCTTCAAGGCCTGCATTTTACTTTGGCTAAATGTATTACTTGTTCTTTCAGACATAGAGATACCCTAGTCACACTGATGCTTCCTAACCTGCTTTCCCCATCTTAAAAGTTTTGCAAAATTAGTGAGGTTTCTGAAGATGCACGATCTTGGAAAGCTAGTTAAATTACTGTTTTAAGCTGAACTATGGTAACAATTTATGGTTCAAACTCATTCAATTAAGACTCTAAAACAAAGAAGCAGGACCCTATAAACTCAGCTGTTAAATCACATCCCTATCTTGAAATTAAGTTTACACTTAAATTTAAAATTCTTTGCATAAAATCTTCCTCCACCTCCCCATACCATAAAGAACTCATGAATACTTCTGTTATGTAATCTTAAATTGCAGTGCTGCATGCCCAAGGATAAAATAAAATTACTGTAGGGAAAGAAGCTGTTAGGTATAGGGCATCCAAATAAGGGATATCATTGATATTGGATTTAAATTAAGATGGAAAACTCAGTATTTTACCACAGCTTACTATTCTTAGAATTTCTGCTAAGGTTGCTCATCTTTTCTGGGATCCTGAATATATTTTTCTTTCCTCAGTCTGCATATGATTTGCAAACTCTTGTCTCTTGACTTATCACACTCTCACAATTGCTGTTCTACTAGTTCACTTTACTTCCTTCTAGATCACCCAGTTAAATTTTGTACTCTGCCACTTTTTGCCATTTCTAACACTTGATATCATCATCACCTCTTTACCTCATTAACCATCTCCACCTCTGCATTTCACCACTATGTAGGCAATCTTTGTCTAATTTACATATTCTTCAAGGATTGGTTTTTCATCTTAACCAAAACCAATAAAGAAAATCAGAATATGCATCTACATGAAGCTTTGCTAAAATAGTACATCCATCAAGTAAAACTTGAGCTTCAAAGTGCTTTCAATTATGTAATGTGCCCTTACCTCATTTTCTACTTTATCATCAGAAACAGGTGTGGAATTCCTTGGTAGATCAGCCCTTTCTTCATTGAGCCGACAGTGATTCATTCCCTCTTGTTGTTGATGCTCCAAGACAAGCTCAGATTGCCTCTTTATGCATTTGTCTGTCACCTACAGTTATTATGTCACATTAATATAAAGGAAAAAAAAACAAATAAGGTACAGGTTTGCTTGAAATAACTTCTCTAAAATGATAATTATACACACAAATCCACTCTGTCAGCAGCCCTTCTATTTTTTGGTTAAACTACATTAATATTTAAGGAAACCTGGGCACAAAGATGGGAATGACACCTGGTGTAAGATTCAAGTAGTTATCCTTATTCTATCAAATAAGAAATTTCTTTTGGAATAAATTGATTTTTCGCGTGAATTTTAATAGATATTAAAAGTTGCTAAATCTACTGCCCAGCTAAACTACAGATCGCTAGAAGTTAAGCCTATACTTTTAATATTAACGTTCAATTAATGCTAAGTCAATTCAAATTTCTCTCTCTCTCATATTATAATTTTTAGAAGGACAGCTCCGTAGCTGCTCTGCTATGTCTGGTAAATGTTAAACCAAGGGCAAAGCAATTGGTTATCCTGTACAGGATCAGGGTTCCTACGTACCATGCTTGTCACATAATGTTCAACATTTAACACTGGGCTGTTATCTGCTCTTCCTCACATTCTCCTGATCTGTCTTCTCCAGACCACATCTGCCACAGGGTTGTTTCCTAGCCACTTGTGTTCTTCTAGTCTGCGGCTCCTAACAGTTCCTATTCTGAATTAAGTCTCGAGACTGCCCTCTCTATATAGTAATAAAGTACCTGCATTTTCATTGGAAACCTGGACTCATCGTCCTGTCTTTTGTGCAACTATGTGACCCAAGCTTGACCTACCTGTATAAATACTTGATCTACCTACTTACCTACCAATACCTGTATTACACAAAAAAAACCAAAAAAAAACAAACAGCTCCTCTTAAACTGCAAAAAATATTTTATTTGAAAATAACAAAGGAGCGATTCTAAAAAGCTTTCGCCACGTCATTTTTCTTCATTTTGGAATGAACTTTTTCCAGGATTCTTAATTTCTCTACCAGCATAAATAAAGAAAACTTTGAGAAGCGTTATGGAACTCTAACAGTACAGCATCTGCACACAAGTACCTGCACAGATGCTCAATGGAGCACTGACTCATAATTCGGCTATGTGTATGATGTGCCTAAATGCTCGCCGAGGCTGCCCAACACTGGGAATTTCACAACAGATTGTCTCTCTCTTTGAGACAACATGTTGCAGGGTTCCAGAGCAGGCGCAGCGTTAAGCATTTTTTATATTGCAGTATTAGATTCGGTGGCCATTTTTGGTCGAAAAAAAGTTTGTTATACTGAGATTTGCATTAGCACCTTGATTTATTTACTTATCTTCCTACAACAAAGTCACAAGTAGACTGCAGAGCTTCCTGTGTTTGATCGACACTGGCATGCTGACAAAGTACATGTGCAATGCCACTCTTTATTCAGGAAAAGATCAGTTACGAAAAGTGCAACACCAGCTTCCACCTGCAGCTATAGACACTTCAGTGTCACAGCGACTCTCCACACTAGTGTTTAGATCTGGCAGTGACATGCTGACACTTCAGTACGTGCGCAATGGTACAAGAGTGCAGCAGACTTCTTCTTTTGGGCACATACACCACCAGATCTAAACACTAACTTGGAGAGTCGCTTGCGAACTGAAGAGTCTATAGCTGCTACTTGGGACGTCACGCTGTAGGAAGTAAATAAATAAATATAGGTAAACAACATTCAACATGGCGTTTATAAGTAACATATAAATGTTTTTCATATAAAGACCATCAAGAAACATAATCGCAAACTGAACTTTGCATGATACCTTGGCGAGTTCTGTAAGCTCTGCCCACATAAAGGACATGCATGTAGCTGATTCACTGGCAGGATGACACCCAACCTGTTGCTGCATCCAAATGGTGCCATCTATTGCCTTTATATTTCTTGCGGGAGGGCTTCCATTCTCTTTCACCAATGTAGAACCCTCATCAGAGTTCACCTCTGTTAGAGCACATCGTTATTTGAAAACAGCAGTGTCAAGTACCATAAATTTACACCGGCTGTTACAGACTTAAATTAAATGTATGTTTTTATTTGTATAATAGTAACAACAGCAGCAGCTCACTACTCAAAATGGTAGATCTGGTAAGCACCCAGAATCTAACCCACGACCTCTTGAATATGAGTCAGCAGTTCTTACCGATGCACCACCCAAGCAGCCGTGTCAGTGTCGTACCCTAACCAAACTTCTTCAGTTATATTCTTGAATAAAAGTGGACTTTTGTGAAAGTGTTAATTTGATATTTGGACTTCAGTCTTCACACATACACTTCATGTCAAAATTCTGTTGTTAGTACTATAACATGAAAAGTTTTTCCTGTCATCCTATATTTACATAGATCGTTGTAGACATGGAACGCACATGAAGTGCATGTGTTTCAAATAACAATATATTATTTACCCTATACAACTCCAGGCACCTCATATCCAGATAAACAAGACTTGAGCTGGGAGAACTTCTTGTCCGAGTTGAGTTGTGGCAGTGAGGGGATGGGATAGCAGTCTGCTTGCTGCTTGTGCTGATTAACACATTTGCAAAACAAAATACAGTAATGGAGAGGTTTTGAAGGAATTTAAGGTGGCCCGGGATTACAGGGATTCTAGTGTTAGATCATCATCTTCACTGCTGTAGCAGAAGTCATTGCTCCTACCAGGGTACTTAAATGTATTCTTAACAGGGAAACTGAAGAAGAGATCAAAATTAAAAACATGGAAAAAAAAAAAAACAAACACTAAGATGTTATATGATACACTGACATTCCCCATACTTCGTGGACACAATTTTTGATCCAAAGTTAGGAGAGTTGCAATGATGTGAGGATTATGCATCCATTGTAGGATAAATGTTAAATACTTTTAACAGTTATTCTTTTTTTAAACAAACAAAACAAAAAACCAAAAAAAAACACCAAAAAAAAAAACAAAAAAACACAGGTGCCATTCTATTTGCCGTAATAAATAAGGTTGTATTATCACTGTATATTTGTTTGGAAAAGGTAGCATCATTCTTTTCTTTTTAATAAAAGTACTCTGTAATGCCCTACAGTGTTCAAGAAGTATGTGGTAAAGGTGTATAAAAATGTTGTGCATGAGTAGTATTTTTAATAACTGTTTGACTCTTTCATGGCAAAATGTACATGTGTTGCAGAAGATTCATACTCTTCACCATACAGCAGGGGTTTTTATGTTCTGTAAGGGGACCTCCTGTGGCTGCATGTCTTTCTCCCAATCAATTTCACAATCGGTGAAATTTTTTTTAACATTAATTCATCTTATTGTTTAATGAGCTAACCATTTTTTATCTTTAATGGCTTAAACACCAACAACATTAAATAAACAAAAATATCTTAATATCAAGATAAAAAGAATAAATTCATGATAAGCTAACACAAATTCTTGCTGGATCTTCATTTAGCATAACCAGTTAGTGATATCTGGAGTAACACAATACAGAAACTGGTCAATGACAGCTTGCCTAATTAATTGCTGAAGTCAGATTAAAATAATGAATTGTTAAGTACAAAAAACCAAACCTCCTCACATATGCAGTAAATATTCTGTAGAGGTATGAATATTTTTGTAATTACTGCACAATCTCATATTTCCAGATTCTGTGTTTGTTACATTTATTTTAATACTAGATTTGTAACTGAATTGTTTAATTTTCAAGAAGCGAGCGTATTTAGAATAAATTAAAATAAAATAGTTACTAGTAAAAGTACCATCAAAAGTAATATACTTTAGTTATAATCACATGAATGTGCAAGTACCTCTGATAGTTGGGTGGGGGGGTGTTGCAGGGTTTTATAGGCAGAGGGAGATTCCTAAACTAGTCTAGTCTATTGCTTATTCCTCTGTATATTACCAGAACTGTAAATATGTGATAATATAAAAAGGGTATTGGGGCAGCTGGTTTCTTTTTCAGTAGAAAAGCAACTTAAATTAACATACACGTAAAGTAAAATTTTGTGCATGGGTGATTTCCCATAGCTCTCTACTCCATCTTGTGGATGGAAAAGAAACTGCAATGCAAAATAAGAACCAGAACAACTCCAATAGGAATTTGTTGTACTGTGAAGCATGTTTGAAAAACACTCATGCATTATAGCACTGAAAGAAGCTTAGAAATGCAACTCATATTTTTAACCAAGTGAAGGAAATATAGCTTATGGATGTTAATTATGCTTCAAATTTGTTGTATAATAAATCTATGTTAAGAAAAAGTAGAAAGATTGAAAGATAGCTATGAGATCACTGCCTCAGTATTTGGCAGATGTATACCTAAAGATCACAATACAATTAGGTTTTATCTACACCATGTATTTATTTCGGACAATGCTATGGATATATACAAAATTAAAAAAATATGAAAAATTAGTTTAGTCTAGAAATGTTAAAGAGGCAAAGGGCTACTGTTTGCTTCTGTTTCATGAACATGTGTCAAATAGTCCAAGCTGGGATAAAATATAGGGGTTTAATGAACCTCCTGTTGACATTCAATGTGGAGTTTTTAGGAACTGATATTTTAGCAAAAAAATGCACATATTTTGCACATACAAATTTATCAGACAAGTAGATTCCTTTCTTCCATTAAGATTTTCACAACATTTACTGAGTCTGTCGTGCATTGGTCATCTATCAATCCCTTTTATGAGAATTTCTCTTATGTACTTTATTCACAAAAAGTGATTACAAATTTCTAGGCAACCACTACAAATTACATGAGGCAAATGACATTTAAAAGTGATTTGCAAATTTGGTTGTATTTAATATTAAGAATATATACAGCTGCCTTACTGGTAACGAAGCTGATAAACACTAATGCTTGTTTAAAAAAAAAAAAAAAAAATTACAGTAATTCTTTAGATCTGTAGATGAGTCTAAGTTACAAAGAAACTATAAACAATTATATAGTTTTTTTGTGATATTGTAATTTTATAATTAAGTTTAATTTTACTACACACTAAGGAAAGTAGTTTTGTTATTGTTAGGAACATAGTTTACTTTAACATTTTTGTTTTTGTTATATGGACAATTATTTTTCATTACCAGAGAAATAAATCTCAGTATTAGACCAAAAAAAATTAACCTAGTTAAATTATCTTTGAAATCATTCTTATTATTTTAAAGAGCAAAAATCAGCAACAGGCATTATGAGAATGGCCCCAGCCTACCTACAAAAAGGGTAAATAAGCAAAAACAAATGTTATTTTTCAAGTAATTAAGGTATGCTGTTCTTAAAACTGACACTGCTTTAGGAGTCACTAATGTGTTTGAGAAAAGAAATAAATAAAAAAGGGCTTCAAAAATGACCATATGGAACAAGAATGCAATTTTTAAAAAATAAGAAAAATACTACGTATAAAAATACAATGCAAAGTTTAAGCATACCATTGTCATTGCAATTGAGGACTCAGGAATGGTGGCTTTTGACTGTGCCATTGCAACATTCTTGAAATTATCCAATTGTTCACGTAGCAGAGATATCTCTCGATCTTTTTCAGCTAACATACAATCAAGTTTAGAGGTCTCCTGATTAATCTAGGAATAAACATAATGTGTGTTTTTAGCTTGTTGAGGCCATTCTAAAAAATAAATTTTATATCATATATCAGTGAACCTAGACTTAAGTACACTTAAGTACAAGACACTAACATCTTGTGGAATGGCACTGGCAGCTTTTTGCAGCTTTTCCAGCTCTTGGTCCTTTTGAACACTGCTTGCCATAAGATTCCTAAGTTGAATGTCAAGAGCAGCAACCAATTCATCGCGTTCTTGTTTCCACTTTTGTAAGTTATCATCCTTTTCAGCCAGCTGCTTTGTAAGCGTTTCCTGTAAAGAAGAATTACAAGATCAATTTGACTCAACAGATATACAAAAAACAGGAAAAGCGTGTGAATACATCAATATAGTGCCTCAAAATGAGGGACATATATAACTTCAAGGCAAAAAATTAAAACTAAGTCTTTAGGATTTTTTTTTTTTTATATAACTACGAATGACATAGGCACCTTGCTATCCTTTGCTGACCAGTTTCTTTTTCAAAGTAGTTAAAATTTGTCCATTAAAAGAATTTTTGTCTTAATACAAATTAGTGAAACAGTATACTACTACATCATAATTGTCTTTAGCAAGCTCAACTTTATTGCATCTTACTTCAGGAAAACATTTTCACAACCTACTTGTAAACAGCACCTACACAGCTTTTACATCAGCTAAAGCTTAAATTTCAGTAAGTTTGTGTAAGTATACAAATACTCCTAATTTTTTGGGTGTAAACCATTACATTACTTTTCCTGTCTAATTTTGTGAAGGTTATGGATTACTGTATAAAGAAGGCTACTTCTATAATGTCATTTTTATACAATTCATATATAATACAAACAGAAGGGTTGTAATGCAATTACATCAAGATGAGAAACAGCATGTCTGATTCAGATAAAACAATTTAATACTTTTTGTAACTCAGTGACATAAAAAACAGATGGGTGGGTTTTTATTTTCATTGCATGCCCCGTTACACTATGGTTAAGATTTGGGTTGTTGAGACCTGACTCAAAGGGTTTAGGTACATGCTTTATGTTTACAGGTAGCCGCTTGCACACTTGCACAGAGCCTCTGAGGGCATATGGTGCATTTTTTTCTCTTCCTGGGAACCAATTTGGTGCTTACAACTTACTATCTCGTGCCCACTACTTACTATAGCCTGCACACCAGGCACTTTAAGGTTGCAACAGCTATTAATGCATGTGCGCCGCATACATTCAGATAAGCACACCAAATAACATTGCTCGCTACTGTACATCACTTTCTGGAAACAGGACATATCACTGAACAGGCATATCACTGATATTGGCAAGTTTATAAAAGCAGGTTATACATTCAAGCCAAGGGGACTCATGTATAACGGCGTGTGTAGAACTCACACTATAACATGGCATAAGCACAAAAGCGGGAATGTGTGTACGCACAGAAATATCCAGATGCAGGAATCTGTGTGTACGCAAACTTCCACGTTCTTCCGCTACATAAATCCCAGTGGGGGAAAAAGCACGAAATGTCAACTTTAATCTCGAAATTTACACTTTAATCACATAGTTTATTTTGTCATTAAAGTAGAACATCATAAACTTAATCTTAAAATCGTTTAATTTACTAGTTTCTCAAATCCCATCGTAACTAAAGTAGTACGTTAAATGCTTTGTTTTGTATTTGATCTTCTATATGCTCTGTGTGTGTGAATCACTACGTGCTTCTTAAACCGGCTTTCTCTTCATCCGACAGGACACAGAATCCATTACATTTGTGATATTAGAGCTCTATGAATAACTAAAATACTGAGATGTATACTTGATATCGTTTTCATGATGATAGGAGTTAACGCAGGTTATTAAACATGGGAACACGGTGGCGCAGGCATTGTGTGCGACCTTCGATGAAATAATTTATTGCAGCAGTACTGTCTCTTTCAAATGTACTAACCTCTAATTCCTGTCCTTCATTTTCTTTCTCCAAATACTCAATCGCTACACAATCAGCTCTGTAATAGACGTTAAGCCATCTGTAAGCTTATAACGCCGATTCTTCAAAAACTTTTAAGGAACATTGAAATATCTTCGTAGTACATGTGTAATTATTCTATCCTTCACGCCAGTCCCAGTGAAGCATACAGTGCCAGGCAGGAACAATCCGTGAACGAATCGCCAGATCCTTGCTTAGCGTAGTGACACCGTGTCCTTTAATTACTCAACTTAAAAATAATGTTGTCATCATATGTAAATACGTGCTTTATAAAGTGTCTCAGGTTGTGCAACATTATAACTATTGCAAGTTTACAGTGAGGTAATTGTACTTATAAGTACAAACAGTTCTACAAGGAGCAGTTGATGGACTGAGAGTGCGTTTAGAGCTCTTGGGATGAAATTGTTTCTGAACCACGAGGTCCGTACAGGAAAGGTTTTGAAGCGTTTGCCGATTGAGAAGCAGTTCAAATAGGAAGCATGGCTGAAGCAGTGTGTGCTTGATGCCGTTTACCGATAATTCTCTTTCCGTTCAGCTGCTCCAAGTGGTGCAGTGAGAGTAATATGGTAAAAGAAGATCCGCTGTGGCAACCCCTAACGGGAGCAGCTGAAAGAAGAAGAAGGTGCAGTGAGAGTAATAAAGCTAAAGCAGCAATGGTATTCAGAATAGTTTAACCATTCTGTGGACCATTATATTGTTACAGGTTAATTAAAACCAGATGCATTAAACTAATAAACAATATGCGGTTAATTTCAGTGCATTTGGATCTGAAAAAGAAAGAAACCACACAAGAACAGTAGCATTGCTTTGACGCTGGGTGCCGGCAGTCTGCAAAACCGAGCGAAGAACTTGCGTACAACAGGGTATGAGCTACCGTGGAAATGTGCGTGCCTTTACAACAAGTTTAGGTTTTATACATTGCGGTTTGAACGTGGAAACGTTCATTTGCACCGTTTATACATGAGGCCCCAGGTGATTGAATCCGCGAACCAGTAGCACTAACCACTGCACTAATGTATAGTAAAGGGAAATTACATTATTTTACTCACTTATTAGCTCACATACAGCCTCCTATTCGCACATATTTCACATATTGATTGCATGTGCAGTCTGCCCAGTCCAATGTGGGTACACTAATTTAAATTCACTGGTGAACCTGGCACATTCTATCGCTTGTCTACACCAAAGGACACTAGGTTTAATGTGCATCTAAAGAGTTAAATCTAAATTGGGCCACTTTAATTACCACTGTATTCAGTCGAGAAATGTACCCTTGTTAAAAAGCCAAATCCACTGACAAACATGGCACACTGGGTCATCCGTTGCACTGTGCAAAACAAACTGCTATATTTAAAGGGCACAACAGAGAGCTAAATTGTGTTGCGGCCATTTTTGTTATCACATTTTTGCTAGATGGCCCCAAATGTTAAATTGCAGGTGATGCTTGCTTAGCCCAAACATTGGTACATTTGGTATATCAATTGGCTAACTTACCACATTATCATGTTTACGGTAATGGGAAAAAGAAGAGACACCTTATTTCAGTTTTATTACATATTAGCAGCAAGGACGGTTATTCAACCATTAAGTGCTCCTTAACATTGGAGTCCGACTTGTGCTCATATGGGAATGTGTAAACTTTGCTAGAAAAAAAGGACTTGTATGTGCACTGACTGACAAAATCTAACTGCAGTTTGAAACAGCAATCTCTCTTGTCACAGAACTGTAAAATGAAAGTAAGCCAACGTGATTTAACAATTTAGAATGTGGCTCCAATATTACAATCAGTCTAGTGCCGTTTATATGGAGAGAGATGTATGCCAGATTTACCACTAAATTTAACTATTCTACCTGCGCTGGTCTAGGCAAAATTCAACTGCATTTAACAAATATACCTCTTTGTCAAAAAACTTTGAAAATTAAAGAGATCCAAATAAATTTAACTATTTAGAGCGAATATTAAATATCACAGTCAACTGAAAGAAGGGGTCTTCTTCGCATCACTGATAACAGGGCAAGTATCACCTGCAGTTTAACTTGGGGATTCATCTTGTCAAAAACGTGACAAACGGCTACAACACGATTTAGCGCTCTTCTGTGCCCTTTAAATATAGCAGTTCATTTTGCACAGTGCAACAGATGACCCAGTGTGCCAGTGGATTTGACTAGGATCTTCAAGTTTGGTTTTTTAACATGGGTACATTTCTTGTCTGAAAATGGTGGGAATTAAAGTGGCCGATTTGGATTTAACGCTTTGGACGCATGTTAAATCCCACAGTTCATTGGCATTCGAGTGTGCCAGGTTTACCAGAGAATTAAAATAGTGAACCTGCATTGGACTGGATAAACTTCATATGCACTCAATATGTGAAATATGAATTCCTTTCACAATTTGTGCAGACAGTAATTAGATAGGTGACTAATATAATTTCCTTTTACAATAAATTAGTGCTGTGGTTAGTGCTGATGCTTCGTGGATCCAACGACCTGGACTTGAATTCATAGCCTCCTTTGATAAACTTGTCAGTATCCATTTCTGTGGAATGTAATTGTATGAGGAAAACATCAAACTGTTTAATGATGTGTCCCGTTTCCAGAAAATGATGTACAGTAGCACACAATGGTATTTGCAACTAGCTTGGTGCGCAGGCTATGTTCAGTGGTGGGCACGAAATATATACATGGTGGGCATGAGACAGTAAGTTTTACGAACCAGATTGCTTCCCAGAAAGAAAACAAATACATCATATGCCCTCAGTGGCTCTGTGCGAGTGTGCAGACGGATACCTGTAAACATAAAGCACATACCTAAATCCTTTGAGTCATATAACCCTCTCAACAACCCAAATCTTAACCATAGCGTAACGGGGCATGCGATGGGCATTTTGTGACTGATGATGTGGGCATTACCAGACGTACGTCATAGTTCTTGCAGGCTACAGTTAAATCCATCTCCAACCATCCCACTGTGCTTTAATAAATAAAAGCCCACCAGTTTGCTTTTTATATCACAACGCTACAAGGGATGGAAATGACGTCAAAATGAAGCACTGTAGCCTTGGTAAACGCATAATTATGTGGCCCCTAAGGGCACTTTTGGAATTTTTTAATCTAATTTTATCACGTACATATGTAAAAACATTCTGTATGTATGTGAAAACATCCCGTACGTATGGGATGTTTGTGCGCACATACGGGATAAGCGTTATCCCATAGTTTTTTTTACTGTGCAGTTCAGAGCTTTCGTACATTTTATAACAGTATCTGAAAATGTAAAATTTCTTCAAACAAAGCACCAAAGCTTTGCAATGGATAGTGTCTACACTTGTGGGTTGGGGAATGGGTAATCCTGACAAGAGTAAAATGGGTGTTCATAAATCAAAAAATTGTACTACTTTGGATTTATGTGTCAGAATTTAGCTATTTGCACAACAAGATACGCAGTTATTCTATTATATGTTATTTTGCAATAGCAGAAACAAAAAAGGGGGAAAAGTACATCCAGCTTGCTTCATTCTGAGGCAAGACAATTGGCTTTATGCTTTATATAAAAAGGTAATGGAATTATGCTTAGGAATAAATTCATAGAACATTAAGAGAAACTAAACATTTATTCAGCTGGTAAAGAATACTATTTTAATGTAAAAGTTCTAATCAAATATCTATTTAAAAAGGGTGACTTGTTTCTGGTATATATTTCAGAGTTGTACATCTACATTCTTATTTTTGTAAAGAGCAGATACACACATCTAAATACTATATAATGTATGATTTTACCCAAGCTCTAAAAAAAAAAATCATCACAGCACTTAAAGCCAAACAAAGAAAAGCATCTAGACTTGAAAGCCTAAGTAACAGAATAGGTGATGTGTATCCTATATTTAGTTTTATAACTGACACAGTGTGAAAAAATAATTCATAACTACTATTCAATTGATCTAATAGATAAAAATGACCTCCAAAAATGTTGCACCACCATCTCAAAAATAAAATGCTTGTTAAACTTCAGTTTAAAATGCAGTCCAAAAATTAATAAGCAGAGAGGGGGTAATCATTTCAGGACAGATGAAAAACCTAAAGAAATAACTAAGAACAGCTGTTCTTAACTATTTGTTTATTAATTACCACTGATCTTATGCTCAAGTGTAGGATAAGTTAATAAGCAGCTATAGTGTATCAGAAGAGTATTTTTAATACTCAAAATAGACATCAGAAGCAAGATATATCCGCAGATATCCTATTAAAATCAATAACTTGCTCCATATATGATTCATGCATATATACAAAGAGAAAGACAGAACAAACTTCTTAAGTAGGCCCTGTGATCCATCCATTAAAAAAAGTTGTAAAATAACCCTGTGATCCACAAGACTGATTATTCTACAACCATCCAAACTCCATATCTACAAACATATGCCATTTTAAAGACGTGTCTGTAGCATTTGCCCGATTTAATAAATTTTCTTTTTTTTACCTTTACAAAGGGAACATTATAAATATTGAATCATACAATAAATATTAAAAACAAATAGTTAGATAATTCAAATACTAAAAAGCCACTATATTATGAACATAATGTAATGGGGAAGTGTTTTGGAGCTTTACTGAAATGGGAATGTCTTCAAGCAAATTCTAACACTGACCAGTGTAAATCAAAGCTACTAAAGGATATTGCTTATTTATTAATTGCAGCTACATGAATCTTGTAACAAAGATTAAAGTAACAGATTAATTAAAAAATGAAACCAGTAAAAATGAATTAATTCTTTCTTTGGTTAAAAATTAGTTGTTTAACTGTAGTCATAACAAAAGTAAGAACACAAGACTAGATTGCGAAATATTAGTACAGCCTACACAAACAGAGAGAGATTTCTATTGTCTATATTGGCCAAAGACTAGAAAAATGCTGGATTATAACATGGCATAGACAGAAACATTCAAAACATAATTTTCGCAAAAAATAGCTCCAATGGCAAATATACTAAAAAGAAAGAATCCTAAATTAGTCACATAATCCAGTCTACTAATAAAATGTTTTCACTTTCCTCTTCCTAAACGTGACTGAGTCATGCACCACAAAGTAAAAAAAAATATTTCTGCCCTCTGCTGGTAGAAAAACATCTGGTCTATTAACATTTTCCGTTTTCAACAAAAATTAAGAAAATAAGTTACTGAACAATAAGCCAAATACAAAAAACAAAATGACTGTAGCTGTATAAAGACTTTTGCTTACTATTTCAATTTGCAGTTTTGTTTGGCGGTCCCGGTCCTCCACAAACCTTTTAATATCATAATTTCTCCTGTCTTCTGCTTCTTTTGCTTGTTTGATCAATACAAGTTTTTCTTCAAGCCACTTCTTTCTTTCCACTTGAAATTTTTCTTCAGATTTCTGAAAGAAAATAGAGAAATAGATAAACATACACAATCCTTTCTGGAAAAAAAAAAAAATCTGTTTTATAAGCATTATCTCTACATTATTGAATTAAATATTCGACAGACACCACTTTATACAGGGCACAGATTTTTTTTCCCTGAAAATTGACACCTACATGCTGATAACAAAAAGTTCACTTGAGGTCAATGGTCTATTTTAGCACTTGTTATACAACTACTGTACATCAACTCAAAAACCATAAAAATGCACAGAACAACAACATTCTCTTATGTGTATCTATGATATTGCTGGAAATTAAAAAAGCAACTGTCCTGCAAACAGAGCATGAAAGTGTTAGACTTACAATAAAGTACAGTAAGAATGTAATAATTCTTCTAAGTAATAAATAAACATGGAATAATTTTTTTCATAAGTGATGGGGACAACAATTTGCTTCTAAAAAATTCTCCTTTAGGATTTCATTTAGGACTCCTAAATTGATGGAATCAGTTAATATTTGTTCATTTGTTAATCTATATCTCATCTATCAATCTAATTCTCACAAGAGAAATTCTATTTAATAGCTACTTAAATCAGACTGTAGTGGATTTTAAAAGGATGATTGAGGCAGCCTCAAAAAATAAAATGCAATTTTAAAATATCATTTATGCATAGTAAAAATAGAAAAAAAAAATATTACCTTCAAATTTTCTTTAAGCTGTGCTAATTCAGCATTGGCAAGTATCATTCCTGCAGCATTATACGTTATATCTTCAGATTTTAAAGAGTTTTGATTACAGTCCTTACCCAAGCAATTGCAGCTTTGCTTCCAGTGTATTAGCTCTGCAAAACATTAAAAAATTGTATTGTAACAATACGCAAAAAAGAATACACAAAGCAAAAATACATTGAAATGCTAAAGTAAAAAACAAACGTACCTTCAGTTAAGCAGTCAATTTCAGTCATTTTACTTTCAAGGACCTTGTCTTGCTCTAACTGCGTTTCTTCCTGTTCAGTCATTACTTGTCTCATTTCTTGAATTGTTCTCTCTTTAGTTTTTAGTTCTAAGGAATGCCACAGAATTTAGTCACATTTACAAGACTTGTGCAAGGAGAGAAATATACTGTACATTTTGCTAATATATAGAAAGAGGGCTTCCATAGATAAAAGTAACTTATGGTACATTTTTCTGTTAAACCGGGTCCCTCAGCAATGAGCACAGAATGCTTAAACATCTGAATAAAGTAAAAGGAATTCAAAAGTATTTACCAGTGCACAGTGTCTGATACTGCTGGAGAGTTTCTTCAGTCTTCTGATTGGCAACATGATCCTAAAATATTAAAAAGTAAAATAAATAAAAATGTGAAAAGGGGTTAAAATACCAAGAAATTACTTAAATGAATCCTTAATTTTTAACACTTTTTATGGATTGCATCGAAGTGTTAAACCCACCCCCCCAAAAAAAAAAAAAATTAAATTATTGGATATAAATAAAAACACATACATTAAACAATCAGAAGGAAAATGATAGTTGATTAAACTGAATTACTTAAGATATTGTACTACTACAAAAGAAGTACCAGCAGAGATGTACAATTTCTATATAACTTCCAAATTTATACACTGTACACAGCTTGAAAAACAAGAAATACATAAGAAATACACAAACTTCACTTTTTCATCACACTGCCTGCTTTTATAGTGTTCTTTTGCCAAAAGGCAATAGATACAAATTTAACAACTAATACTAAAAAGAGGACGATATTCACCCAAAATGTTTAAAGGCTCTAGATGTTTTAGGCTGTCTTGCCTAACATGTCTCTTCAACACTTTGTACAGGCTGGGGACAGTATATCTGGATTGGCAAGCTGGGGTGGCAGTCCCCTTTTTTAAGACTGGAGGGTGTGTTTCAGCTTCATGGGGAAAGTCACACGTCTCAGCCTCACAGGGAAGGCTTATGACAAGGTTCTGGAAAAGACGATCAGGCTGTTGGATTCAAGACGAAAAGTAGAAAATTTCATCCCAGGTGTGGAATACTGGACCAGTGATTTTATTTTTACAAGGATTCTGGAGGGTTCACACGAGTATGACCTACCAGTCCACATGTGTTTTGTGCATATGGAAAAGACAAAACACACACATCCCCTGTGGAGCCGTGTGGGGGATGCTTTGGTAGTATATAATGCCAGGCCAGCTATTACAGGCTATTCAGTTTTCGTACAACTGGAATGAAAGGCTATTTTGCATTGCTGGAAGTCAGACTTGTTCTTGGTGGTTGTGGGACTAAACCAGAGATGCCCTTTGTCCCTAGATCTGTTCATAAGCTCTATGGACAATATCTAAGCATAATCAAGGAGTGGAGTGTGTCCAGTTCGGTGGCCTCAAGATCCCTGTTTTGTGTGGATGATGGGGTCCTGCTGGCTTCAAATTGGTCTGTGGCCTTAGACACTACTGGGGCAGTTTGTAGCCAAGTGTAAAGCAGCCAGGATCAGAATCAGCACCTCCAAGTACAAGGTCATGATTCTCAGCTGGGAAAGGATGGACAGCTCTCTCTGGATTGGGGATGAGGTGTTGCCTTGAGTGGAAGAGTTTAAGTATCTCAGGCTCTTGCTCATGAGTGAGAGAAAAGGGAACGGTGGATTGACAAGTGGATCTGCATGGTGTCTGCACTGAGGCAGATGTTGTACTGATCAGTTGCGGTGAAGAGGGAACCAAGCCTAAAGGTGAAGCATTCAATTTACTGGTTGATCTATCATTCTACCCTCAGCTATGGTCACAAATATTTGGTAGTAGTTGAAAGAATTAGACCATAGATACAAGCTGCAGAAATTAGTTTCTTTCACATGGTGTCTGGTTTTAGCCTTAGATAGAGTGAGAAGTGCATATATTCAGAAGCAGCACAAATTTGAGCCTCTGCTCTAACATACTGAAAGGAGCCAGTTGAGGTGGTTTGGACATATCAAACCAGGCGGAGACTTCGAGGCAGACCAAGCACATGTTGGAGAGATTATACCTCTCGGCTGGCCTGGGAACACCTAAACCCACCAGAGGGGGATACAGAGAAGAGGTGGAAGGGAAAAGGGATGTCTCCGTATACAGTATTTGCTTAGACTGCTGCCCCCGCATCCCAGACCCGGACAAGCAGCAGTAAAGGTATAGATGGCCATGCTAAAAATATAAAGCTAACAGGAAAATGTGAAAGAAAATGGATCTAACATATGTCGAACTACGGCTGGGCAATATGGCCAAAGAAGAAGAAAAAACACCCACAATTTAATTTATTTGTCCATCCATCCATTATCCAACCCGCTATATCCTAACTACAGGGGGGTCACAGGGTTCTGCTGTAGCCATTCCAGCCAACACAGGGCACAAGGTAGGAAAAAAAAAAAAAACCCTAGGCAGAGCGCCAGCCCACCGCAGCAATTTAATTTATTTACAACTTATTTTAAAAAACGTACACAAAATGAAAAGGTTGCAATACATTATGGAAACACTAAAGAAAGAGTTAAAAATTAACAAAAGAAAAAAAAAAATGTAAAAATAATGTCTAGTAAGGCACTGCAGGGATATGACCTCACAACATGGGATGCATCCCTGGATGGACACCGCAGGGCAAACCCCAGTGCACGCCCACACTCATTCAACATTCAAACTGGATCGAGTTAGTGTAAACAGTTAATCAAAGGAGGAGTGTGTTAGGAAAATCTATAGGAAATACAACATGTACTCCACACAGGTCTTATATATATCTTGAGCCTACACCATTAATCATTATGCAGTGCATCATAATGCCTTTTCTAGAAAGCAATTTTCATTTTTCACTGTAAAGAAGCCAGGTTAAGTAAATGTATACTTTTGATCCTGGTATGGAATCACAGTTAAAGTTTATAGCTTGCTGTTTAGAATTAAAAAGTATCCTACAGATTTATAGTGTAACATAAAGCAATACTTGCATATTTCAGCTGCATAATTGCTCTCTCTTTGGAGCCAAGATCACTGATCAACTGATTTCTCACACGCTCTGATTCAGACAGTTTTTGTTTCAAGGCATTCACTTCTTCACGCTTTGAAGAAATCTAAGGGATCACAATTAAAAAAAAAATCTATATTACATTTCTCAGCATATTTGTCTTTAAGTCAATACGAAGAAAACTGTATGCCCATAGTACAGCAGAAATAGTTACAATCTAAATTTAAAACTCATATTTAAGCAAAGAACATGTGATTCACTCTTTGCTACTTTTAGTAGAAATCGTTGGTTAAAACAATGGTAAAATGTCCAGCAAAATAATCAAATTTAAAATGTTTACTTACACAGGGGTGCATACGGTCTGTGGCTGCATACACCACACACAGACTTGCCACTAACCTCATTCTGCACAACCTGTAATTGCTTCCTTGAATCGGCATTCTTCTCCTTAAATTCCAAAACATCCTCCTCTTTTCTGTTAAGATCCATGGTAAGCTTCTGGATTTGAGCAGTATATTGATTAACTTCACTTTCTAATCTAAATTAAGTGAAATATAAAAAAGTTGCAAGTTTTAAAGGATTATCTAATTGTACAATGAATGCACTCTTAAACACTGAATTATTTGCTTTATAGGCTTTCAAATCATTTTACTATCTGAACAAACAATGCTCTTGTAAATATTGAACCATATGATGCGACATTTCACCAGCTGCTATGCATTTCCTTTCTAACTTACTACTAGAGGGGCCAACCAGTGACACTGGGGTTTGAATGGTTAATGCTAAACAAGTGACAGCATGCACATTTAATATTCTAATATTCAAGAGGTTTTTGCAAGGCATTCTCTAGCTATACTGAATTTGCTTTCTTAAGCTCATTAAAATATTAGTGAATTCATTCTCTGGAGAAGGAAAAAAAAAAAAAAAAATTACTTTCCATGACATGAGCAACAGCAACCAAACTTTCAAAAATATACCTATACCTATATAACTTTTATCAACCAATAAGGTTTAGGCAGTAGTACTCACTTTAATAAATCTTTTTCTTTTGCCTGAAACTCAGAAGCCTTTGATGCAAGTAATTCTGAACTAAGCTGAAGGTTTTTCTGATATTCCAAAATATCTTCTTTCCACTTTTTTTCTATAACAGAATGCTTTGCAGCTTCATTTTGTAGTTGATCTTCTGCTTTCTTCAGACTTTCCTTCAGATTTTCTACTAAACAATTCTGTTCAGCAAGTTTTCTTTCAATGCTTGTTTCTTTCTCACTCTGGAGTTTTAAAAGATTTTGCAAATGTTCTATTCTCTGCTCAAACACATCTATTTTGTCCTTAAGCTCAAAATTTATTTTATTAAGTTGTGACACTTGCAGTCGTTCAGATTCCACAGAAATATGACTCTGTTCCAGTGACTCTTGCAGGTGCTGGATGGAAACCATTTTATCTTTTAAAGCTTTCTCATGTTGCTCTTTAAGTTGAATGGAGTGGATTTCAAGCTCGGCAATCTTTTGGTTCAAGACGGCCACTTCTCCCGTCAGTCCTGTTATTTTTTGAGCCTTTTCAGAAGCATCTGTAACCATCTCTTCACATTCTTTGCGCATTGCTTCAACTATGTCATTAAAATGACTATCATTTTTTACTTTTCTTGCATGTTCCAGCTCCATATTAGTGGTGGCAAGTAGGCTTTTAAATGAATCCAGATTACAAGATTTTTCACATAATTCCTGCTCTAGTTTTTTTACAGTCTCTGTTGCAATTTTCAAATCTGCAGTGGTTTTCTTTGCAAAGTCTTCAATTTGAGAGAGTTTATTTATTTTTTCTTGCATGATGTTAATCTGTGATGAAGTTTCCAAGTTAGTTTTCTTCAGCATTTCTCTACTTTTTAGAAAATTTTCAATTTCATCTTCCAAATTCCTATTTGTATCTTTCTGTATTTGTAAATCATGTAAAGCAGATTCATAGCAAGTAACCTGGTGCTCAAGTTTAGTGCTTAATTCCTTTATAGTTTGCTCAGAAAACAAAAGATCCTTTTTGGTTTTACTGTATTTTTCACTAAGCTCTTCACTTAGCATCTTCTCTTTCTGGACATTGTCTTGAAATAAACCAAACTCTTGTTGTAACTGTTCCAAATGTTTGTTTAAGTTTACTATCTTTGTGTCTTTTTCAAAACACATTTTCTTTAATTCTTCAGTTCTATTTTTCTGAATATTCGGACAGCTGCAAATACATTCTTCATTATCTGCCCCTACAAAAAAAGAAAGCTGTTGTTCAAGTATTAACAGAATCACAACTTATGACAAAATGTACAATGTAGAAACTGAATTTAAAAATTCTTGCTATAACATTAATATGTTAAGACAGATTGGGAAGGACAGCAGAAAAATTAAGATATAAAAACAAAACAAAAAAGTCTTAGAAAGTATACTTTTTATCCACCTTAACTAAAAAAAATAAATTAATATAGCTTACATACTTTCTGAAAAAACGTTAACTTTAAAGATGAATACTATGGCATAATAATCTTATTTAGACTGCATTATTGATTTTATAATAATCAATGATAAAGTACACAAATCTGAGGGCCACTTGGCCCTGAGGCCAAATATTATATATATTTTATACCGTTTTAGAAGTAAATGGGGAAACTCGCATTTCAACAAAGTAAAACTAACAGCTTCATGGATGGTCAAGAACACCATTGATAATAGCTTCAGGTTTTGTTTTTTTTTTTTTTATAAATTAATTTGAACACCAGATTCAGAAGTAGTGTGTGGAAAAGGTGAGAAGATTTCTCTAAGATGATTGTGTCGTTCGGATGAGACAAGTGAAACATACATTACTAGAAAGCAGATTTCCTGGACGGCTGGGGATATGCAATTGTGCAATTTCTGCTTTAAAAGGCATTTTCTCCTTCTACTCTATTTTCTGTTTATACAGTTACAAAGAAGTTAAGTGAAGGAGATTATGAAGGCAGGCAAAACTGGAAAAGTAAAAAAAAGTAAAATATTTTAAACTTTGAATCTTTCACACAAAGTAAACTTTGGCTACCTACCACTTAATTCTTTAAAAAAAATAGTGCTGTAGGTACACTGTGTTTCTATTATTTTAAAGAAATATGCTATTTGCTTAATGTATATATTACAGAGGAAAAACAACCATAGTGAAAAATATGCTATATATAACCTCTTCAAATATATTAGCCACTGAAAGCAATTCAAAACTAATGCATTAACATCATACTACTAATGGAGTATGCAACAATTTTACATTTAATATGATGTAAAACTTGCACTGAACTTAAAATGAATCCTAAATTTGTTTTTATTGATCTTAAAAATGTATAGTAGATATTGTTAAATTTCAATAACCTGACAGCAATCAATCAATCAAAAAATGGCCAGTCACCCATCTTCTGAGCCCAGCTACGGGGATGAGGGAGAGCTACTATGTTGCACAGTGGCATAAGGTAAAGGTATGAACCAAACCAAAAAAGGCTGTCTGTTCATTTATCAGATCCAAATATGCTTAAAGCAATCAAACATCCTTATGGTGTTTTCGTTTCCATTAGAAAAACAAACATACAACAGCAAGCAACAGTAAAAGCAAACAATTTTATTAAAAGTTAAAAAATATACAAAACAATGACAATAATATGAAAAGGACCAGCAGAAAAAAAAACTCATTTAAAAATTATGCTGTTGTCTAGTCTCAGATCTTTTTTTTCGCGCTTGAAGGACTCTGCGCTTTTTCGCTTCCATTCTCCTTTGCCCTGGTCTAAGACCAACAAATGAATGGAAGCTTTGTTCACCAGTCAGCCCATTAGCGGTACCTTTCTTTAAGGGTGGCTGTCCTTCAAGGTCTTGTGGATTTTCACCGAATCTCTTTCTGCTACAAGCACCCAACTTATGATCACTTTCATGGTCCTGGTCAGTTTCAACCCCGCATTGACACTGAGCCATTAACTTATGTAATTTTTCTTTAACGGCTTCCAAGGATTTTTCCTGAATAAAAAAAAGCATACAAAAAATAGAAAACCCAGTCAAATAATATGACATTAAAATAGAAATAATTTGCACATTACAAGTTAATGTGAAAACTAATGTGATAAACTGATCTTAAGAGTAAACAAACAGAACTTGTGTCAAGAAGTTGGCTTTAAATCAGAGTCATCAATTCTAACTTATGGAGAAAGTCTCTAAAGTACTATTTTCAAGAAGGTGTCAATTCTAGTTAGAAAAGATCTAGAGAATTGTTTATGTTGAAAAAATAACTGATTTTATTTATTGTGCACAATTTTCTTTGAAATTACTTTCATCCGTAGTCCTGAAGATATACGAATGTATCTGCTAACATGAACATTGTTTTCTATAGGGTTAACATTGTTTTCTATACGATTTTATGTGTCTCTCTCTTTCTGCAGGCTTAAGCTTCAACACATACTGTATACGTTTGGACACTCTTCATAAAAGATCAATCAATCTTTTTCCAGGCTCCTAGTATCCGTATGATACTCGTGAAACAAGAAAAGCAAACTTGCAAATGGTATTTAGGATAAGTATATAGCTTACGTGTAATTTCTGTTCATTTTTAATCAGCATCACATTTTTCTTTTGAATTTCTTGCTGTCAAGGTCTTTAGGTCATTGTATCTAAGCTTACATTTGTTATCTAAGATAACATTTAATCTTTGATTAAACCATATATAATATTTATAAAATATTATTTAAAAAACAGCAGTAATAAGGTATTGCGCAGACTTTTTGTTTACACATACACACAAACACACACTTACAAAGGTGAATCATGAAATGAGAGAAAGAGAGACAGACAGACATATGTACACAAAACCACATTTAAAAAGATTAAATAATTTAGCACTCAGGTTGTCCCTCAGCAGAGAACTCCCTACCTTGAAACTGGTTAACACCAATGGTACAGCACTGCTGATGCCTGGGTATTTTAACACTTACTACATAGACATAAGGAGACAAAATGCATGCGGTGTGCATTTTATTTTGCAAATATAGATTACCATATTTTTGTTTTTGAGTGAAAATTTAAGGACTTACTAATTGAAATGTACCCAGAACTATCCTTGCTCATTGCAGGTAATTCAGGCTGTCAAGATTAAGTTTAAAAGCTCCCAGTACTAATCAGTACCCCCCAAGCTCTAAACTGGGGAAGGTTTCTATCACCTACACTGTAGGGGGTTAAAGAATTGTCTGTATATGAACTTTTTTTTTTTGTTTTGTTTAAGAATGGTGTTGAAATAAAGCAGCAGAAAGCATCAACAAAATCTGAGTATTAAGAAATTGTATATTAAAAGGATCAAATACACAAAAGCCTTGAACATAAAAGAAGCTAATTACATATCCTAACTAGGAAGGTTCAACACCACATATTTTCAAGACTTACTCTAAACTGCAAAAGAGTAATAATCCAAAAGAGTGCATTAATAAAAAGTATCTAAGGGTCCACTTCATTATCTGTGAGAACTCATTAAATAAGTTAGGCTTGGAGTATTCCATTTATTTAATAAATAAAAAGTAGTTTAATAAAAAAAAAAAAAGTACTCCAGCCTCTTGATACGCTTTGGAATTACTGAATATCTATGCTGAATGAAGGGAAAAAGCTAAATAGTACAATGAAAAATAAAAAGGATTGGTTAGAAGATGACGATTTAAACCCTAATTTTATAATTTGTCTATTTTTCTACCATACCATACACTCTCAAATAGTGCAGGGATAACTTTAACACAGCTATGTGCTTATTTAGGTAGCTCATCACAAGTACTGTATTGTCACTCACATACAGAAACAGAGTTCTTGCTCAACATATTTCAAAGCTACCCCGCTCCTGCACTACTTTAATATGTGAATTCCTGTTGTAGTAAAGAACAGTTTAACAGTAAGTAACAGTTGCTTATAAATGACTAAATCAGATTAAAACAAGCACTTGTAATAACATTTGCATTAACATGGATTATTGTTCAAACTCATTGTGCCCAGCGCTATGTAAAAGGACAGAAGCAGACAATATAAATACATGGCTTAAAGGAAGGTGATCATAAGATGTTCAGATAAAGTTTATGATCAATTTCTTTCTACATATATCACCATCATTGGTCTTGCTCTCTTCTGTTACCAAAGCTAAGTGATTCAGTTTTGAAGTGTGTGTATTAAGTACAGAGGTGTGTAGAGTAGCCAAAAATTGTACTCAAGAGTAGTATTACTTCAAAATAATATTACTCAAGTAAAAGCAAAAAAGTATTTGGTGAAAAATCTACTTGAGTAAAAATAAATAACATCTTTACAAAATAAAGATGCACAAATAACACAACATTCCAAATCTCAGTTTTTCACAACAAAGCTTTTGAAGCCAATACATACAGTAGGTAACGTGTATGTTTGAACAGTGCAAACTACTTACAGTGACGAGATATACTGTACACGGAGATATCTATAGATATATATCGAGAGAGAGAGAGAGAGAGATAGATATATATACACACATTTCCGTTCAGGGAAAAAAAAGATTAGTTCGTAAATATATACATTGGTTCAGATATATATATATAGGTTCGGATACATCGTTTCAAATATATACATTGGTTGGGATATATTGGTTGAGATATATACATCGGTTTGAATACATCCAGTCAGATATATACATTGGTTTAGATACATTGGTTGAGATATATATAAATTGGATTGCATAGATCTGTTCATTATATATATATATATATATATATATATTTATATATATATATATATATTTATATATATATATATATATATTTATATATATATATATATATATTTATATATATATTTATATATATTTATATATATATTTACACATATATATATATATATATATATATATTGGTTGAGATACATCCGTTCAGATATATACATTGGTTGAGATATATATATTGGTTGATATACATTGGTTTAAAATATATATATTGGTTAAAATAGATTGGTATAGATATATACATCGGTTCAGATACATCCGTTCTGATATACTGTATATATATTGGTTCAGATATATATATTGGTTGGGATTTATGGGCAGGCACAACGCGGCCACCCATGTTTAGCATCTCCCTTTCGCTTCATCATTGCTTCAACACTGTTGTAATTATTGTGCACATTTTAAACAAGTAGCATACGCCTGTCTGTCGTGTTTTGTTTCATAAGCTCTCTTGGTTGGGGGTCCTCGATTTCAAAACACTTTTTTTCCTTTCATTATTTAAAACACGCGCAAAGATACCTGCCTCTTCGCCTCGCTCCGTCCCGGCTCACTGTACCCACCTCACTCGCTCCCTCTTGTCCCACCCATGACAGATTTTCTCTCAAAACCAGAGTTACGAGAAAGCATTAATCGCAACCAGAGTACGTCCCATTTTTTCACCTCATGAGATGCTGGATTATCATTGGTGGAAAGCCGCCCGGTGATATCTGTTATTCCGAATTGGCAGCATTTCATTAAAGGGCGATCTGCTTCAGCAAGGAACTTAGTCCTGTTTGCTGAAAGGATGTTATGGAGGAAAAAACACTGGAGTCGCTCCGTTTCTTTAAATGTTGATCAGGGATCAAAAGAACCAGAATATTCCCGCTTCACAAATAACTAATGTTTAACTGTTTTTATAGTAAAACTAACAAAACCACACACAAGCACATACATGCTCACACACACACACTCACAAAATCGTGGGTTGCACGTACTACTGATTAAACGCATCTGTCAAGAGCGATTATTTTTTCACCCCATAAAACAGATTCTTCTCAAAAGCTAAGAGTTACCTGAAAGCATTGATAGCATCCGCAGTACCTCCCATTTTTTCACCTCAACAGACGCTGGTTTATCATTGACCGAAAGCCGCCCGGTAATTTCTGTTATTCCGTATTGGCAGCATTTCATTGAAGGGCGATCTGCTTCAGCAAGGAACTTAGTCCTGTTTGCTGAAAGGATGTTATGGAGGAAAACACTGGAATAGCGCTGTTTCTTCTGAATGTTTATCAGTGATCAGGGACCAGAATGATCAGAATATTCCTGCTTCACAAATAACTGATGTCTGTTTTTATTGTAAAACTGAGAAAACCACACGCGCGCGCGTACACAACAACAAACACTACTGATTAAGTGTATCTGTCATGGACGATCATTTTTTTCACCCAATAAAACTTTAGTTCGTCAAAGTTAGAAAGCAGCACGGTGATTTCTATTATTCCTTATTGGCAGCATTTAATTTAAAGATGATTCACGTCAACAAGGTAAAAGAGACTCTTATTTTGAAGAGCAATCTTTTTTTAGGCTTAAGCATTTTTGATTGACTTACAAAAGAAAATAGTTATTACTTACCCTCTTTGCTTCAAATTGGCTTTTTAAAAAACCTTTTTTGAAATAATTTATTTATGACTGTATAAAATAAAAAAGTAGTGCTCAAAATTATAATGCGTGTTTCTAACAGGAAGTGGTGGTTGTAAGAGTAAGATTGCTGACTCGCAGTTAAATGATCACTGGTTTGTGTCCTGGGGGCTTCCTTTCTGTTATTTTATTTATTTTTTACAAATTGCTTTGAGTAGTAAGAAAGGCGCTATAAAAAGTAAGGAATTAATAACTAATAATAATAGTAGTAGTAATATTATTATACGTGTGAATGCATGATCAAATTCAGCCACTGCGTAGTGGGGTATGAAAAGGGACAATACCACAAGTTCATTGAAATAATTACACAGCAAGGTGCACACGCAGTACAAACATAATGTGTACTGTATATTAGGCCTATTGAAGTAAAGGTTCATATAAATCTATACTAATAAAAGGCAAAGCCCTCACTGACTCATCACTAATTCTCCAACTTCCCGTGTAGGTAGAAGGCTGAAATTTGGTACTTATTTCGGTGGTATGATGCCACTGCCGGCAGCCATATTGAACTTTTCAACAGTCTTTGTTACTTATGGGTCCATCTTCAAGAAATTTGGTACACGGGTTCCCAACGCTAACTGAATCCTACTTACGCATATATATCGCCCATAGCCTGCAGCTCAGTCACCGTGTGAGGCGGCATTGGGTCCCCCATCCCAACGCCTCCCACGTTGTTGGCTGCCTGCCTATATAAGGCCGTCCGTCACTCCATCACTCCTTCCTTGCTTCGCCACGGGATTCACGTCTCCCTGCTGATAACTACGGCCTTTTTATTTAATCCACGGCTTCTCCGCTGTTTTATTGTTCATTTATTACAATTATAGTTATTGTGTAGGTATTTTAGACTTACTTTACATTGTTCAGGTACCCATTTCCTTTATCATTCCAACCGTACCCGCATTAACATGTCTATCGAGGTGATCACCATCGATAAAAGAACTGTCACTTACCAAGTGGTTTCCATGCCCGGAGATGGCACCTTTCTTTTCCATTCTCTTTGTTACATATTGCACGGCCATATCAGGCTCACTCTTGATATCTGGAGAAACATTGTGTCTTATGTATTGAATGACTGGGACAGGTTCAAGGTGTGGACTGATGACGGTACAGGAGATAATTATACTACACAGGAGCATTATAAGAGTGAAATGCTTAAGCCCTTCACCTATGCATCTGCATGTGAGTCGATGGCTGCCGCTGAATTGTTCGGTTGTCGCTTTCAAGTGTACCGAAATGGCCAAATATTTTACACCTTTCGACAACCGCCAATGCCTCTTAAACATCTTCGATTCACAGGTGACGATTTCAGTAGTGGACACTTTGATGTTTATGAATGTTTAAACGCTCAAAAGCTGGATGTGAAGTTATCGATGAAACTGGTTGTATACTTACTACGCTTGACAGATGCCAAATGTCACTTCAACACAAGTCCTACAAATACCGTTGTATTACTATTACTACTCGTAATTGAAACAAACCATGAAACTCAAACCGAATATGACAGCAGCAATCCAAGCTGTGAAATTTGAAACAAGATTACTGTTCACATGGCCAACTGTACGTTGCATGCTTAAGAGTAAGCTCAGCGCACAGCTTGGTCATATTACAACCGGAGGGCCGAACTCACAATGTGGTATACAAAGAGATCCTTAACAAATAATTATTGGAATATTTTCCCTCAGTTTAAAAAGGTTTAAATTTTCTTCTTAAAACTTTTAAGGCAGTACATACAGTACAAGCGCGGGTATTTTGCTATAGCTATATTATACACATACATATATCTATATATATATATTAGGGATGCACGATAATATCGGATTTATATCTGTATCGACAGATAATGGGTTAAAATAATTTTATCAACATCAGACTGAAGACTAAATTGGACCGATAATTCGAACCGATATTGATGACGCATTCCCTGGGTTTCGAATGTGCCAGACGTTTGTGGGCTACTGTGCGAAAATGCCTGCAGTGTGAAAGATTTTTAAAGTGAGTGAGAGCAACATAAAATATGCCATTTGCAACACTTGTTCGACTAATGTTTTGTGTTGAGGGACCAAAGTGCGAAATTTCAATACCACCAACTTAATTACACACTTGAAGACACGCCATCCTGACAAATATACAGAATTCCTCAGAGCAAAAGAGGAGAATCCTGCGCCACCGCGCACAAAATCAAAAACTACAGTAGCTCAACGCGTTGATCAGTTACTTGAGAAATCAAAGAAATGTGATAAAGATAACCCTAAAGCTCAAACAATTACTGCAGAGTTAATGGAATTTATTGCTCTGGACGATCAGCTATTTTCTGTTGTAGAAGATATGGGATTTCGAAGGCTGCTTGAGCATCTTGAGCCCCTTTACCAGATACCCAGTCGCCGTTATTTTTCTGACATAGCGCTTCCAGAGTTACATAAGATTGTGGAAAGTCACGTGCACAAACTCCTTGCTAAAGATGTCACAGCCATAAACTTTACCACTGATATATGGACATCTGATACGAGTGCTATTAATATGCTTAGTTTAACTAAGTGGATCAACCGCAAGTTTGAATTGCAGAAAGCAATCTTGAACGCCCAAGAATGCTCTGGATCACACATGGCGTTTAAAAGAATGTGTGAAACATGGAAAATACCCAAAGATAATGTTCATGTAGTATTACGAGACATTGCACGCAACGTTGCAAAGGCTATGGAGGAATGCGGGATCCCAAGTTTGCCATGTATGGCTCATACTTTACAGCTTGTCGTGAACGACGGCGTACTATCCCAGCGCAGGATTTTGGATACAATAGCGATCGGCAGAAAAATAGTCACTTTAAGCATTCACAATTAACCAACTCGCGTCTCAAAACTATACAAACTGAACTTGGTATGCAGCCAAAAATGCTTCAACAAGACGTTTCGACTAGGTGGAACAACACATTCTATATGCTGCAAAACTTGCTGGAGCAGAAAAGAGCCTTTGGGGCTTATGCCTCAGATTTTGAGTTACCTGCAACTCTAACGCCTATTTAGTGGGGCTTGATTGAGAACATAATCACACTCCTTGCTCCATTTCAACAACTGACAAAAGAAATTTGCCATTCTGAAGCCTTGGCTTCTAACTTTATTCCTTCAGTTAATGCTTTAAAACAACTGCGGATTAAAAGCGCTCGTACTGACTTCGGAGTCAAAACCAGTAAAAGTGCTCTCTTGGATGCTGTAAACAATCGTTTCATTGATATTTACACAGAATCCATGTACTGTGTTGCCACTGTTGTAGACCCGAGATACAAAGACCGCTATTTCGATGCAGATGTAAAATCACTGGCACTCAAAATGTTGCAAGCTCAGATGGAACTTGCATCGAACGCAATGCAAAAGAGTGAATCACAGATAGATGGTCCACAACAGAAAAGGGCCAAGGTAAATGTGGAGCTCTTTACAACATTCTTTTAAGTAAATAACTAGGGCTGTCGGATCGAATATCACTATTCTAACAATTCGAATGTATAAAAAATCTAAAAACGGCAATCGAATGTAAAAGAGCGGTACCTTGGTTTTACCTCGCACTAACTTTGGCTTCATGTTACTTAAGACGTGCTGGACACTACTTTGGGATTTTACAAATCTTTTTTGCACGTAACTTTTTAGGATCAGCCTATACGTGTTTCTAAATTGTTAACCCATATTGTTATTAGTCATTAGTTAAACGGTCGGCATCTTCGGTGTTAAACACACCCATTTCAAAGATTGCTAGTTTTCATCAAGCGACTGAGCCAACTATAGCCTATATGCTTCTTTGCTTCATATTTTTGTTCGGTGCGTGTTAACAAAATAGTTTCATAAACAAACACAAACTCGTTTTACATTTTTTTGTTACTTTGAAAAATGCTGTCTTCTAATAATTGATTATAATACACAAAGTACTTAAAAGACCTAAACAAAGTAACACATTTAATACACTGGTTTCATTTGTAAAACACTTAAAGGGGTCACAGTGCTTCAGCTTATTTACTGTAAAAAATTAGACACAGGGATATAAGGTCCCCCGGCCTCAGGGGAAAAAAAGAAAAAGAAAAAAAAAAAGACTGTAGTGCTGGGCGATATGGAAAAATCATATATCACGATATGGATTATTTTATATCACAATAACGATATATATCACGATATACCACCCACAATAAAGTACGTTTCCAGTTATTCTCTGAAAAGTTTAACAAAAATATCATTGCATACTTTTTTTTGCAACTTTATTTTGAAGTGACATTTAACTGAACTGTCACAAAACCACAAGATGGAGTTTCTTTGCGAAAAAGTTCATTTTTATTCTTGATTATCACTTATATAAAGGGTAGAGTATGCATTGCATAGCGACAAGACATTATCATTCATTTGTCATAGCCTATTTAATGCAATATTTTCTTTAGTAATTGATAAAATTAGGTTAGAAACGATAGAAACGATAGAAGAGAAATAGGACGATAGACACTTTTCTATCGTCCCCACGATATATATTGTCATATCGCCCAGCACCAAAAGACTGCATTTACTTTGCTAGGCAATCACTGACAATTTTGTTTTTATTTTGAACATTGTCTTTAGAAAGTGTCAGTGCGGTGTGCGTCTTATGTTGCTTTTTGTGTGAGAGCCAATCACATTCATGGAAGCCACTGTTTTCACCTGAGTCTCTTAAGCAATAATGAGCAACTTGTAAGCAGATCATGATCTACAGTGAAAAGCAAAATATTGATAATAAAATATTTAAAAAAACAGCAAATACAATACAGACATGCATTCAATTCAAATGCCATATACTTATTTTTATTGTAAGGATTCTAATCTTAATCTGACAGCCCTGGTAAAAGCCAAAATGCAGATCTATCTTTTTAGATATGAAAGATGACGCAGAATATAATACTGTATATGTATGCATGCTACATGCATGCAGGTGCAGGGATTCCTTTCTGAAGCACCAGTCCTGAGGAATGAAATCCACTGAAATACTGGAACAACTGGAGTCGGTTTCCTACTATTGCCAAAGTAGCACGCAAGTTTATTATTCAGTTTGGCTTCTAATGTGATCAATGAAAAGAGAAACAGAATTTCCTGCGACAAGGCAGAGATGCTCGTGTTCGTTAAGAAAAGCCTCCCCATCATGTTTAAAAAATAGAAAAGAATAAGTCTCCAGAAAAAAAGTTTTTTTTTACTGTTGTACGCTTTTCTGTTTTTTCAAATTATAGATTGGTTAGACTTATTCCATCAAAAAGAAAGAAAAAAAGCTATGTGATATTTAATACTGCAGACTGTAAAACAAAGAATCACATAGCCAGCCAAATGTGGTTGAGCAGAAGCCATTTTAATGATTGTAAATAATCTGCAAAAGATGTTATTCTTAAGTGGTATTGCTTATTTCATTGTCATTGTACATTTTACCATTTTTTTTTCACTTTTCATTTTTTCGATTATTGTTGAATTTGTTCCATCAAAACGAGAGAAGAGTGTTATTTAAAGCAACAACCTGCAAAACTGTTTCCCATACTGTATAACCAACAGGTAGCCAGCCAAATGCGGCAGATATTTGTTTTTAATGATTGAATGTGGTGTGCAAAACTGTTATACATATTTATAAGATACAGAGAAAAATGAGACTTGATCTGTCTGGACAAGAATTACAGACAAAGTGAACATTTATTTGTATATCGGCAACGGTATCGGCAGATGAGTACATAGACATTATCGGAATATCGGCATCGGGCCAAAATTCCCATATCGGTGCATCTCTTTATATATATATTTTAATATATATTATATATATATATATATAGGATTTTTTTTCTCCCAAAATAATAAACCATCATTTAAAAACTGCATTTTGGGTTTACTTGTGTTATATTTGACTAATGGTTAAATGTGTTTGATGATCAGAAACATTTTGTGTGACAAACATGCAAAAGAATAAGAAATCAGGAAGGGGGCAAATAGTTTTTCACACCACTGTAAGTATGTATGTATCTATATCTATCGAGAGAGAGATATAGATAACAGTGACAAAACAATTACATTGATGATCATGTTACGTTATTTTCAAGATGTTTCCTTTTCTTTTTCATTACTTCTTTAACACACTACTTCTCCGCTGCGAAGCGCGGGTATTTTGCTAGTTAATTATATAGGCCCACAAATTTTTAACAAGTTGAGAAATGTCAACTGGTTAAAATGCACAAAATCATACATGTATTGCTTTATAGTCCACATATAGTGTATGTATATTATTAAAATAATGAAATTAAAATCCTATAAAATGGTATAGAATCTGAATCATAGACTTATGTTGTGTCAAATTTCTTCAAAGAAGTTTAATTATTCTGCTTTAAAAAATTTTACGGCAAACATGTGAACCGTTGAAAATCGATGATCTTGATTTGTTTTAACGCATGCTCCATCCAAAATGCTGTCATATCGGTTAGTAAACATGCACGCGCAGCGATGTCCTGATGTCTGTGTTCTAAGGCTGCAGGTATATTAAACGCTATTGACGTTTTACTGGGGTGCTGTGTGATTGAAGGCGGACAGTAAACTTTGTTAAAATGAAATCGAAAAATACCAGTCGTAAGTTGTGTTCAGTCGTTTTGACGTGCTTACTGTTCTGTTACCAAAAAAAATCTTCAACGGGGCTCATCAACAAGGAAACATGGATAGTAAGATTGAGTAAAATATCAGTAATAATACATTACTCGACAGTCGACGCCCAGTAACACTTTACAAAGACATTTAAAAGACAGCTCATTAAAATAAATGTAGCAATCCATTGTCATGCTATAAGTGACAACTTGCTCTTAAAACATTTACACAGGTGGTTTTTTCCTGGGAATAAAAAAGGAGAAAAAAATCCACGGGAAATGTTTTGTTGTTGAACTCAAATTTCACCTCTGCCATGGGAGTCATTAAAACTATTGGAATGAAATATAGTTCTATTTAAATAAATAAATAAGTTTCCTACCACACCCACCCTTTCGCCCCTGTACATTGGAGAGGACTCTCATTTTCATAGCAGGTGCAATTATCCTATTAAACACATAGGAGTTCTCTGCACCATTTTTCATGGGAGATTAAAACTCATCAAATGTATTTAAAAAACTTTTAGCAGCCTGTGGTATTCCTCATCTGCAGTGGTCCATTACAAAATGAACACCAGGCAGTTAAAATTGTACTAACAGATATGACAGCATTTTGCACGGAGCATGCGTTAAAACAAATCAAGATCAGCGATTTTCAATGGTTCACATGTTTGCCGTAAGATATTTTAAAGCAAAATAATTAAAAACGTCTTTGAAGAAATTTGACACAACATAAGTCTACGACGCAGATTCTATACCATTTTATAGGATTTTGATATCATTATTTTAATAATATACATACACTATGTGTGGACTATAAAGCAATACATGTATAATTACGTGCATTTTAACCAGTTGACATCTCTCAACTTGTTAAAAAGTTGTATATAATTAATTTATATGAACCTTTACTTCAATAATATACACATTATGTTTGCATTGCGTGTGCACCTTGCTGTGTAATTAATTCAATGAACTTGTGGTATTGTCCCTATTCATACCCCACTACGTAGCGGCTGAATTTGATAATGCATTCACACGTATAATAATAATAATAATAATAATAATAATAATAATAATAATAATAATAATACTATTATTATTGTTATAAATTCCTTGCGTTTTTTTAGCGCCTTTCTTACTACTCAAAGCAATTTGTAAAAATAAATAAAATAACAGAAAAGAAGCCCCCAGGACACAAACCAGTGATCATTTAACTGCGAGTCAGCAATCTTACTCTTACAACCACTTCTTCCTGTTAGATATGCACATTATCATTTTGAGTACTATTTTATTTTATATAGTCATAAATAAATATCAAAAAGGTTTTTTAAAAAGCCAATTTGAAGCAAAGAGGGTAAGTAATAACTATTTTCTTTTGTAAGTCAATCAAAAATGCTTAAGCCTAAAAAGATCGCCCTGTCAAAATAAGAGACTCTTTCACCTTGTTGACATGAATCATCTTTAAATTAAATGCTGCCAATAAGGAAAAATAGAAATCACCGCGCTGCTTTCTAACTTTGACGAACTAAAGTTTTATTGGGTGAAAAAAATGATCGTCCGTGACAGATACACTTACTCAGTAGTGTGCGTCACCCACGATTTGTGAGTTTGAGTGTTTGTGTTGTGTAGGCGCGTGTGTGTGTGCTTTTCTCAGTTTTACAATAAAAACAGACATCAGTTATTTCTGAAGCAGGAATATTCTGATCATTCTGGTCCCTGATCACTGATAAACATTCAGAAAAAACAGCACTATTCCAGTGTTTTCCTCCATAACATCCTTTCAGCAAACAGGACTAAGTTCCTTGCTGAAGCAGATTGCCCTTTAATGAAATGCTGCTAACACGCAATACCCGGGCGGCTTTCCACCAATGATAAACCAGTGTCTCATGTGGTGAAAAAAATGGGACGTACTGTGGTTTCTGGTAACTCTGCTTTTGAGAATAATCTGTGATGGGTGGGACAAGAGGGAGCGAGTGAGACGGGTACAATGAGCTGGGGTGGGACGGAGCGAGGTGAAGAGGCGGGTATCTGTGCGAGTGTTTCAAATAATGAAAGGAAAAAAAGTGCTTTGAAATCGAGGACCCCCAACCAAGAGGGCTTACGAAACAAAAAACATGACAAATAGGCGTATGCTACTTGTATAAAATGTGCACAATAATTACAACAGTGTTGAAGCAATGATGAAGCGAAAGGGAGTTGCTAAAACATGGGTGGCCGCGTTGTGCCTGCCCATAAATCCCAACCAACGTATATATCTGAACCTATATTATATATATATACTAGCAAAATACCCGCGCTTCGCAGCGGAGAAGTAGTGTGTTAAAGAAGAAATGAAAAAGAAAAGGAAACATTTTGAAAATAACGTAACATGATTGTCAATGTAATTGTTTTGTCACTGTTGTGAGTGATGAGTGTTGTTGTCATATATATATATATTTATATTTAAACACACACAAATCCATACACACACACATACATACACACACACACACACACACACACACACACACACACACACATATATATATATATAAACATATATATACATATACATACATATCTACATATATACACACACAGCTATTTCGTATCAGTGCATAACGCTGCATTTGTTAAAACGGATGACTCCCGCTCTTACGTGCAAGTCTGCGTGGATATTATGAACTATCGTATTTGTTCAAGTTCTATTTAAATTTTAAATAGAAGGAATTTTTATTTAGTCGACAGAAATATCTTTGGTAGGAATGGTAAAAACAGACAGGAATATTATTCGTGAATAAATCAACTTAAACCTTAAACAACTTATAATATTTTGCTCTCCATAAAAATATATCCTGTCTAAATTATACAAGTTAGAAATAAAGTAAACGTTAAAAGAACAAACATTCAAATTTCTTTACTCTTATGTAATTTTATATAAAAATAAACTTAGATTTTAAATATCCCAAAGATTTTGCTCTCCATAAAAATATATCCTGTCAAAATTATACAAATTCAAATATGAACATGCTGCATAACAAAACCTGGAAATATAAATAAAATGTGTTCCTTTCAGCAATAACAAATCAAATCATTCAGTTGTCTTTGCTCATATGTCATTTTAGAGCTGGACGCCTGGCATCTTTTTTTGGCCACAGGTTCGTTTCTGTTTGGTGTGAGGTTCTGTGTTGTGGAGATTCTCAGGATGGACTGCAGGTGCTCATCAGTGAGGCGACTCCTGTGTGCTGTTTTGTTAGTCTTTATCACTGAGAAGAGCTTCTCACACAGATATGTGCTACCAAACATGCACAAGGTTCGAGCCGCATGTAGACGGACTTTTTTTGTTCTTCAAAGTCACCAAAGCGCTGTGCAAACTCAGTGCGCAGTGCGCTCAGTTTATCAGCAAAGTGCGTATTTGGGAACACCGTAGTGACGACTTGGTTTAACATTACTTGGCAACAGGGAAAGTGGGGCAAGGTGCACTTGCTGCATTTGTGTCTCCCATAAAAGCAGCTTCACTTGAAATCACTTTGTGATTGTGCACGGGTTAAAACGTCCGCTGAAGTGTCAGATTCTTATTTAATTATGCTGCTTTCTGTATCTTCTGCATTGCATTCAGGTTACCCTGATGTTTTATCTCATAGTGCCGTCTTAGATTAAATTCTGAAATTACAGCCACATTAGCTCCACAAATGAGACACACGGGTTCAGTAAACATATACTCAGCCTCCCATCGGTTTTAAAGGCTCTATTTTCAGAATGAACTTTTCTCTTCAGCATCGTGTGAGCTAGCTTCGCAATAACTTGTTCGGCAAGGCGGCTGAAGCGCTGCATTATGGGATCTGTAGTTTATTGTGTTACCAGCGCTTCATATACCGGGCTTTAATAACAATAATACAGTATATAAAATGATCTCGGGCGGATATAATTACGCCGGGCGGATGTGGCTTGGCCCTTGAGTTTGACACATATGGACTAAATAGAACTTGAAAAGATATATTTTTTCAAATGTGATCGCTAATTCAAATAGAGTTGACGCAAGCACTACAGCCTGCATCCTCCCCTCGCTGTTACTTTTTTACCGTTCATCTAATGAATACACTAGAGTATGGCTTTACCAAAACAATCATTGATGGTGAATAAAGTATCCATTATTCGAGTATGTAGATCGGCATATATATATCTAGATATATATCTATCTATATAGATATATATCTATCTATCTATCTATATATATATATATATACCCGCGTATTGCAGCGGAGAAATAGTGTGTTAAAAAAACTAGAAAAAGAAAAGGGAACATTATAAAAATAACGTAACATGACTGTCAATATACAGTATTTGTTTTGTGAGTGTTACTGAGTGTTGCTGTCATCAAGGATTTGATTATCATTATTTCTTTCAATCAGGTTCGTATTTGTAGGATGTGTTGTGTTCAAGTTACATTCCGTGTTTGTCAATCGTTGTAAAGATGACAGGTTTCATTCATCGATTCGTTTCTTACTGCATCAATAAACAGCTCGTCTTCTTCTTTATCTGAGACCTGACACACTGCATGCACGGGTTTTTTTACACTGTCTTCCTTTAGCGGGACATTGACTTTTTCCACCGTGTGCTGTGTTTCCGCAGTAGCTGGATTTATGAATATGCTTATCAGACGCTTCATATTTTTTGCTGCCTTTTCAACTGTGTAATTCGGTTTTTGTTCAGCGCTCTTTGGAACTGTTCCTTTTTATCTGTGCACTGCGTCAGTTCACGTGAGCCGCTTCGGTGTACATGCATCGAAGGTTCCCAGCTGTGCTGGTGCCATCTCGTGCTATGTCCATAGCTTTATTTAATGTTACCTTAGTCCTGGCACTTAAAACTTTCTCTCGCAGTTTCGCTGAGTTTGTGTCAAACACCACCCTGACCATCTCATCTTCCTCTCCATAAGCACAGTCCTTCACCCGTGAATATTTAGTGGGAGTTTGCTATTGGATTGCCGCTGACGGACGGCCTTATATGGGCAGGCACTAAATTACAAACGCCAGCGGCAGCCTGTCTATGAACTTAATTTAAAGTGTAGGTTTACATCGTGCTTCGTTTCCGAAGTAGCAGAACTCATGAACATGGTTGTATATGTCACTCGCTTGCTTCTTATTGTTTCGCTGCCTTCTCAATTATATAATGCATGTTTTCTTTAGCGCTTTTTCGAGGTCTTCCTGGTTTTCTATGTACTGCGTGATTACGTCGGAGGCGTGATGATGTCACACGAAACTCCGCCCCCACGGCGTTGAAGCTCATCTCCATTACAGTAAATGAGAAAACAGCTTCCAGTTATGACCATTACGCGTAGAATTTCGATATAAAACCTGCCCAACTTTTGTAAGAAAGCTGTAAGGAATGAACCTGCCAAATTTCAGCCTTCCACCCACACGGGAAGTTGGAGAATTAGTGATGAGTATATGTATATATGACAACAACACTCATCACTCACAACAGTGACAAAACAATTACATTGACAATCATGTTACATTATTTTCAAAATGTTTCCTTTTCTTTTTCTTTCCTTCTTTAACACACTACTCTGCTGCGAAGCGCGGGTATTTTGCTAGTACACTAATAAAAGGCAAAGCCCTCACTCACTCACTCATCACTAATTCTCCAACTTCCCTTGTAGGTAGAAGGCTGAAATTTGGCAGGCTCATTCCTTACAGCTTACTTACAAAAGTTGGGCAGGTTTCATTTCGAAATTCTACGCCTAATGGTCATAACTGGAAGGTATTTTCTCCATTAACTGTAATGGAGTTGAGCTGGAATGACGTGGGGGGCGGAGTTTCGTGTGACATCATCATGCCTCCCACGTAATCACGTGAACTGACTGTCAACGCAGTGCGTAGAAAACCAGGAAGACCTCCAAAAAGCGCTTAAGAAAACATGCATTATATAATTGAGAAGGCAGCGAAACAATAAGAAGCGAGCGAGTGACATATACTACCATATTCATGAGTGCTGCTACCTCGGAAAGAAAGCAAGGTGTAAACCTAAACTTTAAATTAAGTTCATGGACAGGCTACCGCTGGCGTTTCACATGCCCACAGGTAATGCGGGATACAAGTTTAATGAGAGGACGCAGGATATAAACGAGAGTTTTGATCACTTTGTAACTAAGTTAAAATTGTAGGTGAAGGGGTGTGCTTATGCAAATTCCGAGACTGTGTTTGTGGGGGATTGACAGTTAAGGCGGGTGGGGGAGTCACGTCATCAACTCCCCTCCCATTCATCTAATTTCGCTCTGAGCTGAGCTCCGCGGCTAACGCCGTCTTCTGAAGCAACTTCGTCAGACTGCCACCAAATACTCACAGAAAAATCCACAAATTAATACACACGCTGTCTCTAGACTTTCTCCACACTGAATCCTCCAGGCACTACTTACAAAAGGTTACATTGACAATCGTGTTACATTATTTTTAAAATCTTTCCTTTTCTTAGCACAAGCACAGCTGAGAAGCTTGATGCATGTGCTCCATAAGCGCTTAAAAATAATGCATTTAATCACACTTTGCATTACAAGCAAAGGGAGCTTTTGTCAATGCATGATTTCCTGGTACACGATTACATTGATCAGCGCATCTCGATTCATTTTACCCTCGCACCACCTTAGTTTGAGAAGTAGTATGAAAAAATGAGGTTAACACAGAAAAACAGATCACCAATTCAAGCTTTATGAATAATTGATTCACCATCAATAATTGTTTTGGTAAAGCCATCCTCCTTCCATTTTATAATTTTTCCGCCATTAGTAATGATTAAATGAACGGTAAATAAAGTAAGAGCAAAGCGAGGGTGACTTATTTAGGCAGGCATATATACTGTATGACAGCAACACTCATGACAATGTCAATCATGTTACGTTATTATTAAAATGTTTCCTTTTCTTTTTCATTACTTCTTTAACACACTACTTCTCGCAAGTAGCGGGTATTTTGATATAGATATATAGATATAGATATATAGATATATATATAGATATATATATAGATATATATATAGATATATATATAGATATATATATATATATATATATATATATATATATGAATGACCTCCAAAGAGCGCTGAGACTTTTGATATCATGAACGTGTCTGCAAAAACTGTAGTCTGCTGCCCTGCAAAAGTCGAGCAGCCAGCGCCGCGCATAGCTGTGCCGGCCTTTGAGATGCTGACTGCGCTTCTGCCTTAAGTCAAAGTGAGCACTTTTAATTTTTTTCATCCTCCCCCTGCGCTATAGCCCAGACAAGTGCAAACACGGGACCCCTTTTCTACACCACGGCAAAATAATATTAAGGCGATTCACACTTTCTTTTGCACGTATACGATTATGAGGTCCTCACCTCGGATTATGAAGACACGCACAGGAGTGGAGGACTGGCAGTGCCATCACAGCCGATTAATGGCAGGGACGTCTCACCAGTCTACACAAAAGGCGATCATAACGTCAACGAACACATCTCTCTATACTATATAAAAGAAAAAGGCAACTTTCCTTTCTTTACACCTTTTTTCCTTTTATCCCAAACCAAAGCCTTTCTCTCTTAACACTGCAGAGGACACAAAACTAATTTTCTTTAAATGCCGGTAAGGCACATTACCATTGGCACAAATTTGAGCGTTCACATAGAAAATGTAATTTCTATACCACAGCCGTCGTGTAGCGCTTTCAAAAGGGCTCTACTACCGAGAGTTGATCCATATACATTTTAGCTGCTGTTAGTTACTTATCTGTTGTGTTACACAGTCTTTAAAATGTAGTTTACCCGCAACCACTCCAGTAGTGCCCAATGTACCTGTACTTCTTAAAACGTTAATATTTTACTGTTTAATAACTTATAGACTATATTTTATTATTTTTCCCTGGCACTCAGTGACCAAAGCTATACACACATACAAACATACACATAAATTAAATAAATAAAAAAAAAAAATTATATATATATATATATATATATATATATATATATATATATATATATATATATATATATATATATATATATATATAGACACATACTCCCTAGGCCTCCTCCTGAGGTGTAACAACGTGAGCACAAAGGAAGGGAGGACAGCCAACCTTAGATGGTCTGCCGTGATGCCTGGAGGCAGCCAAGACAAAGGTCGGCCGATAAGAGCTAATGGCTGCTGAATCTCCGCTGGTTACGTGAGCAATAGGTGAGCCAGGAGAATGAGAAGGAGGTGGGCTGAGATCAGGAGGAGTTACTCTGCATTTTAGCCTTGGACTTTTAACGGATTTATTGATTTTTTTTTTTTTATCCTTTTCTCAATTTTTATTGATTTATTACTGTTATGTACTTCTTTTAAGAACACTGCACCATTGTCACTTTTGATGATTTTACTTTTGTTTTGACTGGTTTTTAATAAAAGCACTTGAGCACTTTTTCCACCATCCTCTGGCCTCATCAGTGAATTATCCTCACATGTCAGCTCATCTCGGTCAGAATTATCAACAGTGTGGGTTCAGCAGACTCCCATGTGGGAAGAAGGAGTCTGTAGGTGACCAGCATCATCTTTTTTTTTTTTTTTATTTATAGACAACCCGAATAGGATGGATGAGTTCGCTGGGCTAAATATACTATTCTTATCAAAACTGTTCTTATCTATACTAATAAAAGGCAAAGCCCTCACTCACTCATCACTAATTCTCCAACTTCCTGTGTGGGTGGAAGGCTGAAATTTGGCAGGTTCATTCCTTACAGCTTCCTTACAAAAGTTGGGCAGGTTTTATATCGAAATTCTACGCGTAATGGTCATAACTGGAAGCAGTTTTTCTCCATTTACTGTAATGGAGATGAGCTTCAACGCCGTGGGGGCGGAGTTTCGTGTGACATCATCACGCCTCCCACGTAATCACGCAGTACATAGAAAACCAGGAAGACCTAAAAAAAGCGCTGAAGAAAACATGCATTATATAATTGAGAAGGCAGCGAAACAATAAGAAGCGAGCGAGTGACATATACAACCATATTCATGACTTCTGCTACTTCGGAAACAAAGCACGATGTAAACCTACACTTTAAATTAAGTTCATAGACAGGCTGCCGCTGGCGTTTGTAATTTAGTGCCTGCCCATATAAGGCCGTCCGTCCGCGGCAATCCAATAGCAAACTCCCACTAAATATTCACGGGTGAAGGACTGTGCTTATGCAGAGGAAGATGAGATGGTCAGGGTGGTGTTTGGTACAAACTCAGCGAAACTATTAGAGAGAAAGTTTTAAGTGCCAGGACTAAGGTAACATTAAATAAAGCTATGGACATAGCACGAGATGGCACCAGCACAGCTGGGAACCTTCGATGCAAGTACACCGAGTGGCTCACGTGAACTGACGCAGTGCACAGATAAAAAGCAACAGTTCCAAAGAGCGCTGAACAAAACCGAATTACACAATTGAAAAGGCAGCAAAAAATATGAAGAGTCTGATAAGCATATTCATAAATGCAGCTACTGTGGAAACAAAGCACACGGTGGAAAAAGTCAATGTCCGCTAAAGGAAGACAGTGTAAAAAACCCGTGCATGCAGTGTGTCAGGTCTCAGATAAAGAAGAAGACGAGCTGTTTATTGATGCAGTAAGAAACGAATCGATAAGAAACGAATCGATGAATGAAACCTGTCATCTTTACAACGATTGACAAACACGGAATGTAACTTGAACACAACACATCCTACAAATCTGAACCTGATTGAAAGAAATAATGATAATCAAATCCTTGATGACAGCAACACTCAGTAAAACTCACAAAACAAATACTGTATATTGACAGTCATGTTACGTTATTTTAAAATGTTCCTTTTCTTTTTCTACCTTTTTAACACACTATTTCTCTCCTGCGATACGCGGATATATATATATATATATATATATATATATATATATATATATATATATATATATATATATATATATATATATATATATATATATATATATATATATATCCCGCTCTACATAATCGAATAATGGATACTTTATTAGCCATCAATGATTGTTTTGGTAAAGCCATACTCAGTGTATTCATTAGATGAGCGGTAAAAAAGTAAGAGCGAGGGAGGATGACTCATTGAGGCATGCAGGCTGTAGTCTTGGCGTCAACTCTATCTGAATTGCGATCACATTTGAAAAAATATCTCTTTTCAAGTTCCATTTAGTCTATATGTGTCAAACTCAAGGGCCGCGGGCCACATCCGGCCCGGCGTGTAATTATATCCGCCCGAGATCATTTTATATACTGTATTATTGTTATTAAAGCCCGGATATATGAAGCGCTGGTAACACAATAAACTACAGATCCCATAATGCAGCGCTTCAGCTGCCTTGCCGAACGCTTACCGCTTACTAGAGTTATTGCGCACTGAGTTTGCACGGCGCTTTGGTGACTTTGAAGAACAAAAAGTCCGTCTACATGCGGCTCGAACCTTGTGCATGTTTGGTAGCACATATCTGTGTGAGAAGCTCTTCTCAGTGATAAAGACTAACAAAACAGCACACAGGAGTCGCCTCACTGATGAGCACCTGCAATCCATCCTGAGAATCTCCACAACACAGAACCTCACACCAAACAGAAACGAACTTGTGGCCAAAAAGATGCCAGGCGTCCAGCTCTAAAATGACATATGAGCAAAGACAACTGAATGATTTGATTTGTTATTGCACGTAAGAGCGGGAGTCAACCGTTTTAACAGCCAGCGTATTGCACTGATACGAAATAGCTGTGTGTGTATATATGTGTGTGTATATATGTAGATATATATGTATGTTAATATGTGTATATATGTTTATGTGTGTGTGTAAATATTATATATCTCATCATCACTCACAACAGTGACAAAACAATTACATTGACAATCAGGTTACGTTATTTTCAAAATGTTTCCTTTTCTTTTCATTGCTTCTTTAACACACTACTTCTCCGCTGTGAAGCGCGGGTATTTTGCTAGTGTTCTATATGCAGTTAAACACCTAGGGAACCATTATAATGTATGTACTGTAGGGTTATTATGTTTAAAACAGACAAATAATTCCCAACAATATGTTTGCTGTCCACCCTCTAAAATAACAAAAGAAGCCATAGAAGATATCTAAGCGAAAAGTTAATATAACACAAAAACCCCTTTAAAAAAGTGCAAGACATCATGATTTTAACTTTTTTTTTTTTTATAACTGAAATGCACTTTACTGAAGAAAATCAGAAGGAAAAATAGCAACAGAACAAAAATGAAAGTCTACGTGCAGATAAAATGATGCCTAGTTCAAGTTAAAAATGCAAATGAAAGTAATTGGAATAATCTTTTTACTAATTCAAATTGCATTGATATTACAGATTTTGGCATGAAAAATGTTTTAATTGTTTAAAATGTCAACTAATAAATCTAGTAAGCACATGTATTAAATACAGTATGTAATCAATGATGAAAATGTGGTAAAGTAAGGTCAGCGGCTCATTGCATTAAAACAAAAAAAAAAAAAAGAGAGAGAAGAGGAATGAGAAAAGGAACAGAGGGTAAAAGGCAGCTGAAGAGCAGTCTCAGTGAGGATGATCTGACCACCTAGATAGGATATGCAGTACAAAACAGGGGCCCCGCAAAAGGAACAAAAGATGGGGCGCTCTAGGGACTGGTTTGCTCAACTGATCAATTGTGTGGAGTGGGTTGAGCATGGTGGATGACCTCCCCAGGGATCCGAGGTACGAATGTGGGGGCGTGAAGGATGACAGGAGGAGTGCCGACCTTGGACGGTCTGGCTGCACTGTGAGGAGGCAGACAAGATAGGGGTTAAGGGATGAAGTTCGTGGCTGCTGAGTCTTTGCCTGCTGTGTAAGTTATGGGTGAGCCAGGGAGATGAAGGAGGTTGGCTGGGATCTGATGGAGCCAGTGGCTGCATTTTTAACCTCTGCTTTTAACCAATTTATTTGTGTTTTTATCCCCAACTATTCACTTGTTTTTTGGATTATTTATTTATGGACACTTTTGAAGTACTGCACTGTGGACACTGTTTTCGGTTTTGATTCCTTTTAATTAAAATCATGGAAAACTTGTTACACCATCCCCTAGCTCCATGTGTGATTTGTCCCCATCAGCCAGCTCATTCGGTCATAACTATCGATGGTGTTGGGTTTGAGAGGCTCATGAAATGTACTCTCATCATCTCAGATAACATTTCATATTTTCCGAAACCTAATGTTGAAATCCAAAGTCTATAACCCAGGTCCTTCAAATTTACAAGTGAGCAAATCTCTTCCCCAATTCAATAATAAAATACAAGTCCTGATTTTTTCTGTTTTTGAATATCTAGTATGATTGAGTCAAATAAATGAAACCACAAATTTCAAACCTAGAACACAAAATTGTCTTTTGGTAAATATCTTTGCAGTATTGTAGCCTAGGGAGTATGTATGTGTGTATATAGAATGGAACATGTTTTGCCAAAGCTACTGTTTAAGCAAGTGGTTGAGATGTTAAACGCATACTGTACATTCAAATATTCATTCATGGATCCATTTTGCTGCAGTACTTACAGAATTTCTGGCTGCCTCCTCCCAATGATCCAACATTTCTTGGAGAGTAATAATTTGCGTATCCTTCTTACTGCACATTTCCATTAAATGTTTCACTTGTTCATTCTTTGATCCAATGTCCTTAATGTGCAAAAAAAAAAAATAATTTCAGTACAGTTCAACAAAAAGGAGGGAGGAAAAGAAACACACATGTGGATGGGATTATGGCACTGATAAGACAGTGAAAATTAAAAGAAAGTGCACTTTTACAACATTACGTATAATACATCATGAAAATAAGGAATATTCCCCCAAAGTATAAAATGAATTAAATATAAAGTGGAATACAAACATTTATTCTGATATTGTAATATCATTTACATTTCTTTTCCATAAGGTTGCAAATATCATACTTATTACTTCTAGTTTTAACAAATACATGTACAGTTGAAAATACAAGCATGTAAACTACCTTATTACATGGTGTAATCTTCAACTAAGTTGTATTAATGAACAAAAACCATTACATTAACTAATAAAGCCAATATTATATGATGTCTTATGATGGTTCAGGTTGGCTGCAGCTGCCTTAACTGTCCTTGAACCTGGAAACGTCTCTAACATAACAGAGAAGCCAGGGCAAATAAGGATACAAATAGGCAGGAAGAAGATTAAAATGTGCTTTGTGCCATTACACACAAATTATTTTTATATATATAATAAATTGACCTACTTATTTGAAAGCATTGATCTTTTGTATGTTGGGGTTTTGAACCAGTTTAACCTCTGTCAATAAATATTCTATAATAAAAAGTGCTGCAGTGGATGTTAAACGTTAAATAAACAAACAAAAACAGGTTAACACTAGTATTCTTGAAGTCTCCGAAAAAAACTCTTAATCTTGGGCCACCTTTAATTCCTTCGCATCTCCTCATCAGCATCTTTCATTTTGCAAATCTGTCAATCAGCACAAGCACCAAGCAGCCTGCTACTGCCCCCCTCCAATGGAGCTCAATTCAGGCAAAGAGTTCTCCCAGCTGAAGTCTCTTTATCTGCATGTGATGTGCCTGGAGTTGTATAGGGTAAATAATATTTCGTTATTTGGAAAATATGCATTTTATATGTGTTATGTGTCTACAATGATATGTGTAAGTAGAAAAAGAAAAAAAAAAAAAAATCATTAAATTACATGTTGCTGTCAATGAATTAAAAACCCAAGCTCAAATGCTAATGGACAGGAAGTTGATCTCTATTCTTACAAGGTGCAGAGCTATGAACCGCTGCCTTATAGTAGTAGTGAGCTGCTATTATCTATACAGTGGACCCTTGACTTACGAACTCAATTCATTCGCGAGGGCTGGTTGTAGCTCAAGTTGATTGTAAGTCAAGACCATTTTTCCCATAAGAAATAATGGAAATACCCATAATGCGCTCCGAACCTCCCACAGCAACACTTACTTAACCTTTTCATAATAAAAAAGGGTTGTATAATGCGCATAATTTACAAAAACAGCAATAATTTTTCTAACGGACTAACCAAAAAAAGTTATAAAAAGTGCCTAGCCTACCAGAAACAACAATTTCATACTGTACTCCCCATTTCATTTGACATCTTTGGGCTGCAGGAAGGGAGGAGGAGGAGGAGGAGGAGAATGAAACGGAAGGTGGTTATTGTTTAGAGGGAGCCTCCTTATGCAAATCTTTTCTTTGTAAAATTGTCGAGATGGTGGATTTCGACATGCTGTACATATTAGCGAGATTGGTGACTAAGCCTGATGACATCATGTGCCGTGCCAGCCCGCTAGCTAACATCCGTTAACAATCGCTTTCTTTACCTTCATTACCTTCTCTTCCTTCCTTCCTTAGTAATTATGCGTCTTGCTTGTCATGGTCTTAGTGAATTATATACAGTGGTACCTTGGTATACGTCTGCTTTGGAATAAGTCCAACTTAGTATATGTCCTGTTTAGAGGCAAAAATATTTTGCTTGGTATACGACCTTTGTTTGGAAAATGACTTGTGTGCTAGAACACCACGTGTGGTATACCGGGCGCACGCCTTCCAAAAAAAAAAAAAAAGTTTTAACCTGTACAGTAATCCCTCACTATATCGCGCTTCGACTTTCGCATCTTCACTCTATCGTGGATTTTATATGAAAGCATAACTAAATATATAACGCGATTTTTCGCTGCTTCGCGGGTTCTGTGGACAATGTGTCTTTTTACTTCCTGTACATGCTTCCTCAGTTGGTTTGCCCAGTTGATTTCATACAAGGGACGCTATTGGCGGATGACTGAGAAGCTAACCAATCAGAGCATGCAGTTAAGTTCCTGCATGCTGAATGCAGTGTTAACCAGGAAGTCTCGTCTCGCTCATTCAGCATCAACGTGTTTCACTGTGTAAAGAGTTAACTTTCGTGCTCTTTTGTGTTTATCTTTGTGCATAGTCAAGCCCTTCATTATAGCTCCAAAATGATCTGCTACTGCTTCAGCGGCCGTGCCCAAGTGCAAACGGAAGATGTTAATGAATGCCGAAAAAGTAAATGTTTTGGATTTGTTGAAGGCTACGATTCTTTTTATTTAAAAAGTAGGAAAGGAATATAAGATCTACGGCCGCAGTGTCCTTTTAACCAGGGTGCAAAGCAAGTTGTAAGTGGATGTAATAAGGCAGTAGTCTGGATGGAATCTGCTTTAGGGATTTGGATTGAAGACTGCCAGAAGAAGAAGAACGGCAGTGCTTCACATTTACCTGAAGCAGCTCCTTTGGAAGAGCTGTAACACTCTCCTTTGTTGTGCAGTAAAATTAAAATCATTGTTGTTATCGGACAAGTCATTTTCATTCATTTCATCTAATTGCTTTTGTATTTAAGTATTAAGCAGTGTTTAAATTATTTTATACAACCCCATCATTGTATAATATGCCAATAACAATAGGATTTTTTTTTCATGGGAACAAATTAATCATATTCCCATTATTTCTTATGGGAAAAATTCGGTTGGTATAAGTCCAAGGATCTGGAACGGATTAAGGACGTATACCAAGGTACCACTATATATTATATTATATTATATTATATATGTATATATGTATGAAGTTATGAAAAAGATAAGGAAACATTTTAAAAATAACAACATGATTGTCAATGTAATTGTACATACATACACATGGGTATATATGTAGATGTGTATATCAACATTTACACACACACACACACACACACACACACACATATATACCTGTATATATACTGCTCAAAAGAATTAAAGGAACACTTTTTAATCAGAGTATAGCATAAAGTCAATGAAACTTATGGGATATTAATCTGGTCAGTTAAGTAGCAGAGGGGGTTGTTAATCAGTTTCAGCTGCTGTGGTATTAATGAAATTAACAACAGATGCACTAGAGGGGCAACAATGAGATGACCCCCAAAACAGGAATGGTTTAACAGGTGGAGGCCACTGACATTTTTCCCTCCTCATCTTTTCTGACTGTTTCTTCACTAGTTTTGCATTTGGCTACAGTCAGTGTCTCTACTGGTAGCATGAGGCGATACCTGGACCCTACAGAGGTTGCACAGGTAGTCCAACTTCTCCAGGATGGCACATCAATATGTGTCATTGCCAGAAGGTTTGCTGTGTCTCCCTGCACAGTCTCAAGGGCATGGAGGAGATTCTAGGAGACAAGCAGTTACTCTAGGAGAGCTGGAGAGGGCCATCAAAGGTCCATAACCCATCAGCAGGACCAGTATCTGCTCCTTTGGGCAAGGAGGAAAAGGATGAGCACTGCCAGAGCCCAACAAAATGACCTCCAACAGGCCACTGGTGTAAATGTCTCTGACCAAACAACCAGAAAGACTTCATGAGGGTGACCCAAGGGCCCCATGTCCTCTAATGGGCCCTGAGCTCACTGCCCAGCAGCATGCAGCTCGATTGGCATTCGCCATAGAATACCAGAATTGGCAGATGCACCACTGGTGCCCTGTGCTTTTACAGATGAGAGCAGGTTCACCCTGAGCACGTGACAGAAGTGAAAGGGTCTGGAGAAGCCATGGAGAACATTATGCTGCCTGTAACATCATTCAGCATGAGCAGTTTGGTGGTGGGTTAATGATTGTCTGGGGAGGCATATCCATGGAGGGTCACACAGACCGCTACAGGCTTGACAAAGGCACCTTGGCTGCCATTAGGTATCAGGATGAAATCCTTGGACCCATTGTCAGACCCTATGCTGGTACAGTGGCTCCTGGTGCACGACAATTCCTGGCCTCATGTGGTGAGAGTATGCAGGCAGTTCCTGGAGGATGAAGGAATTGATACCATTGACTGGCCACCACACTTTCCTGACCTAAATCCAATAGAACACCTCTGGGACATTATGTTTTGGTCCATCCAATGCCACCAGGTTGCACCTCAGACTGTCCAGGAGCTCAGTGATGCCCTGGTCCAGATCTGGGAGGAGATCCCCCACAACACCATCTGCCATCTCATTAGAAGCATGCACCGATGTTGTCAGGCATGTATACAAGAACACAGGGGCCATACAAAGTGCTGCGTACAATTTTGAGTTGCTGCAATTAAATTTTGGCAAAATGGACTAGCCTGCCACATAATTTTTTCACTCTGATTTTTGGGGCGTCTTTGAATTCAGGGCTCTGTAGGTTGATCATTTTCATTTCCATCAAACGATGTGGCATCCTTTCGTTCCTAACACATTACCCAGTCTATATCAGTATAGATATCCGGAGAATTTCTTTTTCCCATTGAGATCTGATATATTTTCAAAGTGTTCCTTTAATTTTTTTGAGCAGTTTATATACATACACACACACACACACACACACACACTATATATACAGAGTAGGATTCAAAAGTAATGAGCCTCATTTTGTTCAGACGAGAATGTATCTCGCCGCGCGCTCCACTTGCCAGCGACGACGGGTGTTGGCTTCACAACGCAACGGAGCGCCTACCGCTCTGAGCTTTTGGAGCGGCCTTGACGGGAACCCCTGTGTGGTAGTGCATTACACGGCGGAATGGAAAGTTCATTAGAGCAACGGTACACCATCAAGTTCTTCGGAGTGAAGGGGATCATCCACTACAAGTTTGTCCCGCAAGGACAGACCGTGAATGCGGCTTACTACTTGGAAGTCCTGAAAAGGCTGAAAAGAAGCGTCACGCGCAAGCGAAGGGACATCAAGAACAGCTGGAAGCTTCACCACGATAACGCACCCAACCACACCGCCTTCATCGTGAGCGCCTACCTGGCCCGAGTGAACATTCTGGTGGTCCCCCAGCCTCCCTACAAACCGGACGTGTCGCCTTCTGACTTCTTGTTTCCGCGCTTAAAATCAGCGCTGAAAGGAAAACGTTTTGACTCGATCGAGGACATCCAAGCAAATGTCAAGGCAGCCCTTGCAACCATCCCGGAACAGGCCTACGTGGACACCTTCGAGTCATGGAAAAGCAGCCTACAAAAGTGTATTGATGCAGGAGGTGCCTATTTTGAAGACTATTAATTAGTTGTACCGATTTGCTCAATAAATTTGTCTTTTTGAACAAAGGCTCATTACCATCCACCCATCCAGTATATACTGTATAAAGCAAAATCCCCGCGCTTCGCAGTGACGAATTACTGCTTTTAAATTTTTATCTATCCTAATAAAAGGCAAAGCCCTCACTGACTGACTCACTGACTCACACCCTGACTGACTCACTCATCACTAATTCTCTAACTTCCCGTATAGATAGAAGGCTGAAATTTGGCAGGCTCATTCCTTACAGCTTCCTTACAAAAGCTCATTTCGAAATTCTACGCGTAATAGTCATAACTGGAAGCTATTTTTCTGCATATACTGTAATTGAGTTGAGCTCGAAAGCCGTGGGGGGCGGAGTTGTGTGATATCATCACGCCTCCCACGTAATTATGCAATAAGTAGAAAACCAGGAAGAGCTCCAAAAACCGCTGAAGAAAACATACATTATATAATTAAGAAGGCAGCGAAACAATTAGAAGCGAGAGAGTGACATATAAAACCATATTCAGCAGCTCATGTGAACTGACACAGTGCGCAGACAAAAAGCAACAGCTCCAAAGAGTGCTGAACAAAAACCGAACTACACTGCTATGCTCAAATAGACAAATCACACGCCGTGGCGAAATAGTAGAGGCTTTGCCTCTAGCGCCGGCGTCTGAAGTTTGAATCCTGAGAGGGGATGCACCGAGTATATACGCACGCTTCCCGATTTATTTTAGCCTCGCATCCCCTTGGTTTGAGACGTATGAAAAAATATGCGGTTAACGCAGAAAGACAGATCAATTGAAGCTTTATGAATAATGGATACTTTATTCGCGATCAATGATTGTTTCGGTAAAGCCATACTCCGTGTATTCATTAGATGAACGGTAAAAAAGTAAGAGCAAGGGGAGGGTAACTTATTGAGGCACGCAGGCAAAACCACAATAGCGTGCGGGCTCGATGTACTGTAGTGCGCGTCAACTCGATCTGAATTGCGCGATCACATTCGAAAAAATCTCTTTTCAAGTTCTATTTAGTCCATATGTATCAAACTCAAGGCCCGCAGGCCACATCCGGCCCGCGTGTAATTATATCTGGCTCGCGAGATAATTTTATATATTATTGTTATTAATGGCCCGGGGATATGAAGCACTGGTACACAATAAACTACAGATCTCATAAAGCAGCGCTTCAGCTGCCTTGCGAACACTTACGCGTTAATCAAGTCTAGCTTATGATGCTGCAAGTTATTGCGAAGCTAGCCCACATGATGCCAAGAGAAAAGGTGATTCTGAACATAGAGCCTTTAAAAACCGATGGGAGGCTGAGTATATGTTTACTGACATTGCCGGTAAACCCGTGTGTCTCATTTGTGGAGCTAATGTGGCTGTAATTACAGAATTTAATCTAAGACGGCACTATGAGACAAAACATCAAGATAACCTGAAAGACCTGAATGCAATGCACAAGATACAGAAAGCAGAAGAGTTAAAGAAGAATCTGACACTTCAGCAGACGTTTTACCCATGCAAAATCACAAAGTGATTTCAAGTGAAGCTACTTTTATGGGAGACACAAATGCACCAGTGCAACTTGCCCCACTTTCCCTGTTGCCAAGTAATGTTGAACCAAGTCGCACTACGGTGTTCCCAAATACGCACTTTGCTGATAAACTGAGCGCACTGCGCACTGAGTTCGCACGGCGCTTTGGTGACTTTGAAGAACAAAAAAAGAATTTTGAGTTGTTTCGCAACCCATTTGCCGTCGATGTGGAAACCTGTGCAGATTCAGATGGAGGTGATTGAGCTGCAGTGTAATGGCACACTGAAGGCAAAGTACGATACTACAGGGCCCGCACATTTTATTCACTCCATTCCCGCAAAAATGCTCAAGCTCCGTCTACATGCAGCTCAAACCTTGTGTATGTTTGGCACCACATATCTGTGTGAGAAGCTCTTCTCAGTCATGAAGACTAACAAAACAGCACACAGGAGTCGCCTCACTGATGAGCACCTGCAGTCCATCCTGAGAATCTCCACAACACAGAACCTCACACCAAACAAATGAACTTGTTGCCAAAAAAAGATGCCAGTCGTCCAGCTCTGATAAAATGACATAAGAGCAAAGACAACTGAATGATTTGATTTGTTATTGCTGAAAAGAACAAATTTTATTTATATTTCCAGGTTTTGTTATGCACCATGTTCATATTTGAATTTGTATAATTTTGACAGGATATATTTTTATGGAGAGCAAAATCTTTTGGGATATTTAAAATGTAAGTTTATTTTTATATAAAATTACATAAGAGTAAAGAAATTTGAATGTTTGTTCTTTTAACGCTTACTTTATTTCTAACTTGTATAATTTAGACAGGATATATTTTTATGGAGAGCAAAATATTATAAGTTATTTAAGGTTTGAGTTGATTTATTCCGGAATAATATTCTGTCGACTAAATAAAAATTCCTTCTATTTAAAATTTAAATAGAACTTGAACAGATACAATAGTTTATAATATCCAGGTAGACTTCCATGTAAGAGCGGGAGTCATCCGTTTTAACAAACAGCGTATTGCACTGATACGAAATAGCCTGCCCATTTAATTATTTAGGAATGGATAAATAAAGATTTTGAACAAATAATGTTTTTCATTTTTTTCCTTCATGGATTCTGGCACCCCAGCAACAGTTGCGTGTGTATAAAAAAATTATATATATATATATATATATATATGACAGCAACACTCATCACTCACAACAGTGACAAAACAATTACTTTGACAATCATGTTATGTTATTTTCAAAATGTTTCCTTTTCTTTTTCATTGCTTCTTTAACACACTACTTCTCTGCTGCGAAGCGCGGGTATTTTGCTAGTTAAGAATAAAAGAAAACCTTTTTAAACTGAGGGAAAATATACCAATAACTATCTGTTAAGGATCTCTTTATATACCATGTTGTCAGTTCAGCATTCCGATCATAATATGGCCAAGCTGTGCTAGCTTACTGTTGAGAATGCAACGAATAGTTGTCCAAGAGAAAAGCAATGTTGCCTCAAATCAATGGCAACCTTTTGTAGGGTCTGTCCCTGAGACTTATTGTCATCGCAAAGCAGAGCCTTACTAGAAATTGGAGGCATTTGAATTGAAATGGGAGATCAGAGGGTATAACGGTGATGTGAGGAATACGGAGTGTGGCGCTCTGCTGTTGTTTTGTGTAGCTGCCTTCACACAGCTTCTCCGGTGCTTTATAAACGAACGCCATATAAGGCCGTCCTTTCTCCTTGCTTTGCGGTTCTGTACTGTTTTATTGTTCGTTTATTACGATTCTTATAGTTATTGTGTAGCTATTTGAGACTTACTTTACTGTTCAGGTACCCATTTCCTTTATTTAACCCACAGCTTCTACGCTATTTTTTGTTTGTTTATTACGATTATAGATATTTATTGATTCCCTTCTTTAGCTGACTACATGCTCATATAAGGCGCTCCGCTGGTATTTTGTGAAGCAGCCTTTACACAGCTTCTCCGCTGTTTTATAAACGAACAACATAAAAGGCCATCCTTTTTCCTTGATTCGCCAAGGAAGCTGCCTTTTTATTTAATCCACGGGTTCTCCGCTGTTTCATTGTTTGTTTATTACGATTGCTATAGTTCTCTTTGTATAGCATGTTGTCAGTTCAGCACTCCGGTTGTAATATGACGAAGCTGTGCGAGCTCACTCTTGAGAATGCAATGTATAGTTGTCCGGAGAAAAGCAATCTTGCCTCAAATAAATGGCAACCTTTTGTAGGGTCTGTCCCTGAGACTTATTACTTGTCATCGCGAAGCAGAGCCTTACTTGAAATTGGAGACATTTGAATTGAAATGGGAGATCAGAGGGTATAACGGGGGATGCGAGGAATACATTGAGTGCGGAGAAACTCTACAGACACCATGTGTATTAACTTGTGGATTTTTCTGTGAGTATTTGGTGGCAGCGTGACGAAGTTGCTTCCGCAAGACCGCGTTAGCTGTGGAGCCCAGCTCGGAGCATATTCTTTTCCTACCTTGTCAGTTGTGTAATGCGTTTTTTGAACACGTTTGATGCATGGAAGTGATCACTCGTACTGCTTTCAGTCAGTTCACGTGAGCTGGTCTCTTGTGTGATGTTGCAATGTCCATGGATTTATTTAACGTTAGCTAAGACCCGGCACTTAAAAGTTTCTCGCTACAGCAATTTTAACTCCGTTATAAAGTGATCCAAAGTCTCGTTTATACCTCGTATGTTCTCATTAAACTTGTATCTCGCGAATAAAGTATTCATCGAAGGCATGTTCTTCAGCGGCCTTCGGAGCTCTTCCCTGTCTTCTACGTACTGCGTTCACAGTCATTTCACATGATTACGTTGGAGGCGTGATGATGTGACACGCAACTCCGCCCCCCAAGGCCATCGAGCTAAAGCCTATTACAGTATATGGATAAAAATAGGTTCCAGTTATAACCATTACGCGTAGAATTTCGAAATGAAACCTGCCCAACTTTTGCAAGTAAGCTGTGAGGAATGAGCCTGCCAAATTTCAGCCTTCTACCTACACGGGAAGTTGGAGAATTAGTGATGAGTGAGTGAGTGAGTGAGGGCTTTGCCTTTTATTAGTATAGATAAATCACAGCACTGACCGAAATTACGTCCACAAACACATGCATCTGGGCTTCCGACTGACGATTACAAAACGCTCGTGGCTGTTTGTTTACAATTGCACAAGCGGATACACGTGACCGCATTCGGGTCGTAACGCAAGATGTTAATCGTAAATCAAAATAAAAATTTTGGTCATAAATCAAGTTGTTTGCATGTCAGGCCCGTCGTATGTCAAGGGTCAACTGTATATACAAAATCCAATGTGTCTGCTTTTCACGAGATTTAAGTACTCTCAGCTGGAGATGAGCCCATTTGTTGGAGGGAGGAGTTGGGGGGGGAAATCGGGATAGCAGGCGGACTGTGCTCACTGACACACTAGCTAAACAAAAGACACTGATAAGAGTGTGCAAAGGAATGTAAGGTGACCTGGGATTACAAGTTTTTTTCGTAGATTTCAGAGATTCTAGTGCTAAAAGCCAGGTTAAAACACACAGTCAGGACCTCTCCTGTAAAATCCATTATCATTCTTGGTTATATTCCAAAACCATGTCCCTCCTACTCACCCCCTTTCAGCCCTCTCAGTCCACAGAGATGCCCAGTGACAACTACAGTCAACTTTCTCATGGGTTTACATCCCAACCACCTTAGCCAGTCACCCACAAGTCAGATTTCTGTCCTTCAGTATCATCCATCAGTGTCCCCAAACCTCGCACTCTCTCTTATCTGCCACCAATGCAAGGCTTTGAGTACTTTGTGGCCTCTCAGCTATATTGCCTGGCACACATTCATGTAAACAGATCAATCTCTCTCTCCCACTCAAAAAAAAAAACCAAAAACTTGTATTCAATATGTACAGGAACATGATGAAACAGGTCAATGGTAATGCATCAAATATTCACAGGTGTGGGTTGGAAAAAGTATGAGAAATCAAAGGCTAATAATGTCAACAAAAGCTAATTGGATGGATTCAGGAGTTAGCAGACCTGGCATACAATCAATGAAACAAGGCTGGAGATGTGCTTTAATATTCTTTGACTTATATCAGTAATAAAAAATTGGACATTGAGTTTCATATTCACAAGAAAAAAACTCCACCAAAGCTGTTCCAAAGTTCGTACTGCAAAAGAGCTAGCAACCAGACAATTTTTTTTTTTAAAACTTTCTATGGAAAAAAATAATGCACATCAAAAGTCTAATTCCCAATGTAGGAAAGTGGCCATTGGACTAATGATGGTACAGAAAACTGACAGCTGTTTCCAACATCTGATGTCTAGCCACATATTTAGAGACAAATCTACAAAGAAAATTAGAACATGGAACAGACAAACATTGTCCCAGACAGGCAAAACGTGTACAGTTGCCGAGTTCAATAACTACCAATTGAAAATCCTGGGTATCAGCAAAATGACATGGACAGACAGCAGCAAGATCTTTAGCGACAAGAAGATAATACTATTCAGGGCACAAAGAATATCACATAGATGGTGTCGGCTTTAAGCTCAATGGCGAGGCTACATGGGCGCTGCTTCAGTGGAAGTCAGGTAACGTGTGAATCATAACAGCAAGAATCAAATCCCACCATGCCAAGACTACAGGTTTATACACCAACCAAAGATGCAGATGACACAGACAAAAAAAAAAAAAATTACAACCATATTCAGAACATCATAAATAAAATCGAAAAGCACAATGTCGTTTTGCAGCTCAGAGACTTTAACACAAAGATCGTGAGGCAATGGCACCATCATGACCATGTCTTCAGCCCATAAGAATCAACATGGACCACTAAAAGTGGTTAGAAGTTGCTACTTTTCTGCCACATGAACAACTTGTGTGTTAGTATCACCTGCTTTGCACACAAAGCCATCCACAACAAAACAATGCAAGACTGTAATGCAGTGGAGAAGAAAGGTACGATCTGGAGTTTGAAGAATGGGAAAGCCCCTAACTTGGACCCAATCACAGCGGACAGCTACAGCACCTGACTCGACTATTCAACAACTGCCTTAATTTGGAGGCAGTGCCAAGAGAGGCCAATTATCTAAACGATAACAAAGAAACGAAACAAAACCAAATGCAACAATTGGTAAGGATTGCTCTCAGTGCCAGTCTTTTTTGGTGTTCTTCTAGCTGAAGCCTTGTAGCAGATGCCACAAGAAGAGCAAGCATGATTTTGCGTAGGTTGGTCATGCAGCAATCAAATTTTACACTATAAAAAATCATCAAGCAAAGCCTGAACATCCAGAAACCACTACTTACAAACTTTATTGATTTCAATAAAGTAGTTAAAAGCATCCACTGGGAGTTTAAACATTAGCTCCTAAATAGAAAGTGGAATTTAACCTAAGTTAAGTCTGCCTTTCCTTCATGTTCAAACCTTTTCCTCCTCTAAGTAGTTTCTGTACTTAGTGTTACATTGTTCTTTGAATTTATACAAATACACAAGAGAATTTCATTACCGCTAAAACTTTGTTCTGCAGAAAAACTAGTTAGAGGACTTCATCTTCTTAGAAAAATGTTTTCTTTACTATAGACACAGGGTATTTCCATGGGCAAATGAAAACCGGTTAGTCTTACACTTGATTCCAGCAAAAACCATTGTGTTAGGTCCTCCTTAATAGTAAAATCAGACCAAAGAGCAAAACAGAACCTTTACATATCCATTAAGTGTCCCCTTTTAAGTTATGTGGATGATGCTTTTAAGAGAAACATTACCGAAACTCTGATTTTGTCAGCACCACCTGACAGAAAATGAATAAGTGACTGATTTTTGCTTGCCAGTTTTGCCTGGAGTAAGCCTCACTGTCTAAAAGGAATTATAGATACTGCATATTATTGTGTCATGGATAAGACTCATTTTACAGTAGGATCAAGTCCTACTAGTTGCCAGGTCTCATAATACTTACTACAACTAAAAGAAAACTCCAAAATGGGAGGAGAGGAAAAATGAGGTTTGCTTAAATAATGAAGCTCCTGTTTGGTAGGCATCTACCCAACATTAAAGTGTAGTAGGTCATAAAAATGACAATGCTCGTAGTAATTAGGCATGCTCACCTCTTCTGTAGCTCTGAAAATTTAACCTACCGAGGCTTAAAACTACATACCTCTCTACCATAAGCTACAGAGTATTAAAAATATGAAAAATACTACAATCAATTTTCAAAAATACACTATAATCTACTCAATGACTCAGGTAAATACAGTATTATGAGAAACGCACATTCAAGCTGGATCCAGTAAGAAGACCTTTATACATATTGTGGGGAGGTGTGTGAGGTGGTTGGAATTGCCATGTAGATGAAAGAGATTTTAACACTACTTTTAAGAATAGGCAGGATGAGATATTGTAACAAGACTTAATCACATGAAACAAAAAATGTAACATTTATGTTCCTTCCAACATCGATTTCTGAATACATAGAGTACATGTATTTTGTACTTCAACCATGTAATGTATATCTCTAAATAAATGCAAATAAAATGCTTAAAATGATTGGAAAACAGCATTGCAATTAAATATATTAGTAAAATCAAATTGTCTACCTGTTTTAACTCTTCCAGTTGTTTACTTAGCTCTTGTGATTGACTGCTGACATACAAATCAAATTCTGCCATTAAAAGAGAAAAACATCTGTCATACTTGTGTACACAAGGTATACAAAAAATTGCACATTGTTAAATTCATTTAAGTATTTTACTGAAACCATATTTCAAGTGTGGCAGAGCAGTACAGGAATTAGAGACGTTGCCTCACAGATTAAGAAATACTACGTTTAAAATGTCAGGAACACTTAAGTTTTCCCTCCTTAATTCAAAACATATACATTTTAGGTTGTTCAGCAATTCTAAATTGGAGTTATATGCAAGTGCCGGTGGGTGCAGAAGTAAAGCCTGTGATAGGTTGTCATTTTAGTTCCTGACTTGAACCGATCTGGTATTTCCAGGATAGGCATCAACCTGTATTGAAATAAATATGTCTGGCCATGAATGGTAGGATGGATTTTATTGCAAGCTGATAACATGTCTCCAAAAAAAATTTGATACAAAAAACTTAATACATTAAGATGGAAATTTCTCATCTTCAGTGTTGTTAGACTTAACGTACAAAGCGAAGTCTAATTTTTAATAACTAATACATGTGCTTTTCAGCAGTCTGCAGTTATTCCAGTGCTCATATTCCCTTGCTAAAGGTTATGGGTTAGAGGTCTTTAAAAGTTTAGAACTGGGAATCGACTCGACACCTCATCCAGCATGATTCCATATGCAATCAAATACAGTAAATTACTTGTTAGACAGCAGGAACTCGAGATGGACCAGAATATGACATTGGTACAATGGGTTCTTTCAATTTGCACAAATGCATGGAAACATCTCGCTGGATCTGACAAAACTCACTCATAAATTTCAGTTGCTTTCTAATTTTGTTAGCGAGGAAGATAAGCCGATTCAATATACTGCACTGACATGCATATATCTTCCTATGAAATGCCATAGCTGCAATAAGTCTGTCTGGCTCTGCCTGCACTGCTCTACAAATTACACTGCTTTGGCAATTAATTTAAATAGATTGCAGAATTTCTTTAGTAAAGTTGTGAATAATGTGAGAATTTTCACTGTGAAAAGGCAGACACAATCAGAGCCTGTACTGTGCTACAAGAGCTTGCCTGATATCATCATGAAATCAGTACTGAAGGAATGAAGAAGACTATACATTAAATAAGCTACATTGAGCTTTGTTTACAACAAATACCAATTTAACAACTGATCTATTTATTAAAATATGACCAATTATCAATAAGCTGTATAAAGGGTAGTGTATTTACTGATAATAGCAGACTCTTAACTCTATAATGTATTATAATCCAGAGATTATAAAATACATACACATATAAGGTTTGAATACCCTCTCCAAAGAACAGACAGTTAAAATTACAGCACAGTTTTTTTTTATTTAAACAAAACAAAACACAGAATATACCTTTTGTTTTCATTTGAAGGAGATTTTGAGTCTTTGTTAATTCATTAGATATCTTCACAAGCTGGTTTTGAAGGTCTGGAACATTATCCTGCAAGTCAGAAGTTGCAAGGAGATTTTGAGCATCCTCTGCTTGTTTTCTGATACATGCCACATCATCTTGCAAAGATCCAATCAATCCATCCAATACGCCAGTGGGTTCCTGAATTACAGAAAACAATACATAACATAAAAAAGCAAAACAAACAAATACACATTTTTCAGAAATAAGAAGGAAGTCATGTCATAACGTAGTATAATTCAATCAATCAATCAACATTTATTTATATAGCACATATTCATACAAAAAAATGTAGCTCAAAGTGCTTTACAAAATGAATAGAGAAATAGAAGACACAATAAAAAATAAACATAAGTCAACATTAATTAACATAATTAAAAATGTTAAACAGTTTAAGGCCATCTATTTCATTAGATTTTAAAATGCAATCTACTATTTGTTAGGGAATTTAATAATTTAACTGTTTTTGAATTTTGTCATTTTACCATGTTTATTTATGTATAAAAATACCAATCTAATGTGGGACTCTCCAAGTAAGATTAAATTTTCAACTGAGGAGGGGTTTCTTTGGAAAACTATTAAATTATTAAAATTTCCATAAATCTAAAAATGCTGTTATTTTAAAATAACTAGAAAATATATTCCACATATATTAAATTGGGTAAATTTGAAAGTTTTGGAGAAATTATCAGATACCTTAGATTTAAAATGGTTAATTATACTGTAAATAACCTTTACCCAAAGGTAGATAAAAAAAGCTCCAAAATGCCCAATAACAGACAGAAATTAGTACAATCTTGGAATTTGGCATCTAAGATATTTTATTAATTCCAAAAAGTGGCAAAAACATTTCTCCTACCATAGGAGAAATGTTACCATCATATTCAGACAGCAAAATTTGGCCCATCTCTCCCCATCCCCAAGTTGAACTTTCATCATTGTAATATAAGAATCAAGATTTAAAAATAGTACATTCATCAGGAATACTAAATACTCAAACTCACTGATTAGTCAAATCCTTTTCAAGAGTTCTAAAAATCATAAAGTACATCAAATACTTTCCTATATTTTTTAAAATAATATCATTGCAAATTGCAATATTTTCCAGAATAATTTAAAGTCCTAATTATGTTCTTACATGATACATGGTCTGTAAAAAGCTGATTCTATGCACAGTCTCTATAAACTGTGCAGCTTAAAGATGGTTGCAGGCAGTAAAACACTTGCTCAGTTGTGCATTATTTTCAGAATGTTATCCGTTCACATAATTTGGACTGCAATCTGACTAGAGTATTTCAATGCAGATGCAGTTCATATAGCAAGAGGTCTTATTCACTGAATCAGTTTATCTTTTTGTATACTATAATCCATTTCTCTGTTGTGCATACAAGTCCCACTGCAAATCACTCTTAGAAAATTAGAAAGTGATATACGCCAAGATTACAAACCGGTTTGTTTTTAGAAGGAATGCTTACTTCATCCTCTTTATTTTCACCATGCTTGACTAATTCCTTTAATATTTGCAATCGTTTTTCTGCTCTGTCTTCCATAATCTCTTTTTCCCTCTCAAGGAGTTCACTAAACAGGCAAAAAAAAAGCAAAATTAAAATTAACACCAATTAGTATTTTCTAAAAATTGCCTTGCATTTACTGTCAGTAAAATTAAATTATTAAATTAGTAATAACAGGCACACTTTTTTTAAATGACTCCTAAGGTAGATACCAAGGCCTCTGACAAGGTCTTATTTATGAACCAATACATTTTTCAGTGTCATTTTCTTAGCAAAGTAAAACAGACCAGAATCTGGTTTAAATGCAGGACAGGCTCCCTCCCATGCTACCACTTCACGAAAAACGTAAAACATTATTTAGAAAACAGCTGAGAATGATTGGGCATGAAATGACTACGCAACTGAGATTTTTTTCAGTTAAGAAATCCAAATTCAGCAGTCAAAGAAAGGTGTTACAGTATAACAATGGTGTTAACTGCAAACAGCAGCCATAATACACCTCCTACACACAAAGCAAAACACCCACACTATTAATTCACTAATTACATTACCTTTAATCCACTGAACCAGATATTATACTGTGGACTTCTACAGTATTTCACACTACATTTTATAAAACACAGGATGGGCAATGTGTTTTTATAAAGAAGTCTTAGAATCTTAAAATGTTATACATTTTCTAAATGAAAATTTACAATATTCCAATTACCTAAAATCCTGCTCTCTTTGTTCATATAAATTCAAGAACTCATTGGCAACCTCCTCTCGAATTTTTGCTTCAAGCAACAGATGATCTTTTTTCTCTTCAATTAGCTTATTTTGCAATTCACTAACATAAGCAATCATTTTCTAAAATAAAGAAAAAAAAAACATTAAGGTAGAAATAAGACCAAGGTCAGAGCACAGACTTGCTACAAATCACAGCAGATACCTTGTTGCTTAAAGATCCTTAAAAATGTATTGGCCAAAAATCTATAAACTTGACAACAGATCACATTTTCTATTAGAGGAATAAAAGTTTTTTTTTTTTTTACGCTTAGGTTTACAAAATATTACATGTACCCCTCAGCTTAAACCTTACAACTGCAATGGAAAGAAGAGGCAGCAATTACAAAACCACCCAGTAGTTGCAGTTGTACATCCAGTAAACCCATTACTTTTATGATGGACTAGGGTACCTGTGTGTTGCATGGCTGTCATTCAAATGAACAGATGCATTAGTTAAAATGAAAAAAGAAAAAAAAAAAAAAATATGCTGCGACACTTTAGGGGAACAAACAAAAAACACAAGATAATTAAAAATAGTTTAATCAATCAATCATATATATAGTAGCTAATGCTACGGCATTTTTATTCTAACTGAAAGGTGCACATTTTAGCTCAGTTTTAAGTGAAAAGTACAATGCTACAAAAGTTTAATTGTATGTACACTGCACAACCATGCCACTTCCTGTCCTCCTACCTGGAAGGAGCTATGAAGCTGAGCATTAACTAAGTTTAGTGGCTGCATCGAGTGAAAGTAAAAATGGTAATTTCCTAACATTTCTCTAAAAAATAAACTATACATACTTTATTCTATGTAACAATCTTTATATATTTTAAACATTAGGACTGGTTCAATTACATTGCGGTTTTACATCTTGCACTTGGATATTGCAGTATTTTTATATTCTAGACTTGGATATTTTCTGAATTACGCACACATAAAGCATAATTAATTTTGGGAACAGGACAAGGTCTTCGCCTGGGAAACTGTCCAGTTAACTTTGCTAGGATAACCGTTTGCTTGCACATGACTTCTAAGAGGCCATCTTTGCTACTATACAACTTAATAAATAAAAATGCAGATACATGCATGTTACAATATTATTATACACACCATTTTCCACAACTATGTATTACTACAATGGCCTTATGCTTTATAGTCTATCAGACTGCCCGTCTTCAGCATGCCAATCCTTGCCTTTTATTCCACATGTTCATTTCTAATTAGGCCACCTTTCTTTATTATGTGCCTAACTGGTTGCATGTTAAAGTAATCTCAAAGATCGGCACAACCACTTCATCATGATCATGAAGCCCGGCATTTTGGGAACTTCCCCAACTGCAAAATGTGTATGTTGGGGTAAAAGACAATTTCAAATATACACTGTATTAGTGTGAGTGGGCCCTTCAGTGGACTGGTGCCATGTTCAGAGCGGTTTCCACTTTGGCACCCAGTTAAGACTGGATAGGTTCCTGCCCCCACAACCCTGAAACAGATTTGAGGTTATTATTAAATAAATACCTCATATGATTCTTTGGTAACAGTAATGGTATCTTCTTGAATAGTTTCAACCTCTTGCTCCTCATCTATCATTTCCTCAGTCTCTCCAAGTTCCTTATCATGTTCCTCTTCTTCAGCCCCATCATTTTCCAAAACATCTTCCAGAGTCACCTTCCAATCCAATAAAGAGCTACTTCTTGCTCTCCAAAACTGTTTTTTATCAGCATTGTCAATAATGAAGGAAACCTCTCTGGCTGATCTAATTGGAACAATTGGGGGAGGTTTTACCCCATTAAGAATCACAACCTGAACAGAAATGACAAAAATAATAAACAAAACAAAATATACTTTACTACTTGTTAAAAACATTTAATAACATGCAATTAAACTTCTCAGAGGAACGACATTTGAACCAGAACCTGTTTTACCATATAGGCATATCATTCAAGGAGGTTTTTTATCCAGCACAAAAGCCTTGCCAACTTCAAGTAAATGCACTGAATAATATTTCATAAATAAAAGTATAAATCTTGTGCCATATGGGAAAACAGGTTTATGAAACCCAAGAAGAAAGTAAATGAGTGAAAAATATACCTGTAGTATTACACATAACAAAGACACTGGTATACATTCAGAGAACTGCTTTAAGGAATTCCGTTACTTTTAAAAATTCAAATTTAAATTTTAGGTTTATGTTCCTTTCCCAGTCTGCCATTCCAGAGGCACTGTCCCTGATGTCCATGCGATGTTGCAGATGCGTATCAACCAAGACAGTCCTACAACACCCAGAGCCTTGAGGAACTCCAAGCGTATCTCATCGACCCCAGGGGCTCTGCCACCAAGAAGAGTTTTGACGACCTCGGTGACCTCAGTCCCATAGATGGAACAGCCCCAGGTCCCCGCCTTCGGCCACCACCCGATTCACACTGCACCCAACCTTCTTGGCCCCTCCTATAGGTGGTGAGCCCATGGGAAGGGGGACCCACGTTGCCCCTTTGGGCTGTGCCCGGCTGAGCACCATGGGTGCAGACCCGGCCACTAGACGCTCACCATCGAGGGAAAACGGCATCCAAAGTTTTTATTCTTCATGGTAGGTTTTCTGAACCCGCTGTTTGTCTCGTCCCTCACCTAGAACCAGTTTGCCTTGGGTGACCCTACCAAGGCCATAAAACCCCCCGACAACAGAGCTTCTAAGATTAGTGGGACACGCAAACACCTCCCCTACGATAAGGTGGCAGCTCGATGAGGAGAGCTCAAGGCTCTGGATGATGTAGGCCTGTCTTGGTTGACATGCCTCTGCAACATCACATGGACATCAGGGACAGTGCATCTGGATTGGCAGACCGGGGTGGTGGTCCCCCTCTTTAAGAAAGGGGACCGGAGGGTGTGTTCCAACTACAGAGGGATCACACTCCTCAGCATTCCTGGAAAAGGCTATTTGGGGGTCCTGGAGAGGAGGGTCCGTCAGACAGTCGAACCTCGGATTCAGGAGGAACAGTGTGGTTTTCATCCTAGTCATGGAACAGTGGACCAGCTCTACACCCATGGTAGGGTCCTGGAGGGTGTATGGGAGTTTGGCCAACCAGTCTACACGTGTTTTGTGGACTTGGAAAAGGCGTTCGACCTTGTCCCTTGTGGAATCCGGGTTGCTCCGAGAGTATTGGGTACCGGAATTCCCTGATAAGGGCTGTTCGGTCCCTGTACAACCAGGGTCAGAGCTTGGTCCACATATCCAGCAGTAAGTCGAACCCGTTTCCGGTGAGAGTTGGATTCTGCCAGGGATGCCCTTTGTCACCGATTCTGTTCATAACTTTTATGGACAGAATTTTCAGGCGCAGCCAGGGCGTTGAGGGGGTCTGGTTTGGTGGGCTCAGGATTGGGTCACTACTTTTTGCAGATGATTTTGTCCCGTTTGCTTCATCAGGCCGTGATCTTCAGCTCTCTCTGGATTGTTTTGCAGCCTAGCGTGAAGAGGCTAGGATGGGAATCAGCACCTCCAAATCCGAAAACATAGTCCTCAGCTGGAAAAGGGTGGAGTGCCCTCTTAGGGTTGGGAGCAAGATCCTGCCCCAAATAGAGGAGTTCAAGTATCTCGGGGTCTTGTTCACGAGTGAAGGAAGACTGAAGTGGGAGATCAACAAGTGGATTGGTGCGGCGTCCGCAGTGATACGGGCTCCGCTTTGGTCTGCCGTGGTGAAAAAGGAGCTGAGCTGTAAGGCAAAGCTCTCAATTTACCAGTCGATCTATGTTCCTACCATCACCTATGGTCATGAGCTGTGAGTAGTGACTGAAAGAACAAGATCGAGAATACAAGTGGCTGAAATGAGCTTCCTCTGCAGGGTGTCTGGGCTTTCCCTTAAAGATAGGGTGAGATGCTCAGTCATCCGGGAGGAGCTTTGAGTACAGCCATTGCTCCTCCGCATTGAGAGGAGTCAGATGAGGTGGCTCGGGCATCTGATCAGGATGCCTCCTGGATGCCTACCCAGTGAGGTGTTCCGGGCAATCTAACAGGGAGGAGGCCCTGGGGAAGACCCAGGACACGCTGGAGGGACTCTCAGCTGGCCTGGGAACGCCTCGGGATTCCCCAGGAAGAGCCAGTAGAAGTGGCTAGGGAGAGGGAAGTCTGGGCATCTCTGCTCAAGCTGCTGCTCCCGCAACCCGATCTCAGATAAGTGGAAGAGGATGGATGGATGGATGGATTGATGGGTTAGTGTTCCGTGGATAACATAGCAGATTCACAAGAACAAGAAACAATTTATGTTGGGCTATAAAGAAGGAATTTACTAGCAATAAGCCAAAATAAAACAAAAGTTTTAAGCAGCATTTAATTGAATGCCCGCCAACTTAACAAAACCTGGGATTACGTACCTAACCTGATTTTTTCGTGGCTGTATGTTGAATTTTTAATTATTCATATATTATTTACGCATTGCTCCCTCAAAAATCGTTCATGGCAATTATGCGATTGCAGGTTAGAACAGATGTCTACAGTGAATCAAGTCTGCAGTGGATTCTCTGAAATTTAGACCATAGAATAACACAAGTGTAACAACTAGTGACATCTAAAAATGCCACTGTAACACTGATAATTGCAGTCATCAATAAAGAAATATGTTTCAGTACTTCTTTGGGTGAAATTGTATGAAGTTAATACATGTGTGGGGTGACATACAGCTTATGTTAATTGCCGATACGTAAATTTTTATAGCAGTTTTCTTTAACTTAAAATGCATTTTGTTAAAAAAGAAAAAAAATTTAGAAAATGCATACCTTTTGAGCAACTGAGGAAAATTTTAGTACATTAAGGGTTTCATCATACATTGAAGCACACTGATTAATATTCACAATCATGCAAGCTTTTCCTCTTCCACAGAAAAAACTCTGAAAATAATGAGTTAGCTTGCTCTCTCGAAAGGGCACATGTTGTAGAAGCCTACAAAATTAAGCAATATTATTTTAGAATATCGCAGTTAAACAGGAATAACATGTGCAGTACTTGTTGCAGCTTTCTGTTCCAACCTGATTGCTTAATTATAAACAAATCCCTACCAATAAAAAGTCTTAATGATATTGCTAGTTAAGATTTTCATTCTGCCATGTCAGGTACTCCTTTCCAAGAGTAGCATCCAAATTCCCTGAAATGGGTAGTAATTCTCAGTCCTTTATTTTTTTCTTCAAATACATTATTAAGCCAGACATTTCACAATGAACACAAATAGACGTAAATGGAGATAAGGAAAACTTCTGCTTTTTGTCTTTTGCATTGTATTGCTACTGAGGAGCAATTTAAACAGTTGCATTTGCTGCTTTTAAGCGCAGCTAAAATAACCAAGTAAGGATTGAGAATCTTAACAAGTGAGACAACTAAAATGAAGTCTAAAAATGTTGACTAAGCTGCTTAAACTGATTTCTCATTAAGAAACCGAGTTTGAACAAAAAACAGTAGCCACTACGACCCTCCAGACCCCTTCCAAAAAGGAGGTGGATCAGGCTGATCAATCAACTCTTGTGGGATTATCATCATAGTCTGCATCATCAGCAGTGATGCAGGTCAGACTATGAAGTTCAGAGTAAATGAGTAGTTGTAGATGATCTAAAAAGGATCATCTTCTATGGTATTAGCCTCTCTCCACTGGCTATCAGAGAGATGTTGCATTTATTTATTTAAAAAAAGCCTTGCATGGTCTTTCTCCAGAAAACACCGGCAACCTCATCCCTACGAAGCACAGATATCATTGAGGTTATCTGGACAACTAGTAGTCTAACAGAGACAGCTTTTTAAGTTATTGCTCCTAGACTTTAGAATGCCCTCCCTGTCCAAATCAGGTCTTCATTATCTATTAAGGTTTTTAAAACCCTGCTTAAGGCCTACTTGTTTTCACCTGCCTTTCACTGTGTATATGTTCCTTTGTATAGCACTTTGGCTCAACATCTGATGTTTTAAATGTGCTTTTACAAATAAATGACTGACAAAACAGTTATAATTTGAATATTTACTTTGTGTTATTAAAGCTATGCTGTATAAAACAATAGTGTCTATTGATGACTGGCATACTATGCTACTGCCAATATTAGTCCAGGTTTAAGGAGAAGAACAAAACAAAACAAATGTTAATAGCAGTGTCTTGATAATGCACTACAACACAGATTTCAATTTGTGCTATTGTACAAGAAAACCATAGGCACAATCAGACCATTGGCAAATACTTTTCTGATGTGACCGACTACATCAAAACTTGCACTACTTCCAGCACAATAGACAGTAATTGGATTTTATGTAAATGAAGGCAACAGCTGAAAATCTTTGAAATAGTTGTGTAGTATTACACCATTTTAAATTATACTGACGTTTTAAAAAGATACAAAAAGCACAAATTATGCATACATAAGATGCAGTACTGTATTGTTACATACACACACACACACACACACACACACACACACACTAGTAATTAGTGAAGATTTACTGCAAACAACAATACTGGTATTAAAAAAAAGTTTACTTAGTAAGTAAAACATGCTTAAAGAAAACATTACTGATTATATAAAAGGAACAATTATTTCAGGCCTTACTTTGACCTCTGATTATGCCTCAAAGCATTTATACATTTGCCCAGAATCAAGAGGGAGGTGTTGATATTTCCAGCTTCCTTAAGACGGCATCCTTTATTTTGAGTTTTAGCACATCTTTCAGACCCAGCAAGATCACATAAAGATAGTCTATAACAAGATCAACAACATATGCATTAGTAAGCACATATCAACATTAACAGAGTGCCCACTTTGTACTATGAATTTTCATTTTCAAACCATTTTTAAATTTATTTACCTACACTGATTAAACCAATAAGCAAAAAAAAAACAAAACAAAAAAAAAACAAAAACCCTGGATATTGGTATTTTGTATAAATATCCCCTGCTTTAAATTTACTTTTTTATTGTCTATATAACTGTCTTGCTATGGACTGGTGTCCATTCACTATTTGGCTTGTTGCCAATACTGCTAGAATCTGACTAGCTATAAACATGAACTAGATAACTATGTTATACTACCAGTTTATTCATCTGTCTGTCTGTCTTACAAGAAAACTGCAAGCATCTTAATCTATTGCAAAGAATTTAAATCGTGAATAATGTAAAACATAACAAATTTGAGCACCATTACTCAAATTTATCATGAAACATGCCATTTACTTCTGATTGAAACTAATGAAGTACAGAGTCCATTTTAGAAGTTCAACAAGTAATTTGTAAATAACTAAATAAACAACAAAATAATAACCAGAGAATGGTGCATCCCAACACAAAATAGAATGAAGCACAGTAAGCTCTTAACCTCGGAGAGCTTCTGTAGTAACTGAGAACATATTACCAAACAGGAGAGCCTAAATGACAGATAACCGAGGCAGGCAAAAAAAAAAAATGTCACGTCGGCACAAGAAGAAAAAGCAAGTCACCACCAAATATTTCTGATTCTAATGCATCCTACACAACAAACAGATAATAGCATCTCCTGTACAGTGTGAGACATGAAGAAATACTACTCCAGGTTGTTATGAATGCAAAAAAAACCCACACACACACGTAAAAGTGCCCATATTTGCAACCAGTACCAAAGTGTATTTTCAGAGATGCTTCTTCTATGATGGAATAAAGAAAAGCGACAATTTCCATAGCACTATGAATTAAAATAATTCTTATAAACACTCATGGCACATTAAAAACACATTTTTTTCTTCAGTACAGAGATACACTGGAGATACGCGATACGTGTGGTTGCACGTCTCTAATGTGAAAGCATAAGCCCAGCATACAATAAAAATAAACTTGCGCAGATCTAACTAATCTGCAAATATAAATGCTTTCATAATTTGTTTAATTTCACTTTCGCTTACATGTAAGCACTATACAGGTGCCGGTCATAAAATTAGAATATCATGACAAAGTTAATTTCAGTAATTCCATTCAAACAGTGAAACTTGTTTATTAGATTCATTCATTACACACAGACTAATGTATTTCAAATGTTTATTTCTTTTAAATTTTGATGATTATAACCGACAACTAATGAAAGTCCCAAAATCAGTATCTCGGAAAATTAGAATATCAATTAAGACCAATGCAAAAAAAGGATTTTTAGAAATGTTGGCCAGCTGAAAGGTATGAACATGAAAAGTACAAGCATGTACAGCACTCAATATTTAGTTGGGGCTCCTTTGGCCTGGATTACTGCAGCAATGTGGCATGGCATGGAGTTGATCAGTCTGTGGCACTGCTCAGGTGTTATGAGAGCCCATGTTGCCCTGATAGTGGCCTTTAGCTCTTCTGAATTGTTGGGTCTGGCGTATTCCATCTTCCTCTTCACAATACCCCATAGATTTTCTATGGGGTTAAGCTCAGGAGAGTTTGCTGGCCAATCAAGAACAGGGATACCATGGTCCTTAAACCAGGTACTGGTAGTTTTGGCACTTTGTGCAGGTGCCAGGTCCTGTTGGAAAATGAAATCTGCATCTCCATAAAGTTAGTCAGCAGCAGGAAGCATAAAGTGCTCTAAAACTTCCTGGTAGATGGCTGCGTTGAACTTGGACCTCAGAAAACACAATGGACCAACACCAGCAGATGACATGGCACCCCAAACCATCACCGACTGTGAAAAACTTTACCCTGGACCTCAAGCAACATGGATTCTGTGCCTCTCCTCTCTTCCTCCAGACTCTGGGACCTTGATTTCCAAAGGAAATCGAAAATTTACTTTCATCAGAGAACATAAAACTTTGGACCAATCAACAGCAGTTTTGTCTTTAGCCCAGGCGAGACGATTCTGACGCTGTCTCTTGTTCAAGAGTGGCTTGACACAAGGAATGCGACAGCTGAAACCATGTCTTGCATACTTCTGTGCGTGGTGGTTCTTGAAGCACTGACTCCAGCTGCAGTCCACTCTTTGTGAATCTCCCCCACAGTTTTGAATGGGTTTTGTTTCACAACCCTCTCCAGGGTGCGGTTATCCCTATTGTTTGTACACTTTTTTCTACGACATCTTGTCTTTCCTTCGCCTCTCTCTATATGTGCTTGGACACAGAGCTCTGTGAACAGCCAGCCTCTTTAGCAATGACCTATTGTGTCTTGCCCTGCTTGAAATAAAATCAACTTTGTCATGATATTCTAATTTTATGACCAGCACCTGTACTAAAGACAACTTTATTTAGCCAGATGAAACTCACTTGTCCACCAATCCTTTATAAAAAAAAAAAAAAAAGAAAGAAAGAAATGGTACTTTTATCAATATACAGTGGTGTGAAAAACTATTTGCCCCCTTCCTGATTTCTTATTCTTTTGCATGTTTGTCACACAAAATGTTTCTGATCATCAAACCTATTTAACCATTAGTCAAATATAACACAAGTAAACACAAAATGCAGTTTTTAAATGGTTTTTATTATTTAGACAGAAAAAAAAATCCAAACCTACATGGCCCTGTGTGAAAAAGTAATTGCCCCCTTGTTAAAAAATAACCTAACTGTGGTGTATCACACCTGAGTTCAATTTCCGTAGCCACCCCCAGGCCTGAGTACTGCCACACCTGTTTCAATCAAGAAATCACTTAAATAGGAGCTGCCTGACACAGAGAAGTAGACGAAAAGCACCTCAAAAGCTAGACATCATGCCAAGATCCAAAGAAATTCAGGAACAAATGAGAACAGAAGTAATTGAGATCTATCAGTCTGGTAAAGGTTATAAAGCCATTTCTAAAGCTTTGGGACTCCAGCGAACCACAGTGAGAGCCATTATCCACAAATGGCAAAAACATGGAACAGTGGTGAACCTTCCCAGGAGTGGCTGGCCGACCAAAATTACCCCAAGAGCACAGAGACGACTCATCCGAGAGGTCACAAAAGACCCCAGGACAACATCTAAAGAACTGCAGGCCTCACTTGCCTCAATTAAGGTCAGTGTTCAAGACTCCACCATAAGAAAGAGACTGGGCAAAAACGGCCTGCATGGCAGATTTCCAAGACGCAAACCACTGTTAAGCAAAAGAACATTAGGGCTCGTCTCAATTTTGCTAAGAAACATCTCAATGATTGCCAAGACTTTTGGGAAAATACCTTGTGGACTGATGAGACAAAAGTTGAACTTTTGGAAGGCAAATGTCCGTTACATTTGGCGTAAAAGGAACACAGCATTTCAGAAAAAGAACATCATACCAACAGTAAAATATGGTGGTGGTAGTGTGATGGTCTGGGGTTGTTTTGCTGCTTCAGGACCTGGAAGGCTTGCTGTGATAGATGGAACCATGAATTCTACTGTCTACCAAAAAATCCTGAAGGAGAATGTCCGGCCATCTGTGCGTCAACTCAAGCTGAAGCGATCTTGGGTGCTGCAACAGGACAACGACCCAAAACACACCAGAAAATCCACCTCTGAATGGCTGAAGAAAAACAAAATGAAGACTTTGGAGTGGCCTAGTCAAAGTCCTGACCTGAATCCAATTGAGATGCTATGGCATGACCTTAAAAAGGCGGTTCATGCTAGAAAACCCTCAAATAAAGCTGAATTACAACAATTCTGCAAAGATGAGTAGGCCAAAATTCCTCCAGAGCACTGTAAAAGACTCATTGCAAGTTATCGCAAACGCTTGATTGCAGTTATTGCTGCTAAGGGTGGCCCAACCAGTTATTAGGTTCAGGGGGCAATTACTTTTCACACAGGGCCATGTAGGTTTGGATTTTTTTTCTCCCTAAATAAAAAAACCCATCATTTAAAAACGGCATTTTGGGTTTACTTGTGTTATATTTGACTAATGGTTAAATGTGTTTGATGATCAGAAACATTTTGTGTGATAAACATGCAAAAGAATAAGAAATCAGGAAGAGGGCAAATAGTTTTTCACACCACTGTAGACACAATCTCCCACACATTTTTGACCTACCACAAACAACATCGCATGAGGACTTCAGTGATTTTGCATCTCTTTGAGCAGTAGAAAATGTAAATACCTTTTACGAAATCCTGGGTGGCAAATACACAGGCCATAAAGAGCTAGACGTAGACAAAAAATTGATCGATATTCACAAGCCTGGTCTGCAATAGAATAAAAATCTTGTAGTAGTTTAAATTCCCTGCTTTATCCATCCATCCATCCATCCATCTTCTAACCCGCTGAATCTGAACACAGGGTCACGGGGGTCTGCTGGAGCCAATCCCAGCCAACACAGGGCACAAGGCAAGAACCAATCCTGGGCAGGGTGCCAACCCACCGCAGGACACACACAAACACCAAGTACACACTAGGGCCAATTTATGCCCCAGTAAAAACAATTTATTGAAAATATAAAAAATATTGAAAAGCAATGTAGGGAACACTAAGACAGAGAAGTTCTTATCTGTTGCACATCTAAATGACAATCGTCATCTTTCAACCCTCTCAAACAAAAAGTATTTATTGTTTGGAAAATTTCTAGGATTAAAACACTTGGAAAATCTTATATAGATAATGTCTTTACATCCTACAAACAAACAGTTACACATCAAATTTAACTTCTCATTACATAATTTTTCCACTACTTTCAAATTTAAAACTCTGCTAATCGGAACATGTCAAATTTTCCTCACGTCTCACCTATTTCTTTTCCAGAAGAAATATTGATCAGTCTTGAAGACTCAGATAGCATCTCTATAATGATTAAAAAATTTAAAGTCCCTTCACTTCAAAAATCCCAGGGTACGGTACGGAAAAGACCTTTCACTTAATATTTCAGAAAATAAGTGGATGGCAGCTGTGCATAGAATATACACTAGCTCAATACTCGCAAAGCATTTAGTCATTCAACTTAAAATCTTTTAATCGAGCGCATTTATATCATTTAAAATATTAAAGTATCCAGTGCAAGATTCAACTTATGATCATTACAATCTAGCTGTAGCCTCAGTAAGCCACATGTTTTGGGCATGATCCAAATTAAAATTATTTTGGACATAAATCTTCAAATGCCTAATAGACAGCCTTGGTGTCACAATTACTCCTAACCAGATAGATTTAAAGTGGAGAAGGACAAACAAATCGTAATTGCTTATTGCATACAACGACAGTTGATTGACATGCATTGACTATTGATTTTTGTCTTCACAGTAGGATGCAAAAATTACCTTGCACAGGGGGAAAAGGCAGAATTTGTAATGATGAGCAATAAACTGCCATTGTTGACATGGTCACTGCTGACAATGCCATATGACTCCATGAAATCTGGAACAGGAGTTCTGGCAGACAACACAGTATTTGACAATGTGACAAGTGTCAGCACAGCAACAAAAGCATAAACTAACCATGAAGGGCTTATACAATGTCCCATTTGAGAGAAACAGTGTACATGTGAAGGAACTCAGATACCTATGCATGCAGTGTGTGATGTCTCAGATAAAGAGGAAGACGAGCTGTTTATTGATGCAGTAAGAAAGGAACAACCCTCTGAAGCTGAACATGGCCTTCGTAGACATATCAATTAAGTTCATAGACACGCTGCCGCTAAATATTCACAGGCAAATCCACAACTTAATACCAGGAATGCCTGTTAAATATCTGAGATTCACGAGTACTGATTTGGGTAGTGAACACTTCGATGAATGAAACCTGTTATCTTTACAACGGTTGACAAACAAGGAATGTAACTTGAACACAACACATCCTCCACATACGAGCCTGATTGAAAGAAATAATGATAATCAAATCCTCGATGACAGCAACACTCATAACAGTCACAAAACAATTACATTGGCAATCATGTTACATTATTTTTGAAATGTTTCCTTTTCTTTTTCATAACTTCTTTAACACACTACTTCTCCGCTATGAAGCATGGGTATTTTGCTGGTCTTAAAATATAATCGGTTAAATACATCCTTTAATAAATTCAAGCAGTTTACAAGTCATTTACAGCATGTTCATTTTCTGAACCCTCATTTGCTACTGTAGAGTCATGAAAAAGTAATGACTCTGAAGCAGTGGGAAAAAGGCAGTAGCTGAACATTGATGCAACAGCAGTCCACTGAAGGGTACACACATGCATATTTGTCTTTCAAATATAAACTGTTCAAGATTAAGGAAAAAAAGTCAAAGGAGAGGGAGGAATAAATTATAACTAAAACCAGTTGTTTCATACTGTGTGCATACTTACTCACTAACGTGCTGTACACGAGGAACACCAAAATCTTCAATGCGTAAAATTCGGATAGTGAAAATGCTGTGGCTGAAAAAAAAATTTTGTGAAATGATTACTTCCATGCTTAGAACATTGCAATGGAACTGGGGGCTGGGGAACACATTTGTAGAATACCTTCTATTGGAAAGATTGTTGAGTTTCGTGCAAGAAATACTTTGGTTTTTTTTGCCAAGTTTTAGAATTTTATATGCTTCCTCTGCATCAGACACTTGAATCCACTTAAGATCTGAAATAATAAAACACAATAGCATTAAAAAGATTAGTATTGTTTTTATCTTGATTTTTTCCTTCTACCAACATCTGCCAAGCAAGTCATCCTCCCTACTACATACAATGTAGCATTCATGAAAAGTGCTATGGGAATCCATATCCCTGTATGCGACAGGATTCCACAGAGGGAGACCAGTAAAGTTGAAATGCACAAATTAGATTTCAAATAAACAAATAAAATAAACATGGCAGAATCATAGCCACCATACTACATGCACTTCAGACCAGGTCATCTACCCGAAACTGAGCATGTTTGGGCCCAGCCAATGGATGTGAGACAAACCAGGAAAAGCTTGGGTTGCTGCTGGAAGAGGTGTAGGGGAGGCAAGCAGAGGGTGCTTAACCTGCGGTCTGAATATGGATCACCCGAATGCAGTGACATGGACCCTGTGTTGTAAAATTGCCATAGTCCTTCAGATGAGATGTAAAACCGAGGTCCTGACTCTCTCTGGTCAATAAAACTATCCCTGGACATCATTCATAAAGAGCAGAGTGTATCCCAATATCCTGGCTTGTCATGCTGTCACCTTAATCATCCCCTTTGTCTAACCATCTGTCTGTCTCTTTCACCAACACCAAATTCTCTCAGCAGTGAGAAAAGCACTATTATTATTAAATATTATTTTCTTAAAATGATATGGGTACTTGGTATACCGATAAGTGTGCAATTTCAAAATGAGGAACAATTTTTGGCTTGAAAATGACCAGACTCAGTAAAGTATAAAGATTTTGTTTTCATGATTAGATTAGGTGACATTAACAGTATTTTTAAAAATTTAAAGACAAATAAAAAATGCTTCATTTAATAACAAAAAGTTCAAATGGCTAATTAATATACATCACAATTATATAAAAAATAAACTTGAATAAACATTTAACTTATCCTAAAAAAAAAAGGGGGGTCATACCTTTAACATAAGGGTTGCCTTTAACATCTTGTGCAAGCCGCAGAGAATTTCTCCTTAATGAACCATTTGACACTGGGTCAAGCAAATCATAGATATTCTCATTATATATTTCACAGAAAGAAACCCACAGTGAAAATTTTGTTTGGTTTCCAACATTTAAACTGAACCGTTCTGGATTATATAGTTGATTCTCTGCTAAAACATCACTTGAAATGCCTAAAGTGATGGGAAGGAGAAAAAAGGGGGTATATTATAACTTGTATATTACCATACATATACAGTACATACACACATTTAGATGCATAAAATGTCAAATGACAGCTGCAAGCCGTGTTAAATTGTATATGTTCCCCAACATAAAAGGACACTGCAAGTTAACCAAAAACTGTTGCCATCATTAAAATATTCTTCAATTTACAGCTGAAACTATTAACTGACATGTCTAAAATTAAAACAAAACTTCTTGACTATACATGTGTTTATGGCTTTCAGAAGTCTTCCATTTCAAATTTATGCATAAATATAAGTAAAAAGTGGATGTGTTATAATATCAGAAAGAGAGAGACTGTCTTTGGGCTGTGGCAGGAAACCGGAGCAACAGGAGGAAACACATGTGCTCATAGGGAGAAACGTAAAGTCTATGTAAGAAAAACACAAGCCATGAACCTAAAAAATAAATTATCATTCAAAAGAGGAATAGATTCCTGACGGCTATTACTGCCAGTGGAAATGTTTAGTGCAAGTCTTAGTAAAGCTAAGAGAAATACATTTTTGGGGTACAGTCCAAGAATATGTACTTTTGAAAGGGTAGTATGAAAGTAGTAGTCACATGACTAAGGGCACCAGTTAAGTTATAAGTACTATATATCAAAGAAAATTGCATACATTCCCCAAAAATACCCCACATCTCTGTATAACTCGCATACTGAATACACTGAATAACCCATATACACAGTTGCACTCCTCCATTAAAAATGAACAATTAACCCACAACTGACAATACAGATGCTTGCACATGCAAATGATTGCACCATTTATAATGGTGAAGTTGCTTACCATAAGTTACTCACTACTGAACAACAGTGTTACCTCATACAAATGGCATTTTGTAAATATGATAATGTTCATCTAACTGTTACTTTGTCAGGGCTGATGAATTTGGTTCTTTAGAGAAATGAGAAACTTCGCATTATTAACCAGCTGCCTTATTCACATGTAATAATTCTCTAGTGTGTTCACCTTTAGATGTGCACTGTATAAGCACTAGAACTGCAGATCACAGCTTAACTAAAAGACAAAGCAGTATAAACGGAAATAACTTAATTACCATTTCAGGCGTTCCTAACACTTCAATACAGCTGTGCTCTTCGGTGACCTTAAATATGGTTATACTAAAATATTAGGGAATTAAATCAGCAATACTCATTACATTCACAATTTTATCAGTAATAGCAAAACAGACTCGAACATTGGCTAAATAGTGACAGTGAGGCTGCACCTCTGAATTAGAATTTTGTTCATTCAGTTTGTCAAGGTAAATACAAAGGTGGCAGTTTAGCAAGTAATTTCTTAAACTATTTAATCTATAAAAATGCCAGTTTTAGTACATTGGCATATTTCAAACATCTTGATGTAGTTATTTACGGAGTGTCACAGTCTCACATACTGACCATTTGTAGACCTCCGCCCAATATACACAGTAATAAGGGAAGACCAGCTCCCTGGCTAAATGAAACTATGCGATCATTGAGCTGCGCCTGTCGAACTGCTGAACGCCATTGGAAAAAAGATGGACCGATTGTCTCTAAACAGATTTTTAGGACTTCTCTTTTCAATTTCCAGGCTGCAGTTAAGAAAACTAAACAAGATTTCTTTGCCGATTTACTATCCCGTCATTCTAAGAATACTAGGGTCTTATTTAATTCAATTAATGCAGCCATTCACCCTCAATCTGTGATGGGATTAAATAGCACTGCTCATTCATGTGAGCAGTTTCTATCATTCTTTCTTAACAAAATTGATACTATCCGCTGTGGCATTGTTCAAACTGGCTATAAACTTCCAACCGTTAATCATGACATTGTCCTATTGGAGCTATTTTTAGGAAATTTAACATTTCTTTTCACTGCTATGCTGAGGATACTTGGGTTTATATTCCGGTCTGTAACTATAATAGCAATAAATCACCACCACGACGGTCTTTCTATACCAAGAAACCTGGATAGCTAATAATTTTCTTGATCTGAATTAAAATAAAACTGAGGTGCTTATAGTGCGTCCATCAGCTAAAGCCCAAATTGGTCTTGGACTTCTCAGCTCTTTTTCTGTCTTTTGCAAACCTCAAGTCCGCAATCTAGGTGTTATCTTTGACAGTAACCTCTCTTTTGAGAAACAAGTTAATTCTGTAGTCAAGAGTTGTTTTTTTCAGCTTCATCTTTTAGAGAAGATCAAGTCTTTTTTTTTTTTTATCTCCTAGGGATCTTGAGAAAGCTACTCATCCTTTTATTTTTTTTCACCTCAATTACTGCAACTCGCTGTATTCTGGGATTAACAAATCCCTGATATACAGGTTACAGTTGGTCCAGAATGCTGCCACTCGCTTTCTGGTTGGGGCAAGAAAGTATGACTCTGTTTCTTCTATTTTAGCTTCTTTACACTGGCTGCCTATCAGTTTTTGAATTGACTTTAAAATATTGTTGCAGTCAGGTATATTTTGGAATCAAAAATAATGCAGGCTTTCTGTGTAAGCATTTGCTCCCCAAAGAAAAAACAATGCTCACGTACCCACCATTAGCCTATACATTTATCCAGATGCTGACTTTGCTTTATGGTCAACCTTTTTTAATGTATTACAATTTTCAAACTGGTACAGGGGGACTGGATGTCAAGAGAGTCCCATTTGCAGTGTATTTTATCAGTTACCTTAATATTAAACAACATTTAAAACAGTGACACATTTCTGCAAGATTTCTGATATTGTTATCAAAGTACCATGAACTCTTAACGTATGTAGGCAAAACCCACCAGGACTGAAATTACACCTCCTGGTGTTTTAATACATAGACATGATTCATTATATAGTGCATATGTTTAAGTACACAGTGTACATATTTCAGTATAGTGTATGCACAATTAATAATTAATTCATTCCTGATGGCGATTCATGTTTTTCCACACACCTCTGGCAAAAAAAAATGTTCAAAACTGCCACCTGTAGACTTTTTTTCACACCAATACATTATTTCTGCACCCACTTACAAAGCCAAGAATGTTGGACTGAGTTTCTCCTAATACCTCTGACATACACATTGCAGCTCTTCCACACCTTCTGCAATCATTTCTGTATTTCCTGCATTCACACGCAGGCCTTTTACTTCTGAACTACAGTAGTTCTCCATTTTACTACTCCACCTCACGATCAATATGAAATTGATACACAAGAGATCCTTTGGCAATCATTCATGCACATCTTTCTCCATCACTATCACAAAAGGACTTAACTTGAAATGAATCCTTTGTACAGCTTCACATTTAAGTCAAATCTGCTGTTCTCAACACCACTCATGCTTCTTCAAACAGACAGAACACTAACTATTCATCCACACCTAACTTTCTTAATGTTCACCTCACTAATTCTCATGACAAACTGTCACCTGCCACATGCCTTCTCCAGATCAGCTTCTTTCCCTTCACCTTATAATTTCATGCATTTAACTGATAAATGTCAACAGTTTGTTACCGAGGTATTGCAATGAAATGTTACAAATTTCCTTAAATGCTAAGTGAATGAGCAGTTCAATCTTCTGTAAACAATATACATAAAATTTTTAATGAAATATTAAGTAAACCTTTATTCAAACAGAACAATGTGGTCTTTTATAAGCAATTTCTCAGAAAAGTAAGATAAAAAACAGACCATTAACACATTTAAAGGCTTAGCATAAACACAAACAGTGCTCACTGCATTTTTATAAAATAAAACTAAATGTAATTTCCTAATTTTGCAGGAAACACTAGCATATTAATATGCTCTTACATGAGGCATGAGTTTGATGAGCTGCAAATGAGACAGGAAATACTAAATACATACTCTAAAGCACAGTTGGAAGTACAGTAATTCCTCGCTATATCGCACTTCTAACTTTCACGGCTTCTCTCTATCCCGTATTTTATATGCAAGCATATCTAAATATATAACGCAGATTTTTCACTGCTTCGTGGGTTTTTGTGGACAATGGGTCTTTTTACTTCTGGTACATGCTTCCTCAGTTGGTTTGCCCAGTTGATTTCATACAAGGGAAGCTATTGGCGGATGGCCGAGAAGCTACCCTATCATCATGTAGTTAAGTTCTGTGTGTTGATTGGCTCAGCGACGGAGTGCCGAATTCAATTCCGCTGCGTTAACCAGGAAGTCTTGTCTCGCTTATTCAGCATCAACGTGTTTCGCTGTGTAAAGAGTTAACTTTTGTTTTCATCTTTGTGCATAGTCAAGCTCTTCTTTATGGCTCCAAAACGATCTGCTCCTGTAACTGCTTCAGGAGCCATGCCCAAGTGCCAATGGAAGATGCTAACGATTGCCTAAAAAGGCAAAAAAGTTTTGGATATGTTGAAGGAAGGGAACAGCTGCACCGCTGTAGGACGCCATCAATGAGTCCACGATTCTTTTTATTTAAAAAGGAGGAAAATAATAGATCTACAGCCGCAGTGTCCTTTAACCAGGGCGCAAAACGAGTTGTAAGTGGATGTAATGAGGGGTAGTCCGGATGGAATCTGCTTTAGAAATTTGGATTGAAGACTGCCGGAAGAAAAACAATGGCGGTGCTACACAATCACCTGAAGAAGCTCCTTTAGAAGAGCTGTACCACTCTCCTTTGTTGTGCAGTAAAATTAAACTCATCGTTAATCGCACAAGTGTTCGTGTCATACGTACGTACGTACGTTTAGCGTCATTGTACACACATTTTACTTTATACAATTGTTCTTGCATTGTACGTATTTATTGCTGGTGGCCTGTCTATCGTAATGGCTATAACATATGTGATATCAGAGACGCCCGATATCTTTAAAATAATATTTAGGTTTTACTGTATATAAACAGTAAAACATAATTTCAACGAATCTTACCTAATATCTAAGAAAATACAAAGGGTTTATACTGTATAACTATGCGGGAAATGTTTATAAGAGTGTGGGAGAGTTTAGAAGGGCTTAAAATATATAAAAATAACCATATAAACATATGGTTTTTACTTTGCAGATTTTCACCTTTCGTGGGGGGTTCTGAAACGCAACCCTTGCGATCGAGGAGGGATCACTGTATATAAGAACACAGGAGTCACGCCACTATTTATGTAATTGACTTCTGAAAAGCTATTGTAAATGCAATGAAATTTTCTAAATCACAAATAATAAAAGGAAGTAACATGATGCAGCAACACACTTTGCAGTGACAGTTTAAAAACTGAGGGAGCAAAGGAGCCCCAGTGCTAAAAGACTAGTGACCCTAAATGAACAGCACAGAATAAAACTAGCCTGCAGATAAAAGTAATTGTAGACCGCTGTATTAAATGTGTTAAACATTTGACTATTTTTTTAACCTGTAGAAAAATAAAGTCACATCCTTATTTGCATTGACTTGCATTTCAGTCCTTTAAGCGGAGTTGGTCAACCAATTAGGTGACAGACGGCTACCTACGGTGCAATTATACAAGGGGTACCATTCATACAAGTTAAGGGGCATTCGCCCAGGACACTGGGAAGGAACATAAACCCCTGGGGCCTCATGCATAACGGCGTGCGTAGAATTCACACTCTAACAAGGCGTACGGACAAAAGCAGAAATGTGCTTGTGCACAAAAAAAATCCAGATGCATAAATCTGTGTGAATGCCAACTTCCAAGTTCTTCCGCTACATAAATCACGGTCTTCGTGCAAAGTAACGCACACGCCTGCTGTCCCTCCCCGTCTCCTCCCAGAATTACGCCTCTTTGAATATGCAAATCAATATAAATAGCCCTTAAGCTCAGCGTTCTATGAAAAGGCAATGGCAAAAGAACGGGGGAAAAAATAGAAGAATTTCAGCGAATACCAAGTGGAGGCAAGGAAAAACGTACTATTTGTTGGTTTAAACAGTAGTATAAACAACAAAAGGAAGTTGATCGAGTGACACACCATGTCGGAAAAACTCGAAAGCTCAAGTTCAAAGTCGCACAGAGCCCAAAATAAAAAAGAATAAGTTGTCACATATCAAAGTCACCATGAAAAGGTGAGTCGTAGCCCACCGTCTGAGTGTCATATGAAAGTTTATAAGGGTACAAAGAGGGAAAGAGGAAAAAAAAAAAACAATAGGCACACAGTGAGGATAAAAAGCATGAAATGTCAACTTTAATCTCTAAATTTCCACTTTAATCATGTAGTTTATTTTGTAATTAAAGGAGATCATAAACTTAATCTTAAAATCGTTTAATTTACTAGTTTCTCAAATTCAAAATCAACTTGATGGATTGATGAAACGTTCGTACGTAACATTTTTGTGCATACGCACCGTTTATGCAGGAAGCCCCTGGTCCTTGATGTCTCATAGTACCGACTGAGACACCTAGGAGTTCGGAGCTGCTGATGATCTTGAATTAACAATGGTGAGGGAGTGGAAACAGGGTGGCAAATTTAGCCATGGTGATCTGGAAGTGCATTCATAATGCAGGCTACAAAATCAATATAATGATAGGAGTATTAGAGTAATTTTAAAAATTATCAAAATCAATACTCGTCAATATTTCAATACTTTTAATAACCGTACACACACAGCACAAGATATGCCTCAAGGAAGGTCAGAATAGACAGCAAATTCCAAAGTTGCTCAATCCAAATCAGGATTATGGAAGACTGGGAGTTGCCATATGCAAGACAGTAGACCACTGCAGGGCTCACTAACACACAACTATACCCACAAAGGGTTAACCTGGAATGGCCAATTAACACCTTTTGTAGATGTGCAAGGAAAACCTATACACATACTAGAATTATGTCACACAACTGCTATATTTTATAATAAGTTAATTAGACAAACTTTGCCATACCTAACAATTAACATATAAATGAAATGTGCGGATACATTACATATATTTAACTGTTCAGGTCAAGAAATTACTAAAAAAAGAAGAAAAAAAAAAAAAAAAAGTGCCTTGTTTAGGGTATAGAATACCTGCGCATTGATGGATATGCTTCGGAATACAAATATGCTAACTCCACAATAAATGTAACGCAACAGGAAACCAAACTTTCCAGAATCAAACATAAAGCATAAATCAATTCTGAAAGTAATGCAGTAGAAATGAGAGGTAAACTGAAAACTTATATGTTTCATCATATTTCTGTAAACAAGTACAGAGATAAATCAAATTAGCTAAAAAATAAGAACAGAAAAAACACAAAATACTTACTCTCTGATCTTGATGACTTGTTTATGACATTCAACAGGCTGCTCTGTGAGTCGATCTGTAAATAAAGTAATTTATTGAAGAACAAACTACTTAATGCTTAAGTTACTTTAAATAATAGTTTAAGGACCAGCTATTTTTAAATCTTTACTAGTTTGACCCCTCAAAACTGCAAATCCAAATCATTCACCTGGTGCAATCCCTCTAAAACAATTAAGAAAAAAAATATTAGTTGAGAAAAATTTTAAAAAAGGTACAAGTCTGCTCTAAGAATAACCCAAACACACACACACGCAGACTAGCAAAAACAAATGTCAGAAATTAAAAATATTTGCGCATGGAAAGCTGGAACTTGGTGACATTTTTTGAATGTAGGACCACGATACCTATGTCTGCAATGTCTTAAAAGTTAAGTCATTTTAAAACAGAGTATGTAACATACTACTTTCTCAGAGTGTGGGAATGTGATTTGGACAAATAGAGATATTTGTGTACTACAAGTAATTATCTGCTTTGCCAATGTGTTGCAGAAAGCATCTATACTGGTTTGGAAGTGGGATAATGGTTTGGGGGCATTTTAGCTATGGAATCAGGAGTTAGTATTGTTGTCTCACAGATTGCTGTTTCTCAGCACACAAAGAGATGTTCAGTAATGTTATTACAATGATTCAAGGGTGATTCATTCCAAGTTCATTTATTCAGACTAGGTTGAAATATTGGTGTTAAAATCAAAATTTAAAATGGCAGACCTTTTCGAAATCTCTAGTTAGATCTTCTCACCAACATTTCAGCAAAAAAAAAAAAAAAAAGCTTTACAACATTTATATAGCACATTTTCATACAAATAATGTAACTCAAAGTGCTTTATATGTGCACATAATTGTACAAGTGTGCACATCTTAAATCTGTGCTTTGTGCAGGCACCTTTACTCAGTTACAACAGCTAATCTGCTCAAGAAGCTTCTTACAACATAAGCGCCCTATGTACCCCTCTCTTTCTTACATTAGGGTTGAGTCAAATTATGATTGATCTAGTACAGAAAGTAAAATTTGGAGTGTCCGAACATCAGGCAAGTGTGAGGTGGAAGAAGATTCAAGCACTAGGTCCAGCCTAGCCAGAACTGGTCAAAAAGCACATGGCCTGAATATTACAGGGGAGCAGGCCCCTTTACTATAACAACCCATTAGTCGAAGAGGTGCAGTAGGAAAGCACAAGACTGGCATAAATTCATAACTATACAAAAGCCAAGTTTCTCTCATTCCATCAATTCCATTCAAAGACTAGGCAGGTTCAGAGATTCATTAGCTCAAAATGTAACCAATATACAGTGCATTCGGAAAGTATTCACAGCGCATCACTTTTTCCACATTTTGTTATGTTACAGCCTTATTCCAAAATTTATTAAATTTAATTTTTTCCGCAAAATTCTAAACACAAACACCCTATAATGACAACATGAAAAACGTTTACTTGAGATTTTCTCAAATTTATTAAAAATAAAAAAATTGAGAAAGCACATGTAAAATTGAGCTCAGGTGCATCCTCTTTCCCCTGATCATCCTTCCAGATGTTTCTGCAGCTTAATTGGAGTCCACCTGTGGTAAATTCAGTTGATTGGACATGATTTGGAAAGGCACACACCTGTCTATATAAGGTCCCACAGTTGACAGATCATGTCAGAGCACAAACCAAGCATGAAGTCAAAGGAATTGTCTGTAGACTTCCGAGACAGGATTCTCTCGAGGCACAAATCTGGAGAAGGTTACAGAAAAATTTCTGCTGCTTTCAAGGTCCCAATGAGCACAGTGGCCTCCATCATCCATAAGTGGAAGAAGTTTGAAACCACCAGGACTCTTCCTTGAGCTGGGAGAAGGGCCTTAGTCAGGGAGGTGACCAAGAACCCGATGGACACACTGTCAGAGCTCCAGAGGTCCTCTGTAGAGAGAGGAGAACCTTCCAGGAGGACAACCATCTCTGCAGCAATCCACCAATCAGGCCTGTATGATACAGTGGCCAGGAGTGGCCAGACGGAAGCCACGCCTTAGTAAAAGGCACATGGCAGCCCGCCTGGAGTTTGCCAAAAGGCACCTGAAGGAGTCTCAGACCATGAGAAACAAAATTCTCTGGTCTGATGAGACAAAGATTAAACTCTTTGGTGTGAATGCCAGGTGTAATGTTTAGAGGAAACCAGGCACCGCTCATCACCAGGCCAATACCATCCCTACAGTGAAGCGTGGTGGTGGTGGTAGCAATATAGTGTGGGGATGTTTTTCTACGGCAGGAACTGTTAGACTAGTCAGGATAAAGGGAAAGATAACTTCAGCAATGTACAGACACATCCTGGATGAAAACCTGCTCCAGAACGCTCTTGACCTCAGACTGGGGCGACGGTTCATCTTTCAGCAAGACAACAAACCTAAGTATACAGTCAAGATATCAAAAAAGTGGCTTTAGGACAACTCTGTGAATGTCCTTGAGTGGCCCAGTCAGAGCCCAGACTTGAATCCGATTGAACATCTCTGGAGAGATCTTAAAATGGCTGTGCACCGACGCTTCCCATCCAACCTGATGAAGCTTGAGAGGTGCTGCAAAGAGGAATGGGCGAAACTGGCCCAGGATAGGTGTGCCAAGCTTATGGCATCATATTCAAAAAGACTTGAGGCTGTAATTGCTGCCAAAGGTGCATCGACAAAGTATTGAGCAAAGGCTGTGAATACTTATGTACATGTGATTTCTCAGTTTTTTGATTTTTAATAAATTTGCAAAAACCTCAAGTAAACTTTTTTCACGTTGGCATTATGGGGTGTTGTGTGTAGAATTCTGAGGAAAAAAATGAATTTAATCCATTTCAGAATAAGACTGTGACATAACAAAATGTGGAAAGAGTGATGCACTGTGAATACTTTCCAGATGCACTGTAAAAGCACCATATGGCCATCTAGGTACACTGGATGCCTAGATTCTATGAAAGAGTTACTATCCATTCAGGTTGTATTGGTAGAATTTGCTACACTCATTTGCTTTAGGCACATGAAGAATCTTAAGTTAGAGAATGTTAATCTAGAATGCATGAATACAAGCATAAACCACCTCTCTTGCTTGTTTTGATACATTATCTTGACACATTGTGGTTATAAATATAAAGATGCGAAGTGTTGGCATTTACCCACAGTAGCAGCCATCCCCTTTGTGACAGGGTGGTAAGTGTCAACACATGAGGGCAATGGTGGGGAACTGGAACACTTTGGTCATGTGTATGCGGTAAAGAGTCTGAAAGCGAGAATGGTGACACCCCCCAGGACCTTTCCTTGATAAAACATGAAAAACAAATCTTAGGCACCTTATTCAATTCAATTCAATTCAATTCAGCTGTAATTTCATTAAAGTAGTAAACAATCCGATTCCTTTTAGTTACTCCATACTCATTTTTGTTGTGCAAGATGATTCCTTCTGCAGTCAGTGCTAACATCCATGTAAATATAGTGAAATTTTGTGGACAAGTTTCTCCATTTTAGAATGTTCCTTGTATGTTGCATTTCCTCAAATGAATAATGCTGGATCTCTCAGGTGAATGTGTATACAGATCTATGAAATACATTTCTAAGGTCAAAGTTGTTGTCTGAAGCTAGAAATTAATTCAAATACCAGGAAGCCTGATGGGAATATTGGTCAGCAACTAAATTGTTCATAATGCATGGAACATGAAGATTACAATACCACAATATTACAAACCCATAATACCACTGACAAACAAATAATGCCTTTAGTGTAGATCGCCAATATTTTTAAAAATCACAGAGATGCATCATCATTCAGGTCCAATACTTTAGTTATTGCATTAGATCTAAAAATATACCAAACATTTTGAAAAAGAAAGCACACATAGTAAAATAAGGTCATATTACCTCCTTCATTAGACGAAAAACTGAACCTTTATTGGTAATTTCTTGTGCCCGTTGCTCTTTTGTAAGTCTGATGTATTCACTACATCTTTGGGGTTTGAGATCCATTTTCTCATATAACCGGTCTTTGATGGTGTTAAACAAAACATGTAGACATCTTGGAAGGATCCCTGCATTATTTTCTGGGCCTGTGCAAATAAAGAATAAAAAAGATACATTTCTAGAATTGTAAATACACAAAATATGCCTTCCTTAAGTAAATTATATACAGTGAATTCAAAAAAATTATTTAGGACCCTTCACTTTTTTCACATGTTGTCGCAGACTTGTGCAAAAATCATTAACAGAAGTATTCAGAACCTCTGCTATGACAAGTTAAATTTGGCTCCATTGAATCCCATTCTATTAATCATTGAGATTCCCTAAACGTTATTTGGAGTTCACCTGTGGTCATTTCAATTGATGGACAGGATGAAGAAAGGCATACACCCATCTAAAGAAGTTTCCATAGTTAACGGTGTATCAGAGCAAGCCAGGAGGGTGAAAGGAATTGTCTGCAGAGTACAGAGACAGGATTGTGCCTAGTCACAAACCTGCAGTATGGCCACAAAAAAATAAAAAACACAACACCACACACACACACACACACCTGGAGCATTGAAAAAAATTCCCCAAAACAGTTACCTTCATAATTTTTAAATGGAGGAAGTGTGGAAGAACCATGGCTCTTCCTAGAGTTGGCCACCCCACCAAACTGAACAGCGATGGAAATAAGGGCCGTGATAAGAGAAGTAACCAAGGTTCCAATGGTCTGGCTGAGCTCCAGAGAAAATGTATGGAGATGGGAGATATTTCCAGAAGGAAAGCCAGTAAAACGCGCAACTATATGAGCTTTATGAAGAGTGGCCAGATAGAAGCCTCCTCTCAGTAACACACACACATGAAAGCCAACTTGGAGTTTGCAAAAAGGATCCTAAAGCCAAACTGTGAGAAATTAGATTCTCTGGTCTAATGAAACTAAGATTAGTGCCATGTCTAGGAGAAACCAGGCACAGTTTATCAGTTGTGCAATATTTCTCAAAAGTTGAAGCATGGTGGTGGAAGCATCATGCTGTGGGTTTTATTTTGAAGTGGCAAAGACTGGGAGACAATACAGGGTTCTTAAAAAGCTTAATGGAGTATGGCATAGAAATACCCTAAATGAAAAACTGCTCCACAACACTGAATATCAGACTAGGCCAAAGGTTTTTCATCCAATGGAACAATGACCCTAAGAACAAAGCAAAGACAACATAGGAGTGGCTTTGCACCAGTTCTTGGAATATCCTTAAATTGGCCAACCAAAACCTGGACTTGAACCAAATTGAACTTGATCTGCAGAGAAGAATGGCCATTAATCCCTAAATCCATATGAGCAAAACTTTTCATGTCATACACAAGAAAAATCCAAGCTGTAAATCAATGCAAAAAGTACTTCAACTAATTACTGAGTAAAGTATCCAAATACTTGTGTCAATATGATATTTCAGTTTGTTTGTAATAAATTTGCAAAGATTTCTAAATTCCTATTTTAATTTGATGTGGGGGTGGTTAATTAAAATGATTTTAAAACACAAGGCTACAACATAGCAAAATGTGAAAAAAGTGAATGGGACTGAAAAGTTTTTGAATCCATGTTGTGTGTATATATAAAATACAAATGCCACTTCTTGAAATAATTTCTGTTTACCATTAGACACAGAGAAACATTTTGTACTATAGATTGGGGGTTTTGTGCTGCAATTCACAGATCTTCTCTGGCCTTGTGTTGCAGTTGCCCCATAGAAGTTCAGGGTGTTATTTTTTTCTTGCATATTTTCTGCAATTTTTTTCTTGCATTTCACTCTGGAATAAATAGAGTACATACATACATACATTTTCATACCCGTTTCTTCTAGTTTTGTGGTTGGGAATATGTCTTTCCTCGTAGCCCTACGTGCAGGGCAATAAATAGGCTTGGCAAAGCCCTAGAGCTAGTTAGAAACACCACACATAAACTTAAACAATAGTTTCTCAGCCACTTTCAGACTGCAGGTGACCACACAGTACAATCTGTCCCCCACTTTGCCACTGAAGGAATTGACAGAGCTTATGTGATATTTTTTATCCTGTTTGTAATCAAGTGAATGGGACTGAATAGTTTTGAATCCATGTTGGGTGTATATATAAAATACAAAACAAAAACTTGGTAACAGTTTGTGTAATGCTACTAATTAAATCACAGCAGCAACTAAGTTATATTGGTCTTTTAAAATTGATTGTTGATTAGAAAAAGGAAGTAATGACTATTTGATGAAATGCACACAATTACCTTTAATAACTATAGATATAACTCTTCAATATTACAAATGTTATTGTCATCTGAAAGCCACAAACATTTCATCATATTAAATATTAATATATATATATATATATATATATATATATATATATATATATATATATATATATATATATATATATATATATATATATATATATATATATATATTTTTTTTAAATCGGGTTAACCAAGTAAACTTCACATAATATTTAATACGCTATGTTGCAAATGCTAAACCATTTGGAAACAGAAGATAATTACAGATTAAGAACACATCACCAGCAGTGCAGCATTGCATCATTTAAATTAAAACATTTTTGTTTTTATGGGATGTAATGATTCTACGGTAAAAATTAACAAAAAGGGGACTGTTACCCAGCAAACAAAGGATTTTTCAATCAAAGTTCATGATCAGATTAAATTAAAAAAAAAATATGACACAGTATAATATTAACAACAACAATAATGCTTTGAATAATGCTCAAATGTATGGATTTCCTTATATTAAAATAATTTAAAAGGACAAACCTAACAGAGTGTATGTTTTTCCTGCACTTGTCACTCCATACGTAAAGACAAGAGAATTAACTCCATCTACCAAGTCCTTAACCATAGGCTTAACAGTCCCTTCAAAGACTTCATTTTGTGTTGCATCAGGGCTGAAAATCTAAAGAAACATAAATTACAAGTATTAAATAGAAAATATTTTCCACTACTCACAATATATGTTGAACCGCCACTCTGAAAAAAACAGCACTATTACTTTTCATCATTAAGAATTTTTGAACAGAATGTCAAGTAATACATTTTCAACCAAACCAAAAACTCCTAAAAAGTGAAAAAGATATGTTACAACTGAGAACAGACCAGGAAAATGTACAAAATAATCCCAAAACAATTCTATAAATTAAAAGGCTAATTTGTTTCCAAGCAAAACTGTCATATTCAACCGTGCTAATGACTGAATTACAAGATTAAACAGGTCACATAACCAACTACAGTATCTTGCTTGAAGACTGTAGTGATACCCAAATACTTACAGTTAAGCATTATGAAATACAATGCAATATCACTGGCTGTAAAGTGAATGGCCATAAATTTCAGTCCAATGGCTTATTATACTGCGAATTTCCAGGGCGAACAATGCTAATCGCTACTGGTGTCCTGCCCTTACCAGCAATTTTGTAAATTGTTACACACACACACACACACACAACATGGGAATTGTTTGGGCATCAACAAGTGGCTTGAGAGAGAATCAAAACTTCAATTCTGTTTTCCATGTAATAATGAGGGTGCAAAATGTTACTATGTTTTCTTTTCCTGAATGTCAATTAAACCAGAATCCCCAGCATCAGAAACATGCCTTTTTTGCTACTTGTAATTGAAATATGTTTTCAGGGTATAGTGGTGGACATGGACATTGTAGGATCCCACTAGTTAAGGACACAAATATATTCTTGTTTTTGTAGATTAGGATACCAAATATCCAAAAAACATTCCATTGAAAAACTACTATGGCTGCTTATGTGAGTGTACAGTCCAAATCAAAATCCTAATAAACCACATAAAGTTACTTATGCCAGACTCTTTAAACTCCTTATGCGCAAAGGATTTCTTGGAATTATTGTGCTTATATCAAAACTGCTGCTATTCTGCTTATGTAATAAATGCAAATAGCTCGGGAGTAGCGAATACAAACATCTCAAATGTTTAAAAGAAAAAGTATATAATTAAAAACCTCTCTACACCAATATAAAAACACAACATGGGGAAATAAAAAAAGTGAGGTTTTAGGATTTCTCTCCAAAAGCTGGATTTTATAATACATAATCGAGACATTATGAAAAACGCACAACCGTGGATTCAGGTATTTTTTCTGCCCAAATTTGTCAACTATTATTGTACCAAGTCCAGATGTTATATCTCATAGCAGAGCAAAGTTAAACTGTTTGGCACAAGGTGTCCACCTTTTTAGAAATACTACAGTTATTTGTTTTTTAAATGCATACATGAATACATATACTATATACAGTAGATACACAAACTATGTACTACTCTGAAGCAACAACTAAACAATTTGCAACTATACCTGTATAAGTTGTGATCACAAAGGGATGCCACAGAGCCCCAAACCACAGACACAGTAAAGACCACACATTAATTTAATAAAGGGTTTTTAATCCACAAAGCACTTTCCAATGATCACCTTTCCAGGTACTGTATAAGCCACGAAGTACAATAAATTATAAAATTCCTCCTCCTTCTCTCCTTCGCTAAATGTTGAATCGGGAATGATTCTGGGACCATGCCATGTCTACCGGTAGGCACTTTCAGGACATAATGAAGTAGGGACGTCCTCCCCGGACAGCGCACTCTATAGGACCATACGTAGGGACCCCAACAGGTATATAAATCAAAACTGGAATGGAACAGTTCCCGACTCTACGCTTCTGCTGGTCCGTCATAATTTTATACTAGCACCTCAAAGTTATCTTTTCAACTGGCCTTCCAATTCATCTGTCATTCATCTCGGGCCTCCAATCCAGGTAATAAATCATGACCCTCTATTGCCAGGATACCCGTTCTTATCCCACAACATAGAAATTATGTACTCATCCAAACCTTTACTTTAAAAGATAATTTTTTTCCTGCCACTTCTTGAAATAATTTCTGTTTACCAATAAACACAGAATCATTTTGTACTATAGGTTGGGGTTTTTCTGCTGCAATTCACATACCTTCTCTGGCCTTCAGTTTCCCCATAGAAGTTCATGGTGTTATTTTTTTCTTCCATTTCACTCTGGAATAAACCGAGTACATACATACATTTTCATACCACTTTCTTCTAGTTTTGTGGTAGGGAACAGGGTCTTTCCTCATAGCCCTACGCACAGGGGAATAAATAGCCCTAGAGCTAGTTACAAACACTACACATAAACCTAAACAATAGTTTCTCAGCCACTTTTGGATTGCAGAGGACTATTGCTGGGTTGCAAAGAAATGAGACTTGTTCACAGTACAATCTGCCGCCCACTTTGCCACTGAAGGAATTGGCAGAGCTTATGTGATTTTTTTTTATCCCGTTTGTAAGCATGCTCATTTCTGCATGTAGTGGTAGTGTCAGTGTCCATTATTAGAGAAATGATACAAAATTTAGCATGCCCTTGCCAATCCCTTCAGTGAAGGGGAGGCAGGGAATGGAGATAATTATCCTACAAACAAGTCAAAAGCTAAAACTGCCTTTTCCCCACCCTCATATGCTCACAACCCAACAAAATCATTCATTGACATTCAATCAAATTTGGGGAGGTTGGGGGTCCTCACATAAAAACTTGAGAGGTACAGCAAGAACTACAGCATAACAGCTCTCAATATGCTAAAAATGATGTCAGTATTTGAAATTGAAAAAGCTCTGCTCAGAAAATGATCACTGGCAGAACGTACAGCAGACAGTGTCCAGTTATGGTAATTGAATCTATGACACTTGAGCTGTAATTAAAGCTGCACTTCATGACAAATACAAATCAAGCCTAGCATAGAGTCCTGTAGCAAATGCATAATTTTCAATAGAGTGAAATTGTGATCAGAATCTGACTGGAGCTTTTTGCATAGTGGTGCATAAAGATGAGCTGTCACACATGCAATAAAGTTCCTTGCCTTTTACGCACAGCTGTGACAAGTAATATAAACATCATAGACAACTATTATCAGTGGAATGCACTGAACTTCATCTATACAGTGGTAATGAGCCTTTTACTGTATGCAGTTTAATGTGCATGGGATATCTGATTAATGCAGATTCACTCACTGTGATGCACTGCTTGCCTCAGCAGTATGCAAATCACATATTTTACAACTTTATAAACAATGTATTTACTTACCAGAACTACCAGACTTACAAATTCACACTTTGAGAAAGTTTAGCATTTTTGATGTCCAAGTAATTTCTTTATAATCATGGTATATATTAATAATTTGACATTAAAGTATGTTCTTTAATAAAACATATTATAAATTTTAATATATCACTAGTCTGCCCTTGTATTTCATCATGTTAATCCCATTTTGAAGCATTAAAGCTTATTGTATACATATTTTCCAAACAAAAAATGTTGAGTATTGATCCGCATCTTCAGATTGTACAACAAATGCAAAACAGCATACCCATGTCATTTTAAAAAGGTAAAAAAGGGAAAATATATGTGAGAGGTTAAGTCATTTTAGAAGGAAACAAGCTGTGCACTTCACTGGTCATCTTTCTCTGCAGCAGAGTTTCAAGGCCAAGGGAATGGATTCACCACAGAAATTCTTCACCAAGCATAGTTGTTTATATTATTAAATGTTGATGCCCAGATGTGAACTTCTAACTCTATTCTATACACAACTAGACAATAACTGAACACATCACACTTACGAGTGCTCACATTGTTTCACTATACTGTATTGAAGTTTAATAATTTTGCACTTATCATAATGAACACATGTACTTCAGTGGTCTAGCTAGACAAATATTAAGAATCCGCAAAGCATGAGAAGAACAAATGTTGTAGGCATACATTTAATTTTAATCATATTGAAGTTTAGCACAGTTGTTTTATCGTAGGCAGAATGGTAGCAGAAAGCTGTAATGGAGTTGGCATTTCCTGCACCACATGTTTACAGATCGATTAATTAAACTTGAGAGAGAAAAAAAACACCATTGTTGGTTTGGGGTGCTTCTACCCTTTTCATTTTCTCTTTTTTCTTCATTCAGTAGGCTATGTAAAATAACATACAATGTAATAGATGAAAAGTAGACACCGTTTAAGAAAATAATCATACAATTTGAGCTTGCATCTGACTGTTACATACCACAGCATAACATAACATCAATAGAATTGTGGAATCTAATGTGGAATTATAATCAAAAAACGCATTTATGGAGGGTTGTTTGGTGGTGGCAGCGGCATTGTCATAATTCCACCCATGACACCCACTGCGGGTAGACAAGTGAGCAAGAAGCATACCTTTACCTCAAAACAACAGTACCAAGAATCTGTGTTAAAATTTCATTATTTCCAATTTACTTTTGCTACCACAAGAAATGTATGAATTTTTGAATAGCGAGTCAGGAGACAATAAGCAGGAGTGTTTGCGGTACAGAGAGAAAAAAAAAAGAAAGAAACTAGCAGGAGATTAACTAGTAGGGAAAGTTTTTTTATTGTTTTGGAGGCATGCTCTGTAAGCCAGAGAAGATAGGGCATCGTTTGTTATGGAATGAAGACTCCAAGTAAAACATAGAAAACTTTAGCACCTCTGAGCTGTATTTGTTTATTAGATAGGTCATTACAATAATACATGAACTAATTAATTTTGTTAATACTATATTTTGTCAATATAGTTTTCATTTGTAAATAAATATGACTACTTGCTAAACTAAACTGTATATCAATTTTAAAGTAATTGTTCTGTTCATTATCTAGGATTTAATTTTCTAACAGACATGCACAAACGGTAACATATTCTTATAACCCATGTAAAATTCTTTATGGCTATTTATATAGAAAAAAAATTAACAATCCACAATACAAGAAAGCAAGCAATAATGCACCTGAAGCATAAATAAATAGATATGAATGTTCAGCATGGTAAACATTAGAAGCTAAGAAACATTATAATAATGATTAATGTTCATGAATATGATGCACAAACTAAAGAATATTTCATTAATATGGAGATGAATGCTGCACTTAAATGGAAGTCCATAGTCATCTGAACTTCAGACACTCATAAATAAAATATTTGTAGCCTTTAAAAGTTTATTACTCACTTGTGAGAACTGAAACCTTTGAACCATCTGACTGAGCAGTTTTTCACTTTGCCTGCACGTTAATGACCCTTTTGGAGCTTTCAGGATTACATTTTTCAAGTCTTCAATTACCACACAATCCTAAAACAAAATATTAAAATTAAATTCTGAATATTCATAACTTTTCTTAAATTCTGGAAAAGGTTAAATGAATACTAATACTGTACATACCTGTGATTCAGATTTCTCAATTTCAGTTGTAGTAAAAGGCCTAACACGAAGATAAACTTGCAGGCGCTCCTTGTCATCTGAACCGTTAACCTAAAATACAGAAAGTGGTGCGTTTACACAACTGACAGAAAAAAAAGTAATGTCATATTAGAGTAATTGTTCATTCAACACATTGCAAAAGTATGCAACTAGATTTCTGCCTATGGGTTTTTTATTGATAGTACTAGTAATTTGTTGAAAGTTAATTATCTTTCTTTTTGGGTGCAGTAAAACATTTATCTAGGTAGACACTGATCTAGTCTCTCTGTAGTGACACCATCTACCTAAATGTCAAACTCCTATTCCCCAGTTGACATCTGCAAGGTTCCAAAAGATTAAAATACTGCCATAATCTGGAAATGATCCAAAATGCAGAATCTTCAACATTGGATTGATAACTCCTTGCTATCATATTTTCCTAAATTAGATTCATCTGTCTGAAAGTGTAACTATTATTTTGCAGAGTTGCAAACTGCAATAATATTACACCATTACTCCATAGGATTTAAAAAACACTCCTCACACACCACTGTGCAATTTTTGCATTTAATGTGACAGAATGCCAAGACCTTTGCAACTTCTACCCAGACTCAGATTTTAAAATTCTCTTACATATTTCCCTAACACGTTTATCCAATGCAACTTGCAACATTTACGATACAATTGTTTACATTTCTTTTGGCCTAACAATTAGAACACAGGCAGGTCATGAGACTTCTCATGAACACACAGTGTTAGTAGCAAACCTTGAACCAACAACCTCACAATTTGAAGTCCAAAGGCTTAACCATTACACCAAACTTACTAATAAATTTTAATTTGCATACCACACTGTATAAAAAATTTAATTTCTAGCAGCTTTACTATATAATAAACACACAAAAGCATAAGCTATGCATGGTCGAACTAAGGAGGCTGCCATCATCATGGTACTTCTTTCAATCTTGGTTTGCCTTTGCATCAAACAAAATGATCATAGCCAACTTCTTCACCCCTCATGACTCAGATGTCCTGGATCATTGATTTGAACCAATGATTGATTAGGAAATAGCAGACCACACTAGCAGCATTCATGGTATGGGATGACCATGTCATCGTGTAATAGTGGCACAGTAATAGATTGGCATGCGCAATTTATTTTTTGGCCCTGATGGTTAACGGAGACTGATGGTTAATCGAGGTATTAATTATTCAAATAGACTGACATCAAAAAAAGTTGAAAAGTAAAACTTCAAAGCCCCCCAAAATATGTATTTAAATAGGGCCATTATCATCAAAACTGAAGCCCGACACTGGGAACTTTAAACACAGTTCTGCTTCTAACCTTAACCTATTCTCATACTTATTTTTAAAGGAAGGACGAAGCCTAATATTAGCAACTGTCTGAATCAATAGCTTTCTACTTATGATTAATATGAGATGTGTATTATTAATATGGTTAATAATTTTTATCTTTGCTCTTTATTGCATATTGGTTTACCTGAATTACCCGAGTTAGCCAATTTATAAACACGTTTACCAAAAATAAAAATTGTGTAATGTTGGAGGACTGCACCTCAGAGAGACAGGCAGGCAGAAAGACATGTTGTGCAACCTGCTTGCTGTGGGTGGAGAGGAGGAGAAAAAGAGCACTTAGAAGAGACACTTTTTTCACAAAAATCAATGTCTTGGCACATGGTTTTCAAGCAGTCTCCATCATGGAAACAGATCAGCTCAAATAGGTAAGGAAGCAAGAGCGAGCTGCAACTCTGGAGAAGTGTGAACACTGGATTTTGGTTTGGCACAGGCATTAGACACAGAAGAGCGGAGTGAAGTCTCACAACAGGAGCACCAAGAGATGGAGTGGTGAACTCTAATCAAAATGGAGCGTGAAGACTGGGGGTTGGTTGCTGTGTAATCAATGGTCCTTTAAAGGCACACTTTTTTTTTTTTATATAAAATTACCTCACATACTAACTGATAACTATTTATGTACTACTCCAGTTGAGGACTGCAGCTCTCATGCATTTTCAGTTACATGTTAAATTTAAAAAACTAAGCAGTTGAAAGACTACCTTTAAAAATGTAAGAGAATAAAAAAAAAAAAAAAAAGTTATTTTTTAGACTGGTTGCTCCATGTCTGAAAACCATTGGTTTAGATTGCAATGGGTGTCAAAACAACACATACATGCGATTTTGGAGAAGTAAAAACAGAAATTAAAATACAACATAAAAACATTTATATAACAACATTGAAAATAAACAGAAGTAAAACACTTAGTGACACTGACTCCGATTATGCAATGAAGATGCACACGCACAGTTTTCAACCAATTAACTAAACCTGCAATATGGCTTATGTACTTAGAATCACATTAAGCCAACATTACAAAATTAAAACATGTAATTCAAGCTATATACTTTCCTTTTCAGTTTCTGTGAAAGAGACAGTTAACTGGCAAAGTATCATGTAAAAATCTAACCACCAAAATATTCTACCACAGAAGAAGCTGTTGCACCATCAGGACTTTTAGTTTTGTGTGTGTGTAAATCTGCAGTAAGGTTTGAAATTAGTTCTGCACAACAATCATCATTGTCATATGTTTGGGAAAAGTCTAGACTATTATCCTTTTGCAGCTGTGGAGGATGGCCGGCCGTTTATCCCGGCCAATACCCCCAAGCCGCCAGGTGGAGCCCTCCTTGCAGCATGGAGATCCCCAGAAGACCAGCAGGGCATCATGGACAATGGAGTTTTTATGCACAGCCCTGCTGGATGCCATGGGTGCCACTAGGGGATGCTGCAGGGAGGAGTAATGGATATTTTCCCTACGCCCCGGAAGCACATGTGGACAAGAGGAATGACGTGCTTCCGGGGTGAAGAAAAGAACTTGTACCTGACCCGGAAGTGATTGAGAGTAACATGGACTGGGGATTAGGAACACTTCTGGGTCAGGAGATATAAAAGGACTGTGGGAGCTCCCAGACGCCGAGCTGAGCTGAGTGGAAGGGTGGCAACGCGTCTGGGAGCTGGAGGATTGGTTTGTTTATTATTAGTTATTTGTATGAGTATTGTGGAGGAGAGGGCATTTTGTACACTGTGGCTGAAGAATAAAGTCAATTTGAGGACTTTTATCTGGTGTCTGGAGTCGTGGACAGGGGTTCAAGGGAGCGAGAGTGCCCCCTATCTACCACATAGCAAAATAAGCGGCTCCATTTAACATCTTACCTGAAGAAGGGGCCCGAGTTGCCTCAAAAACTTGCATACTGTAATCTTTTTAGTTAGCCAATAAAAGATTTGCTAATGCTACAATAAATCATAACACATTTTATTAATTTTCATATATTTCTATGCCCCACAGCAGTTATTTCTATAAAAAGATAAGTTCCTTTGAAAGACCTCACTTTTCTCAAAAATATTTTAATAACACATTGTTCAATTTTTGTGTGTGAAAAAAAAAACCTTTAGCAAGGTCTGCTAAATTTTAGATCTTAAATAACTAGCCAAACTTGCGCTTGGAGTTACACAAAGTAAAATAGCTTAAGTGTCCAAAAAACAGAAGATGATTTTGGTTTAGGCCATTGCAGGGCTGCAGTCAAGAGAGTGCAGTGGTGTATTCAATGTATCCAATTTCAGGGGCTTTTGAGAACCATTCAGTTCACTATTTTGACTAAGAAATGAACCAGTACAATCAAAAGCTGAAAATGTAAATTCTAACACTGATTTATCCGCTTTAATAAATTACTGCAATCCATCCAGTTACTATGTCTCTGTCATTCCAATAGATGACACATTACAAACATTAACACTGCTTTTACGAATCCCATATGAAATGGCATATAACAGTAAACAGTAAACCGCAAATGTTAACGAGGAGGGCTATGTTGATTACTTACATATCAAACTGTCCTAGATGGGGTAGCACAGCTAGTAGATACATAGGAGAATAACAGATTTATTCTCGCTGGTGAAAATAAAACATCCTGTAAATGCCCCATGTAATGTCAGTTACTGCTTTGTACATAATGATATCAGTATATGCACTGGCTACCCAAAACCTCAAACTGGATTCAGTGGGTACAGGGCATTGACAAATAAGTTCATTTTTGTAAATTAGTATTTTGGACAAAAAAAAAAAAAGGAGCATATAGTCTATGGACGTATTGTAATTAAATATCGCATAAACCTATTTTGCAGTAACTTGGTTCTTTAAAAGATTTTTGAAGTTAACATTGGGCAATTTTGACATAAAGCTTGGTGACTTATTAAAATTATCTAATTTGATTTAATATTTTAAAACCAATATTCAAACATGAAAAACATTATTTTTACGAAACATTACAGTTAAAAGAGACCTTAGTTTAATCAGCTGGTTATGCGTGTACAGTCAAAACATATTGTAACGATCCGGCCAAAAATCTCTACGATGGAGGGTGCCACAAGAGGAGTGCCCCGACAAGGAGTATGAAAGTAAGGCTGGTCAGAGCACTGCAGGGTTAGGTACAGAGGAGCTGCATCCACCCACTACTGAGAGAAAAGCAGCAACCGAGATCATGAGGACCAGAGATTTGAGGTATGGGGTGGGGCTGTAAATAATTACTGATTGTGTTATTGTTTCACAGTCATTGTTGGTAGAAACAAACTGATTTTTGTACAGCGAACGGTCAGTGTGATTTTATTACAGTATTAACATGAAGAATTTGATGAGCACTGCTGCTCTTATGAATCTACCCTCTCCAAAGCAAGGCTGTAACGTTAAGTTGGTTATCTGGAATTGGTTCAGATATGAAAGAACAGATGTTGAACAAGTACAATGCAAAGTTTGCAAAATGACAATATCAGTTAAAAGTGACACTACATTCAGTTTGTTTCAGCACTTAACACAGACAGAATAAGGGAACCACTGCGAGAAAGCACAATACAAACTTAAAGTTGTTCCTCAACCAACAGTTCCAGAATAGTCTTATCCCTGCTTCAGCACAGACCATGAAGCACACTCCCTGGTTATATATCACATCAGACAGAGCGATTACATTAAGAGGAAAGTGGCCTTGTCTGGGACTGGGAGAAGAAAACACCTGAGCTGTCTATCACATGTTGTTATCATGCAACAGTGTCTAAGCTATGTTAGGTATTAGAATGATAAGGCTGTCTTTGACGAATGACCAGAGGGCTATCAGAGTGCACTAGGAGGAAGAGACTCCTCTAGAAGTAGTAATAGTAGAGGGAAAGTCCCTGCAAGTGACTTTATATATATGCCAACATCTGTCTGTCTGTCAGTTTTTCACCGCACTAAGTATTTTAGTTTGCTTGTGGAACTGATTTATTTGTGCGAATCCGAGAGAGACGCAGTGGGCCGAGGGGAGGGGCCCCTCCTCCCTCACACGCCAGCCTCGGGGGTAATCTTACATCCATTTAACTAGCAAACGAGAGAACTACTTAATGGATTTAGATCAGGCTTTTTTCTAGAATTTGCTTGAACATTCCAGTTGATTTTGCAACTTCTCTCATTGGACTAAGAATCATAGTTCACTTGCAGGAGCAAAATATTTGCTCTAATCTAAGACAGAAACTACAGGCCAAGGGGAAGGGGATTAGCGACATCAGGTATATGGAGCCAGGCAGGGCCCTCCTTGCTGTCCTGTTTCACTTCTATGTGGGCAATGTCGTGGGAGATAGCTAGTTGATAATAAAAACATAAGTTTTTGGTTTTCTACAAAGGATGCAGTTAGATTTTCAGTTTGAAAAATGACAACCTTCAGATTTGTTTTTAAATATTAAAATAAATCATAAATCGTAAATCCATAAATATATAAAAAAGTTTTTTTTTTTTTATATTGTCCAGCCTGAAGGTCATTGCACCAGATAGTTGCTAAATTTTCACTTGTAATAGTGTCCCCAAGATGTATAAAATTACAGGCAGTGGGGAAATAAAACTGATATAAGTAAAACAAGCAGAAAAAAAAATGCATCTTGTTTCAAAGGCAAGGTTTTGGCAAAAATGGAAATAAGTACTTGTACTTGACATGATCTAGGCAAAGGAAATGATACTTGTTTTACTCTCTATTCACAATAACTAGCACTGGTGCAATTTTCATGTAAACAATTACACGATGAATGGAACAGCAGATAAGAAATGCTCCAATGAAGTGAAGCATAATTATTCTGGGAGTGTAATTTGCATATGCAGCTACATACATAAAATACTCCTATAGCTAAATAGGTACTTAAATTGTGCAAACACAGGTAGTGAAAACGAAATAAAACTTTTCATTAAAAATTCTGATACTTTGAAACTACTGTATATAGTCAGCAGTGCTAAGATTGTTACATACTTTATTGTGGTATTGTTATACAATGTGGAACGACTAAAGTATGTGGAACAAAAAGAAAACCTACAAATAAAGCGCCGTCTCGTGGCCCAGCAGAGGTATTGTCCCTCTTCCTTTTTTTTCCCCCCAGGCGTCGCGGCTGGGTAAAGATCCCCAGCTGTCTGCCACAATACTCTTCCCTCCACATTAAGAGGAGTAAATCAAGATATGTTCAGCTTAAGACCATGTTACATTACAGGACTTTTTGTAGCCTTATTTTACATAATCTTGGCGAGTCATACATTGCGAGTAGCATGTTCTTGTGCAAGGCAGTCATCTAGCTTGATGCACCCAATGATTCTAACTAGTCTGTGACTCACCCTGCCAAAAAATCAGCAAGTTTAATTTTGTCTTTATACACTGTGATGAACTCTGTGTGCATGAGATCTGAGAACCAATGAATGTTAATCTGGAAATACAATGCATATAACATAGCAAAAAGGAATGAGGAAAAGGACTGTCTTGGACCCAAAACAAAAGAGGAGCTTGTTTGTCCCATAGTCTATGTACCACAATAGAATGAGGAAAAAAGGAAAGAGTAAAGATTGCAGCTTACCTTACTATACCCGTTAACCCTTCGCACAGTACTAGTTCCGTCAAGCCATTTGCTACTGGCTGTCAGAAACAGGGGCAAGCATGACTGCACTGCAAAGTCATCACACAGTCTTTAAATCTGAAGTGCCCCCAGCAATTTTTAGACATGTAAATAAACATGGTCTGCCAAAGAGATCAGCAAATAAAGAGGTGACATCAACTTTTATTGGCACCTGCAACTGCACTCAATGAAGAGCTATAACTTGCACAGTACAATTACCCTTTAATTTGAACAATTTTCTAATATCGGTGTATAATATTTCAACATTGCATTAGGTTTTGCTTTTCCAGATTTGCATCTATTTAACAATTTTAATAATAAAAGAAGAAAAAAAAAATCTGCACACACACATGTGTAGTAATTTAACCTATTTTTGGGTGTTAAGTAACTTGTGGGTAATGAGTTTTATTTCAAAATTGAAACCAACTTTATGTACTGTATATGCAATGAAGAAATTAACAAAAAGGGTTTGGTTTTTCTTGCATTAAATGTTTAAACGTTATTGTATGTATTAGTCCCAATGCACCTAGGCACTCCGAAAAAACACCACAAAACAAACAGGTATAAATTCTCTCAGCCCATATTGCAATAGGCAACATGCCAAATAATCCCTAGAATCAAGATCAATAATCAAACAAACTGCAATGAAGACTTTCCATTTGCTACTTCTCGTCTCCCCAAAATTGAACTTTTGATGACTAGAAACTGCATTGGGAGCAAAATGTAGGTCAAAGTTGAGGTTGTAGATTTTTCCACAGCAGATATTGTTGTAAATCTTTACAGCCTCTGCATTCACTTATTTTTCTAAACATCTATACAAAATCACATTGGGGTTGGGGAGACACACTAAGTTGCTATACTACTGTTCAGTTTTAAATAATTTTAGACTTGCATCTTTACTATCTCATATTGCCCAGGCAAATGCTGACCTTTTTCTCCCCAAAATACATATTTTAATGGCTTATTTGTAATCTGACAGCATCACCATAATAAATATGGAAAACGTTTTTAAAAGTACCAGGCTCAGAATTTTACATTTGTTATCAGGCCTCACCTGTGATGAATCAGAAATTTCTGAAAGTCTGGAAAATTCTTCTGAAAGATCTCTTTTCAAGTCTTCGACAACGATCAACTCTTGTCGGACAGGTTTATCATTTAAACATGTCTCCATCCTGCCAAAATTCATATTGTAAGATAATTAAATAGCTGGAAGTTACAGTAAATGAGTACTGCAACTCAATTCAGTTGAACAGTAAACAGTAAGATAAAATCTAGTTGACAGCATTTCATCATTGAAGGTCTATGACTGACTGAGAAGGAGTGCAAATACAGCTCAATGAAGTTATATGATGAATAAGTAAAAGATGATGAACACAGACTGTAATAACTGATGAACACTATGGATGAAAGTTTGATGATCAGCATGTAGATGATAAGCATTACATTTGCAGAGGACAAATACAAGGAACGAACGATAGAAGTTCAGGATTACAGTTTACAGATTTGTTTGAGTAGCAAAAATCACCACAGCCAAATAACGTGTTTGCTAAGTAAATGAATGGAGTTATAACTGATGTTGCTGAATTGTCAGTTTCATAGTACAGACAAAAATGATAAAAAGAAAAATGGAATACCTTTAAAAGCATGAGAAATGAGAGAATATCTTAAGAGAAACCACATTACACAATGAAAAAAATCTGATGACTTACTTGACCAAGAACGATTAAAGAGATTACAACAAAAGAAAACAAATAAAAACTGAACAGACTCCGAAGACACCAATAGGAGGAAACTAAGCAAATACTGTGTTAGTTCCTATAGTCTAGCTTCAAGTAGAGTACAAATAATATATATTTCATGGTAAACTACTCATCGTAGGACTTCGCCCATACTATCTAAAATGGGAGTTTAATCAATTCTTTGTGACAGTTGTTTTACATACCACCGCATGCCGATGCGGGAGCTGCAGCTGAAACGATTCTTGAAACTGCTCATAAAACTAGAAACCAAATCACCTGGTTCGTTCAGACTTGTGATGGATGATTTTAATTTATGAAATCTGAAGTCAGTATTACCAAATTACCAGCAGTATGGAATATTAATACTAGAGGGGACAAAACTCTTTACAAGTGCTATGGAAACGTCCCTGGTGCCTACATATCGCATCACAGAGCAGCCCTAGGTGCATCTGACCACACCGTTATTCATCTACTTCTGAAGTATAAACAGAAACAAGAAAAAACAGCCATACGAACAACACAAAACTGGTGTAAGGACAGTGTAGAGGAACTGCAGGAATGCTACTCCTGTACAAATTGGGATGTGCGGATATCCTCAGTCACTGAATGAGGCCACTTACACTGTCATTGAATATATGAAATTCTGCGAGTGTATGATCATTAAAGAAAAAAAAAAAAAAAAACTGTCAAGGTGTACCCAACCAGTAAGCCATGGATCACTAAAGAGGTTAAAGCATTACTATTGGAAAAGCAACATGCACATCAAGAAAATAAGATAGAAGATAAGCGAATTTTACAGCAAAGGATTAACAAGTTAATTATACAAAAAAAAAAAAAAAATTCAAGAGGTGGTTTAATGATAATCCAAAGCAGGTCTGGAAGGGACTAAAAACAATTACAGGACTGGGCTTAAAAAAAGAGACAAAAAAAGATGACAAAGACCACAAGCTTTTAGCAGATGAACTGAATAATTTTTGCCAGATTTGAAAAAAAGGGATTTCAGCACCCAAAATACAGAAATAAAGGAGATGCTTTATAAAAACACCAGACATTCTGCTGTAATGGGGTTCATGTTAACTGAAGTGGAGAAAGGCTTGCAGCAGGTTAAAACAAACAGTGAAGTGGGACCAGACGGCATATCAGGTCGGCTCTTAAAGTCTTGCTTTAAGCAGCTCTTTCCAGTTTTTCACTAATCTCTGACCTGTGGTATTGTACCTAATCTGTGGAAACAATCAATCATTACCCCTGTATCGAAGGTTTCTAGGCCAAGCTGTTTAAATGACTACGGACCAGTGGCACTTACCTCTATTCCAATGAAATGCTTTGAACATTTGGTGAAAAAAAATTTAATTACTGAGACAAAGTCTTTTCAAGACAACAATCGATTTGCTTACTGTGCAAACAGGAGTGTGGAAGATGCTCTGCTTGTTATCTTACGTCAAATCTACACCTTTCTTGATCATCCTGGTTCATATGTCAGAGCACTGTTTTTGGATTTTTCTTCAGCGTTCAATACTATACAGCCTCATATACTGATTGGGAAATTGAACAGTATGAAGGTAAACCCATTTATTACACTATGGATTCAGGACTTTCGTTTAAATCGTTCACAGTTAAAGAACAGGACACTTTTTCAATAGTCATTCATTCACACACAGGAAGTCCGCGGGGGTGTGTCTTATCACCATTACGGTGTACTCTGTACACAAGTGCTCCATTATCAAGTATGCTGATGACACCATGCTCATAGGACACATATCTGGGGAGGATGAAAGCCACTATCTAAATTAAGTGGACTGTATAGTAAACTAGTGCAACAAACACTCTCTCACTCTGAATGTAAAAAAGACAAAAAAAAATGATATTTGATTTTAAGAGACAGAAATCTGTATGTTCACCCATGGTAGCTCTGGGGGAGGGGTAGAAATAGTGACTGAATTTAAATACTTAGGAACTAACCTAGATAACAATCTTAACTGGAATACTAAAAAAAAAAAAAAAAAAACAAATTCTCTAAATGCAACCAGCACTTACTTCTCCTCCATAAACTCAAACTATTTAAAGTAGACAAGGACCTCGCGTTGTCCTTTTATTGCAGTTTGTGATCAGTTTCATTGCCTGGTTTAATAGTCTAACAAACCAAAACTCAAAAAAGCTCCAGCAGATTACGAAGTACGCAGCAGTGAAAAGTCAAGCAAAAATGACACCTATTATTATTATTATTATATATATCCTGTAACCTTTTTTTGGTGTAAATATGGATTATCTAACTGCCTTACCATAACCTGTCTTGTTCTGTTTGTTTGTTTTATTTCATTCTGTTTATTAGATGCAACTGAGAAGGCAAATTTCATATTTTCTTGTGTAAACATGACTAAATAAAGAAACATTAAACATCAACTAACAGTGTCACTGTCATTCCTCCAATGATTATTTAGTACATTTGCTTAAGAGGTATAAAACCAAAGTGAAACTGACTTGAAAAAGAATATTTAAAAATAAATGTAGCAGACAAGACACAAATGGAGAGTAGTCAAAACAATTCATAACATACTTGTCCTGACGTTAGCGAGTTCTTGTACATGCATATCAATGTTAACATTCAAACCATGATAACAGTAGCACATTAGACGGATGTACAATATTTATAAAATTTTACTTGGAACACAAAATGAAAAATATTAAATGAGCCTAATATTAATAGACCTGCATACATCTAGCGTCATAAGCCATGTCAAAAAGTTCACCACTTCACATTTCACTTAGTCCAAAAACTCCACTCTGTTAAGCCCTTTAAGTCAATTAAAAATAAACACCTAACCAATTTCTTTCCCATAGCCACAGGCCGCGCCGACCTTTATTTGTATGCGATTTCATAAACCGTATCAAGGTGAGAGAGTGGGTGTGTATTTACAGTTTATATACATGAATGTATACGCATACAGTATATACAAACATGATTTCATGTGCACATCTTCATAATTGCACTATATTGCAAATGTTTAGAGTGTATGTTGTTCAACCTATGTATATAATGTTGTATCATCATGTTCTAAGCAGCTCCAAAGCTACCAAGATAAATTCCTGTACATTAAACACTAGCGAATATAAAAGAGATTCTAATCCCATACGAATTACAAAAAGCTATGAAGAATTTTTTTTTTTTTTTCAAATTGACTTCAGCATTTGAAACTAAGAAGAAGGCGCAACACAAAATATTACCAGAAACCTAGTATTTCCTTAATAATTTATTTAAAGCTTTCAAAGTTAGATTGTATAAAATACCTCCACTCTTAAACCTAGCTGAAAGAGATGAAAAGCTGCCGTTAGTTATCAGTACATTTACGTATTTTCTAAACGAACTATGTGAACCTACTAACTCAACATCTGTTACTACAAACAGCTATAAATTAAACTGTCAAAAAATAAAATGTCCACTTACATAATTGATGAAGAATGTTTTAAAACTAAGCAGGCAATAAGAACAGTATTCACCGTCAAACAGTTACCGCACCTGGTTTTAAATTCAACCAATCCCGGCAAAACAAGGTCGCAGGGATTCATGGGATTACTTGATATCACGTGACTCTTGACGTTTTCAAAGATTCCAAATGTTGCAGTCGAGTAAAAGTCATGTTGTAACGTTAATGTGATGTTTTCAAAAAAAATTTGGAATTACTATTTGTCAGTAGAAGTCGTCCCTCTTAATATTTAATTTTTCATGTTATCTATTATTTGATATTAGGATGTTCTTTACGTGCGGTGAAAAAATTCAGTTGTACTCTAACTAATGCCCCAGAGTACAAATATTCGTTTACATCAGACTACATTTCCCAGAGTACTACGCTCCTCGTTTCATCTCAGCATCGACGAACAGCTTCAATTTGTCGGTCGCATCTCATGTGGCTGCAGCATGGCCGTGTTTGTTGATTTGAACATTAGGCAGACGTCGGATAAAAACTTGCTGCGGAAAACTGTTGAAATAGCAGCTCATCGTGAGTGTTTCTTTTTACTTCTTTTAAAGTAGAAAACCCCTACCTAAATTACCCAAGCTGAAAAAACATTTTTATGGCGTATTTCAGCATTGAACCACAAACGCTTACTCTGTGGATTTTGCACATTATTGTGTGCGTGAGTTTTCCTTTGAAAATTATACGAGACACTGAGCCCTGCAAAAGACTAGCGCCCTGCCCCATTTTCTAGCTTTAAGTGTGATTAGACTCTGTCCCAGCAATCAAAGAACCTATGCGGATTTGCGGGAGTTCTCTATATACTATACAGTACGTGATAAGTAAAAGATCAGTGTAGCTTACAAGTAAAGGACTATAGCGTAATTATTTATTTATAAACGTTTGTTTTACAGGATATGCTTCAGCAATGAGTTGAAGAATAGAATGTACCCTTGAAACCTGGTGAATTTTAGTTTCTTTACTTAGATCAAGAGCTACCTTGCCTACCTATTGTGGTTTGTACAACTTGTGTACTCCGATTAAACACAGGTTAAATCATTTAATTAATTTTAGGTAATTGTAATGTGGCTTGCAAATTTAAGTCATGATTAGTGCTGTTTGTATATTCAGTATAGTTTCTCCACATGTGCCAAAATCAATCGTGTTAGGTTGATCGAGAAATCGAAATTGATCTTGTGCAATATGGTGCAGTTGTAATAAACTGGCACTTTATAGTAATCTCTTTATAGTAATTTATAATTTATAGTAATTTATAGTAATGCGGAGGACCTCTTTACTTTTTGCCATTGTACAGTGCATGCGGAAAGTATTCACAGCGCATCACTTTTTCCACATTTTATGTTACAGCCTTATTCCAAAATGTATTACATTCATTTTTTTCCTCCGAATTCTACACACAACACCACATAATGACAACGTGAAAAAAGTTTGAGGTTTTTGCAAATTTATTAAAAATAAACAAAAAAACTGAGAAATCACATGTACATAATTATTCACAGCCTTTGCTCAATACTTTGTCAGTGCACCTTTGGCAGCAATTACAGCCACAACTCTTTGAATATGATGCCAGAAGCTTGGCACACCTATCCTTGGCCAGTTTCGCCCTTTCGTCTTTGCAGCACCTCTCAAGCTCCATCAGGTTGGATGGGAATAGCCATTTTTAAGATCTCTCCAGAGATGTTCAATTGGATTCAAGTCTGGGCTCTGGCTGGGCCACTCAAGGACATTCACAGAGTTGGCCTGAAGCCACTCCTTTGATATCTTGGCTGTGTGCTTAGGGTCGTTGTCCTGCTGACAGCTGAACCGTCACCCAAGTCTGAGGTCAAGAGCGCTCTGGAGCAGGTTTTCATCCAGGATGTCTCTGTACATTGCTGCAGTCATCATTCTTTTTATTCTGACTAGTCTCCTAGTTTCTGCCGCTGAAAAACATCCCCACTGCATGATGCTGCCACCACCATGCTTCACTGTAGGTAGGGATGGTATTGGCCTGGTGATGAGCAGTGCCTGGTTTCCTCCAAACGTGACTCCTGGCATTCACACCAAAGAGTTCAATCTTTGTCTCATCAGACCAGAGAATATTGTTTCTCATGGTGTGAGATTCGTTCAGGTGCCTTTTGGCAAACTCCAGGCGGGCTGCCATGTGCCTTTTACTAAGGAGTGGCTTCCGTCTGGCCACTCTACCATACAGGCCTGATTGGTGGATTGCTGCAGAGATGGTTGTCCTTCTGGAAGGTTCTCCTCTCTCCACGGAGGACCTCTGGAGCTCTGACCATCGGGTTCATGGTCACCTCCCCGACTAAGGCCCTTCTCCCCCGAACGCTCAGTTTAGATGGCTGGCCAGCTCTAGGGAGAGTCCTGGTGGTTTTGAACTTCTTCCACTTACAGATGGTGGAGGCCACTGTGCTCATTGGGTCCTTAAAGCAGCAGAAATTTTTCTGTAATCTTCCCCAGATTTGTGCCTCGAGAGAATCCTGTCTCGGAAGTCTACAGACAATTCCTTTGACTTCATGCTTGGTTTGTGCTCTGACATGAACTGTCAACTGTGGGACCTTATATAGACAGGTGTGTGCCTTTCCAAATCATGTCCAATCAACTAAATTTACCACAGGTGGACTCCAATTGAGCTGCAGAAACATCTCAAGGATCATCAGGGGAAAACAGGATGCACCTGAGCTCAATTTTGAGCTTAATGGCAGACTGTGAATACTTATTTATGTACATGTGCTTTCTCAATTTTTTATTTTTAATAAATTTGCAGAAATCTCAAGTAAACTTTTTTTCACGTTGTCATTATGGGGTGTTGTGTGTAGAATTCTGAGGAAAAAAATGAATTTAATCCATTTTGGAATAAGGCTGTAACATAACAAAATTTGGAAAAAGTGATACGCTGTGAATACTTTCCGGATGCACTTTATGCTCTGGTTCCTATAACCTTTTACTGTTTTAAGTGAATTTGTAAATTTAAAAAAACTAATATATATATTTTTTTTAATATGTATATTTTTTATAGTGGGGTACTCAACCATTGCAGTTAATTATGTGATTGAATTTCAAGATAAAAAACAGGTAAGTCTTTTTCTAAAACTTAACATTATTATCTCCAAGAAAACATGAAATCTCAGGTTGATGCTGTATATTTTACAAGAATGTCAATTCATCATTAGTAACATAAATAGGAATCATATTTTAAGTATAATCAAAGTGTCACAGGTATACAGTGCTTACAATAAAGTTTTTGCTTGTTTCATTTTTAATAGCTTTTTTCATTAATATGTATTAAATACATACAATTTTATAGGATGGTGATCAGTTTAAGTAGCAGAACTGTACATGCAAATTTGTTAACCATTAACCACTATAATGATGTTTCCTACAGCCAAAATCTAGTCCAGATACACTTTGCAATACTGTACATCAGCACACATTTGAACACATATAGTTGATTCACTTTATGCCACATTTTTAAAAATGTGCTAAACTGCTACACCTACTTTAAATTGCAGTTGACATTTGCTTAGCTGATGTAAATCAGATAATATAGGACTTGAAAAATAAGATTAAATACCTTGTAGAAATTTGTGTATATTTTTCTCCTTAAGTGTGTTTTTAATAGATGGAAATATTAACAATTACATTTGTTAATATTATATTACATTTGTAATTTATATTTGAGTAGAATTTTTCTTTGGCAGGGTCAAATGAAGTTGCCATAATATTAATTTCTGAAGCAAGTATGAGTATATTGTACAATATGTGCACTGCATAGTGATCACTAAATACCTTCTTTGCTGCACATTAGTTTTACCTTGTTTGTAGAGGTTGCTGTGTATATCTGAAAAGATGCACAAAAAGTTCCCACAGTCTTATTGCAGAAAATGTATTTCAAAGGGCTGTAATAATTTTTAAATTTATTCAACTTATTTTAGTAAAAATGTAAAGGAGCTGTATTAATGTTAATTTTTTACATCTGCAGTCAATTTTCCTGACTGGGGACAAATAAAGTATTATCTATCTAATTATGTATCCAAAATCAACCCATCCACAAAAAAGAAGAATCGACAGTTTTCTCTAAAAAGACTTGAAACTAACAAAAGTAATCATCACCCATCATCATTTATTCATATTTAACTGAATATTAGCATTTGCTGTAGAGTTTTGATTCTACAGAATGTTTCAAATAATAACACAAATGAAAATGGCTTAGACCAGGGGTCCTCAATCCCAGTCCTGGAGAGCCGCAGTGGCTGCAGGTTTTTGTTCTGACCTGGTTGCTTAATTAGAAAGCAATTCTTGCCAATAAAGCACTAACAAGCTATGAAATTAAATTAACTCTGCTATGTCAGGTCATTCTCATATCCTAGATTTTCTTTCCCTTTCTATCATGCAAATGATTTGAAGGCTAAAATGGACGAGTAATTCTCAGTCCTTCACTTTTTTCTCTTCATTTTTCTTCCAAGTATTTAATTAAACCCAATAGTGCAGATAAATACACACAGGTGTAAATGTAAATAAGCTAAATGGAGAAATGCTGCTCTCTCGTCATTTGCATGTTATCTATACTAATAAAAGGCAAAGCCCTCACTCACTCACTCACTCACTGACTCATCACTAATTCTCCAACTTCCCGTGTAGGTAGAAGGCTGAAATTTGGCAGGCTTATTCCTTACAGCTTACTTACAAAAGTTGGGCAGGTTTCATTTCGAAATTCTACGCGTAAGGGTCATAACTGGAACCTATTTTTCTACATATAATGTAATAGAGTTGAGTTGGAGATGGCCGTGGGGGGAGTTTCGTGTGACATCATCACGCCTCCTACGTAAGTACGTAGAGAACAAGGAAGAACTCCAAACAGCGATGAGCACAAAACGCCATTTCACAATTGAGAAGGCAGAAAAACATTATGAAGCAAATGATGCATACAAGCATATTCATAAGTACAGCTACTGCGGAAACAAAGCACGGCGTGAACCGTAAGTTTATATTAAATTAAGTTCATAGACAGGCTGCCACTAGCGTTTGTAATTTAGTGCCTGCCCATATAAGGCCGTCCATCAGCGGCAATCCAATACAAACACTGCCAGTAAATATTCACGTGTGAAGGACTGTGCTTATGCAGAGGAAGATGAGATGGTCAGGGTGGTGTTTGGCACAAACTCATTGAAACTGTGAGAGAAACTTTTAAGTGCCGGGTCTTAGCTGACATTACACGAGATGGCACCAGCACATGCACCTTCGATGCAAGAACACCAAGCGGCTCACGTGAACTGACGCAGTGCACAGACAAAAAGCAACAGTTCCAAAGAGTGCTGAACAAAAACCGAATTACACAATTGAGAAGGCAGCAAAAAAATATGAAGCGCCTGATACATAGAATCATATTCATAAGTGCAGCTACTGCGGAAACAAAGCACACGGTGGAAAAAGTGAATGTCCGCTAAAGGAAGACAGTGTAAAAAAAACCCGTGCATGCAGTTTGTCACATCTCAGATAAAGAGGAAGACGAGCTGTTTATTGATGCAGTAAGAAACTAATCGATGAATGAAACCTCTTATCTTTACAACGATTGACAAACACGGAATGTAACTTGAACACAACACATCATACAAATACGACCTGATTGAAACAAATAATGATAATCAAATCCTTGATGACAGCAACATTCAATAACACTCACAAAACAATTACTGTATATTGACAATCATGTTACGTTATTTTTAAAATGTTCCCTTTTCATAACTTCTACTTCTCCACTGCGATACGCGGGTATATATATAAATGTATATATATACCCGATCTACAATACATACTCGCATAGACAAGCCACACGCTGTGGCTAATTGTAGAGTCTTCGCCTCTAATACCGACATTCGAGGTTCGATTCCCGAGAGGGGATGCACTGAGTATGTACGCGCGCTACCCGATTCATTTTACCTTCGCATCTCCTTGGTTTGGGACGTATGAAAAATATTAGGTTAACGCAGAATCATGTTACGTTATTTTTAAAATGTTTCCCTTTATTAGCACAAGCACAGCTGAGAAGCTTCGATGCATGTACTCCATAACGCGTTAAAAATAACGCATTTAATCACACTTTCAATTCCAAGCAAGCGGGAACTTTTGTCAATGCATGATTTCCTGGTACATCCATTACACTGATGCACACATCACAGCTACAAAAATGTTAGAGTCGGAATAAAGCGCGTTCCTACGACTGATCATTTCGACTTCCCGAAGCCTTGATAAAAGCATGGTTTTGTGCACACTGAAAAGCAAGCAAAATTAGATGCATTACAGAAAGCGGACTTTGTGGCTCTTACTGGGGATCATTGGACTTCCGTGACCGTTAGTAATTCTAAATACATCTAATTACAAAATGTTCAATGATCACACTGTTTTAGCCTAATGTACAAAATAATTTTGGCTAATGTTACTCAGAGTTTAAAGATTAAGTTGGTCAAATTACCTTTTATGTTTCTGACTTATTTTTTAAGAAGAAAAACTGCACTTTATGTTGAAATTTTGGTTATTATTATTTAAAGACAATACTATTCTGAAAATGTACTTAAAGTACTTAAACTACCACTTTATTTTTAAGTCTGCCCAATTTTAACCAGGGATGATATTTTTGTTTCTGTTTTGAATTCAAATGCAGTTTAAAGGCTTTTTTTTTCAGAAATTAAAACAGCTTCAGTTTACAATATTCATGTACATGTCTATTATTTGATTCTGTCGCCCACTAAAACACTTTTAAATTAAAAAAAAAAAAAATTACGTGTGCGATTACATACGATTAATCAAGATTAATTCTTACACAGCCTCTAATTAATTGGATTCATTTTTTTAATCGAGTCCAACCCCTAATATATATATATGTGGATATACTGTATATATGTAGATTTGTGTATATATATATGTGTATATACAGTATATATGTAGATATGTATATGTGTATATACAGTATGTATATATATGTGTGTGTGTGTGTGTGTGTATACAGTATGTGTATATATGTATATATACTGTATGTATGTGTATATATATATATATATATATATATATATATATGTGTATATGTGTATATATATATATCTATACTAATAAAAGGCAAAGCACTCACTCACTCACTCACTGACTCATCACTAATTCTCCAACTTCCCGTGTGGGTGGAAGGCTGAAATTTGGCAGGTTGATTCCTTACAGCTTCCTTACAAAAGTTGGGCAGGTTTTATATCAAAATTCTACGCGTAATGTTCATAACTGGAAGCAGTTTTTCTCCATTTATTGTAATGGAGATGAGCTTCAACGCCGGGGCGGAGTTTCGTGTGACATCATCACGCCTCCCACGTAATCACGCAGTACATAGAAAACCAGGAAGACCTCAAAAATGCGCCAAGAAAACATGCATTATATAATTGAGAAGGCAGCGAAACAATAAGAAGCGAGTTCTGCTACTTCGGAAACAAAGCACGATGTAAACCTACACTTTAAATTAAGTTCATAGACAGGCTGCCGCTGGCGTTTGTAATTTAGTGCCTGCCCATAGAAGGCCGTCCGTCAGCGCAATCCAATAGCAAACTGCCACGGGTAAATATTCACGGGTGAAGGACTGTGCTTATGGAGAGGAAGATGAGATGGTCAGGGTGGTGTTTGACACAAACTCAGCGAAACTGCGAGAGAAAGTTTTAAGTGCCAGGACTAAGGTAACATTAAATAAAGCTATGGACATAGCACGAGATGGCACCAGCACAGCTGGGAACCTTCGATGCAAGTACACCGAGTGGCTCACGTGAACTGACGCAGTGCACAGATAAAAAGCAACAGTTCCAAAGAGCGCTGAACAAAAACCGAATTACACAGTTGAAAAGGCAGCAAAAATATGAAGCGTCTGATAAGCATATTCATAAATGCAGCTACTGTGGAAACAAAGCACACGGTGGAAAAAGTCAATGTCCCGCTAAAGGAAGACAGTGTAAAAAACCCGTGCATGCAGTGTGTCAGGTCTCAGATAAAGAAGAAGACGAGCTGTTTATTGATGCAGTAAGAAACGAATCGATGAATGAAACCTGTCATCTTTACAACGATTGACAAACACGAAATGTAACTTGAACACAACACATCGCATAAATACGACCCTGATTGAAAGAAATAATGATAATCAAATCCTTGATGACAGCAACATTCAATAACACTCACAAAACAAATACTGTATATTGACAATCATGTTACGTTATTTTTAAAATGTTCCCTTTTCTTTTCATAACTTCTACTTCTCCACTGCGATACGCGGGTATATATTTAAATGTATATATATACCCCTATCTACAGTACATACTCAGATAGACAAGCCACATGCTGTGGCTCAATTGTAGAGTCTTCGCCTCTAATGCCGACATTCGAGGTTCGATTCCCGAGAGGGGATGCACTGAGTATGTACGCGCGCTACTGATTCATTTTACCTTCGATCTCCTTGGTTTGGGACGTATGAAAAATATTCGGTTAACGCAGAATCATGTTACGTTATTTTTAAAATGTTTCCCTTTATTAGCACAAGCACAGCTGAGAAGCTTCGATGCATGTACTCCATAAGCGTTAAAAATAACGCATTTAATCACACTTTCAATTCCAAGCAAACGGGAACTTTTGTCAATGCATCATTTCCTGGTACATCCATTACACTGATGCACACATCACAGCTACAAAAATGTTAGAGTCGGAATAAAGCGCGTTCCTACGACTGATCATTTCGACTTCCCGAAGCCTTGATAAAAGCATGGTTTTGTGCACAATGAAAAGCAAGCAAAATTAGAT